>NC_041223.1:54644025-54692511 GCF_002837175.3 Physeter macrocephalus | reverse complement strand
TGAGCCATGGCTACTGAGCCTGCGCGTCCGGAGCCTGTGCTCCGCAACGGGAGAGGCCACAACAGTGAGAGGCCCGCGTACCACAAAAAAAAAAAAAAAAGGAGTTGGTTACGATGAGTTTTTCAGACGATATTGGAGGAAAAAAAGTGACCCATATCACAGGGGAGGAAATCGTGTTGGAAATTCTGTCCTCGTGGCTCCCCCTTGCCTGCTCTGCTGACAAATCTAGCTGACTCTGCACTAAATCATCCTTGGCGGACACCATATTGTCGCCCCACTGGCTACTCTGTAGCCCCTCGCAGGCCTTTGGCTGGTCCAGAGTCTCTGGGCGAAAAGAGAAGGATGTACTGCCAGAGGGCAGGACACACACAGATCAACACACCAACCCAATATCCAGATGAGGAAGTCATAGGTCAGTTAACAAGTTATTAGCCAAGATAGAAATAAGAGCAGAGCTCATTATTTCCAGTGAATCCAAAAAATTGTCACTAATTCAGAGAATCACAAAGTAATCACCCTAGATAAGACTCGGGGGTCATCTTGCCCCTCCTGATCATTTTTCAGATGAAAAGATCAACACCCAGAGATGCTTCTAAACCCACTACATCAACACCACGTGCCCGTTTACTGTCCAATACAAACAAATTGGAGAAAAGATGGCATTTTGTGCCCAGGCTCCTTCATGTAGGTATAGACTTTGCTAGATGCTGCATAAATGTCAGGCCAGCACTTCTCAGAAATGGAGACGGTCAAGAGATGTTATTAGTGGTCACTAGATTAGTCTATCACTGATTATAATACCAACACCCAATAATTATCTCCATTTCAATCAGAAACTGGTCGAGTATGACAAACGTGCCCTTGTTACTCAAGAGCTCACTGCAAAGTATTGCTCTGCTGTTTGTGATTTTGAAAATCAAAAAATGACTCAGCCAAAAAAAAAAAAAAAAAAAAAATTTGATTGCATTACCTTGCAGAAACCACCTTTAAAACCAGCGAGCCTGCAAATGTGATCTCAACCGGTCTGGAAGTAGGCCACAGCAGGCTTTCTCTAAAGAGAGCCAGTCTGTCCACAGCTATGGAGAAAGCAAGGTCTAAAGTTCATAGTCCAGGATGTGAGATCTGTCTGCAGCTCTGCCAAGGCTAGGGAAGGAGCCGCTCTCCTAGGTTATGGGAAACAGGCTTACGACACAGGGCACCAAGAGTGGCTCCCGGTGAAAGCAATGGGTGCTGCTCAGTGGCTGTCACAACAGAAACTGGCTTAACAGTCACGTCCTGCTTGGTTAGCACCATGTGTTCCTAGGAGGTTTTTCTAGATATTTATTATTCCAGAAAAAAACAATTAATCAGGTCAGTCCTGAGCCTCCCATTTAACCCAGGGAGAAACTAGGGTGAGCATTTGGCCTTTCCCAGCCCCCTTCCAAGATGAGTCCCTTTGACACCTAGGATGCTGAGGCCCAGGCCTCCTGGTCACGGCAGCAGCGGTCCCCTAAATTGTGGTGAAACGTGACAGGTGAGGGAGAAGATCCAGATCTTGGAGGAATTCATTTTTTGGTTTGTGTTGGTTAATTTGGGTGAGAGGGAGGGGTAGTCTCTACCATTTCAGACATGCAGATTTAGACTTCAGATGGCATCACCACAGAATATATTTTGCTTTTTTTTTTTTTTTTTTTCTTTTCAGACCAGATTCTGCCTTAGGAACAATTTCCAAGCGTGACTTCAACTGGAAACTTTATTAGCTCCTTCAGGCACGACCTGTGTCATTCAACAAAATGCTGCTTCCATGTAGAAATAAAGGTGCTTGTAGCAGAGGAACTGTGTCTACCATACAGGGGAGTTACTTGTACCCACAAAGAACTGGCCCATTACCTATTATCATATGCTCCGAAGGGATGTAGCAGCTACTCAGGTCAAGTTTTATAGAGGGAAAAAAAGTGGGACATGCTCTATAAAATAAAATCCTTTATATTTGTATAGTAGGAGTTTAAGATGCATTTTTCTATAACTAATGCAATTCTCACAACCACCCTTGTTTTACAGATGAAGCGCCTGAGGCTCAGGGGTGTTAAAACTTGCCCAAAGGCCCTGAGCTTCTAAAATGCTCAAGTCCACCTGATGACGCCTCCAGCTCTGCAGCTCCTTCAAACACATGCTCTTCACTCCCCAGCTCTACTTGCCCAAGTAAAGACGGAAGCCGGGCTTTCTCCATCTAGGACTCCCCTCCTATCATGAGATAATACCTTCATGCCCTCTTCCACAGCAAGCTCGTCCCCTGCCCTGCACTTTTGGTAAAAATCCTATGTCATCATAAGCACAAGGGTCGGGGCCACATCTGCCTTCTTCCCTGCTCTCTCCCCAAACCAAGCACGATGCTGTCCCCTAGTGCCACAGATATTTGCAAAAGGGAGGGAGGGAGGATGGGAGGGAAGAAGGGGGGAAAGGAGGAAAGAAAGAAGAGAGGGAGAGAGGAGAGAAGGAACAGAGGAAGAAAAGAAGGCAATCTGAGAAAATTCCTCTTCTCGCATTACTGCAGCAGCTAACCACACATAAGTGTTTTTAAGCACTTACTAGGTGCTTATATTCTGCCAGGATATAAGAGAAGTGCCCTTTAGGGGTCCCACAGTCAGGAAAATTACAATATAGCTAAGGGAGAACCAAAATGGATCTGAGAAAACACCATGGAACAGATGGTCAGAGTAAGGAGACTGGAAATGAGGAGATGGTGGGCCAGGAGAGGCTGCCTGGCTTGGGGCCCCGGGGGAGCCCGAAGCTGCTTGAACTCTCCCTTAGGGGACAGAAGAAAGGAGCCTCTCAGGGAGTGCAGGCTGACGCAGGAGGAACCTGGTGCCCGTGTTTTACATGATTTCCGTGACTTACGTGAGACAGGCCAAGAAGACCACAAGGTGCCACTGGCTACTCTGTAGGCATGAAGTGACTCCGTGAGTCATTGCTAGAATGTCAAAGGGATTTCTTAGTCAGGAAACAGTCCCCACCTCGGTGTTTATGATCAACAACGTAGACAAACAGACGTCTAAAGAGCAAACAAGCCAGCACAGCGCCCCAGGCCCCACTAACTCTGAAAGCACCCTCAGCCTCTGCACATCAGGCCTTTCACGGCTGCGGGGAAGTCTGTACCTGCTCTGCGTACACCCCTGCCCCCTGCTCAGCATTTCACTCAGGGGGCTGGACCAACACTGATGCACACACAATGCACCCATGGTAAGATCTGTTTGAAACTCATAATAAAAAGTTGTGGAATGGCTTTGTCATTTCCACAGAAAAAGATTGTCAAAATCCTGATCCGAGTCACTCGACATAATCTCCATGGGGCGGACTATGACATTCGTAGCTTGACATTTAAAATGACATTCTTCTTTAAGGGAAAGGTGGTTTACATGAACTAGATTGAAATCGTTTGAAAAGAAAGGGTTTATGTCTTGCTGGACAAACATGTAGAACCTGGGAGTCACCCAATATTTGGGGCCGCATTTGGCTCATGAGTATAAGGCTTCAGTGGAGAGAGGAATCATCTCTATCCTTCCCTTTCAGCTGGGAGATTCCATGAATCTGATCACTTTCTCTTCCTGAAGTAGAAAACAACACTAAAAGGCACGTAGTCTCCTCTTAGGAACATTCAGGACCCTGAATACTGTGAATGGCCAGTAAAGCCACATCAGCCTCTGCAGGACTCTCCCAAATGGAAGGCCATTCTCTCTCTCCCTGTAGCTGAGATTAAGCGAAATGACTGGAGATTTGGAGATGTTACCAGCAGATTATGTTAGTAGCGTTTGTTTTCCTTAAGTATTAGCAAGTCTGTCTTTGTCCTAAAAAAAGAAATAAATCATCAAATTATTCTGCCACCAGATGTTGAAAATACTGGCCAAAAAAAAAAAAAGAGCACCAATCTTTGAAACCTAGATTTTAGTCCTGGCTTTGCCACTTCCTACTTAGGTGACTTGATTCTCAGCACTCAGGGCCTCACAAGCCTCATTCTCTTAGAAGGGGGGTGGGGGAAGGCAGAGGGCCTTCCATGTCCAGCTCACGGGTTTGCCTGAGGGACCCAGGAGAGAAATGGTGTAAAAGTGCTTCGTAAATCTTAGCATGTTCTGCAAACGAAAGGGGTTGTAGTTTTTTTTTACTGTGAACGCTTGTTCAGGTGATTAGAAGCTGGACCTTTAAGCACACTAACAGCCTAACCGCGCAGTCTAAAAGTTAATGCCTTTAGCCAAAGAAGCGGTATTTTTATTATTACCCCAACTGAGAGGACAGAGAGGATTCAGTGTTCACAATCAGAAGTAAACTCCTCAGAGGAAGCTCCACCCTTTCAGGATTATTAAACCTGTGACAACACAGGCAGCCCTGTGCACCTGGAGCACCTCCCTCCCTGAAGCAACTCAGGTGACAGTGGCATAGCTCACCCTTTCCTTGGTATCGAGTGCAACTGCCACTGAGAACACCACCCTTGTCCAGGTAATGACAGCACCAACGTGGGTCAGTGTCACCTCCTCAGGAAGTGCAGTCCCATGACAGAGACTTGTGATGACACAGGAATCTCCACCTAAGCATCTTGGTTGGCCAAACAGACCTCCAGAAAAGCTGAACTTCCCCAGCTCTTTGCTCTTCCAGGCCATACAGGGACTGTTCCAGGCAGAAAGGAACACCCGTCTTACCTGGGATGGCATAATCACGACAAGTAGCATGAAGAGTCACCAGTCAAAACCAACATTAGACTGGGGTACTCTTGCAGGGCAGAACTTGTCCTGAAAATCCTGAAGTTCAGATATCTACAATTACAGGCAATGAGGCTCAAAGAGCCAGCCTCATGGATCGCTTGGGTTTTATTTTTGGTTTTGTTTTCATTAGACGCAACACTGAGCTGAGCTCTGAGCCTTCCAGGGAGTTGCACAACCTCAGCTTTTCGAGATTGTGTAGCTTTTCGAGATTGTGTAGCTTTTCGAGATTGTGTTTCATGGTCACGGGAAAAAAAAAATTGGATTTAATAGGTTTTCACAATCGTATTATCTACTTAATCTTCCAAGATCATTTCTCACTTGATTGCAAGTCCCAAGGAAAGATCATAGAGTAGGGGCCACATGAGGCAGTCAGAACGATAGAAAGGTAGATTCTTCACAATTGACGTAAAATCTAAATATAATAGCAAAAGCCATTTTAAGAGCTCTGATTGAAGCAACTCAGATTGGAAATAAACTGCCCTCCTTCGATAATTATTTCCATTACAAAATGGATACTTATATGTTCTATGTTTGTATATTTACACATAAATATATATTTACATGTGCCTAATAGAGATTTCATGGATCTAAAGTGACAAAAATATAAGCTTTAAGCTGTGGGTGGCAGGCTCTCGCTCTGTCACACCATAGCTTTGTACAAATGCTCTCATCCCCTTATAGAAGAGTAAGTACCACTGGGAGGTTTTTTTTGTTTTTTTGTGTGGTTTTTTTTGCGGTACGCGGGCCTCTCACTGTTGTGGCCTCTCCCATTGCGGAGCACAGGCTCCGGACGCGCAGGCTCAGCGGCCATGGCTCACGGGCCCAGCCGCTCCGCGGCATGTGGGATCTTCCCGGACCGGGGCACGGACCCGCGTCCCCTGCATCGGCAGGCGGACTCTCAACCACTGTGCCACCAGGGAAGCAAGCCCCCACTGGGAGTTTTGAGGTCCATTAGAACAGGGGTCCCCAGCCCCTCGGCCACGGACCAGTACCGGGCCTCGGGCTGTTAGGAACCGGGCCGCACAGCAGGAGGTGAGCGGCGGGCGAGCGAGTGAAGCTTCATCTAGATTTACAGCCACTCGCCATCGCTCTCCACTGCTCGCATTACTGCCTGAACCATTCCCCCCCCCATGCCCCACCCCATCTGTGGAAAAACTGTGCTCCACGAAACCGATCCCTGGTGCCAAAATGGTTGGGGACCGGTGCTTTAGGTAATTCCTTAATGAGGTGGACAATACAAAAAAGATCTGGTTAAATCATTGTACGTTTCGAAAGGATATCTTCCGGGAAGACTGGCGTTTGGTGATTTGGCTGCCTCAGCTGAAAGCCTCAAAGAAGATTCTAAGCACCGCACACCAGTGGTCGTCAGTGGCACCGGGCAGCCACGGTCTGCTCCAGTCTTCGTCTGCTCCCTACTCCAGCCCACCTGTCCCACTGCCAGCCTGTGGCCAATACTAGCAAAGGTCACTTTCTTTGCCTCTTTTCCAAGAGCAAAATCCACTCTTCTCAGTGATGCTCTTGCCTCCCAGAACATCACTTCCAGGTATCACTCCTGACCCCAAGCTTGCTGTGCACTCTGTGGGCATCAGTGTCCCAATAACAGAGCCACAACCAAGAGATGTCATCAGACTCTCTGCTCCAGGGATGCCACATGCCGAGCTCGGCAGGCACACCCTATGGAGGCTCCAGACCTCAGGGGGTGGACCCAGAACTACCCCATCCCCTACAGGCACCTCCTGGAGGGGACATTCTCCATCTCGCCACACACCGCCCTCATCCACATCCACATGAAACGTTCTGGAACCATTTGCTTTCTCCCTCCCCCAGCAAGCACCTAAGCGGGATGGAAAATTTGTTTTAATAACGTTGGCCTTAATTCAAAACCATCTACTGAAAACCTACTCTGTAAAGCACTGTTCTAGGTGCTAAGGATACAGAGATGAAAAGACAGGTAAACCAAAGTGGTGGTGGGTGTTAACAATAGTCATTAAGGTCATCCTAGATGACCTTAATCTCACTCCATGATCACTAGTAAACTCTGAGTTTTATAGAGGCCTTAAAACACTTTGACATACCTGATCTCATTTGATCTTCACAACGATCTCATTGGATAGGGATTATTCACCTTGTAGATGAAGAAACTGAAGCTCAGAGGTGCTGAGTAATTTAACCTCAAGTCAAATAGCTAGTAAATGGCAGAATCAGGAGTCAAACTTAGAACTTCTGACTATAAATCCACTGCTTGCTCCATACATCACCCAGTCTATTGAGGGTCAAGGTGGGAAGTGTTTCTTCAAGAAACCTTCTGGTGGTAACACAACCACCAACAAGCCTTGAACACCTACCATATGCAAAACTTGCCCTGGCCTCTGGGAAGGAGATATAGCAATACAAAGATGACTGCAACACTGCCCTTACTCAAAGGAGTTTAGTGAAGGGAAGAAAAATCATGGGAGGTGAACTAATTCAAGGAAGTTAATGAATCTGGGCAAAGGGAAAGAGAAAGTGCTGGTGGGGGTTGGAACCTAAATGATTGAGATTGAACTTGGGTATTATGTTTGGGAGGGGCTATCTTTATACTCTGTCTCAATCACTCTTGGGCCAAGAAGCAAGGAGTAACAATACGGTTTTCCATATAGACTTTTCTACAGTAGAGAAAGTGTGCTGCCCAGTTTACACAAGTATTCTTTTCTGCATGTGTGGTATTTTTTTTTAATTTTTAAAAAAATTTTTATACATTTTTTAAAGGTTATACTCCAATTACAGTTATTACAAAATACTGGCTAGATTCTCTGTGTTGTACAATACATTCTTGTAGCCTATCTTACACCCAATAGTTTGTATCTCCCGCTTCCCCACCCCGATATTGTCCCTCCCTTCCCCAACAAACTCGTAACCACGAGTTTGTTCTCTATATCTGTGAGTCTGCTTCCTTTTTGGTTATATTCACTTGTTTGTTGTATTTTTTAGAGTCCACATGCAAGTGATATCATATAGTATTTTGACACAAGTGTTCTGATTCCTGAGAATTATCTCCTAAATTATAAATTGGAAGAGTATTTGAATAACAATCCCCAAAAATCCCTTAGAATTTGGGAACTGCACGTGAGTCTTTAAGAACCTGAAAACCTTCCAAGAACTGATAAATGTTTTCATCTACAAAGCTAAAAAGGAGACCTTGGACCTATTACGATTCTCTGAAATTTTGTCTAGAATTACCACCTGGTCTCTGTTTTTAGCATCTACTTAGCTTTGAAACTATGAAACAATGGTATGGCTAGACAAACTGAGTTACTACCATTTCTCCAGGAAGATGAGGAAAAATTCAGCGAGAGTTGGCATTGGCCATAGCAGACAGTTGACAAAGTGCTACTCATGGTCAAAAGCAGCAACTCTGGTAATAAAAGAGGCTCTGAACTACGTCAAGCACTCCTTAACACAATAATACCAGGAAAGCTGTTGTGTAAGGGGGCGGGCCAAACTGTGTTTCCCCTGTACGGATGGGACGGGATCACGCTGCCTCTGCAGACCAGCGGTGCTTCCTTTGTGTAGGAGTATTATCCCTGTGAAAACTCAGTCATGATGTTCACTGCTTGAAAGACCAAACAGGGATTTTGGAGCATCCCACCAACCCCACTCACATGTCCAGTCCACCCTGACCTCTTCAGGCTGCAAACCCCAGATAAGAAGCCACCATTGGCATCTGGCACATGCTGAATGCAACGGAGTAGAAAGGCACCTGGAGAGAGATGCTCTACTTCCTGAAGAGGAGGAGGTGAGAACCTAGACCCTAGGGGACTTGAGAGAGGGAACTGAGGAAGGAGAGAGAAGACTAAGGAGAGAGGTGGAGGAGGGGGGAGATATGTGACAGCCTCTTTTCACAGACCCCTTACCCTTATGCAGTGGAAGGAAATGAATTCCTGATCCTGTTATGCCACCCTGCTCTGTGAGGTCTACTAGATGTTTGAATAAAGAACTGTGCTCGCCTGCTTCCCTGTCCAGAGATCTAAAAGGAGTCAGCTCCCTTGTGGATTATCAGGGGTGTCATCACTAGCTATTAACAGTCTTTTTCTTAAGCTACCCCAAATTCATCTAATTTTTTTTTTTTTTTTTTTTGCTTAAGGTAACCATAGTTACTTTCTGTTGCTTGCAGCCAAAGGATCCTAGCTACTCCCTCACTAATCTTTTCAATACTGTACTTCTAAACACACCTAGATCAGCATCTACATTCTCCCCATCCTCTTGTTACAATGAAGGAAGTGTCCCTTCTCCCATGGACAAACAATCCCTTCAGTGGGTTCTACATCCCACCTCCTTCCAGACTTTCTAGGACTCCATTTCTTAGGTTATTTTCTCTTTTCTGCATCACTAGTCTCTCCTTGCCTACTGGATCATGCTAAGCCTACAAATAGACTCTGCAAGCAACCATCTGCAAGGATCCCACTTGCCCCTACATCCCCTACAATCACTACTCCTTCCCTCTACTTCATGTTATAACTGCTCTTCTGCAGAGAGTTGTGTAGATGTGCTGTTTCCATTTCCTCACTCCCCAATTCTCTTTTCAACCCACTCCTATCTTGATTCTACCCCCGACATGGCACTGGCACTGAAACTGCTTTTGCCGGGGTGCCGGTGAGCTCCACGTTCCACATCCACTGGATATTTTCCTTGTTTTACTCTGCTGTTTGGTAGCACCGGCCTCACTGGCTGCTCCTTCTTGAAGCCTCTTCTTGACTCATGAATAGGCTGCGCTTGCTGAGAGCAAAGAGGAAAGAGCAGCAGCTGTGGGAGTTGTGGGGTCTGAGGAGTCAGGAGGCCCCAGGCAGAGCCTACGGAAGCTCATTTCCCTCTCACACGGCAGGACCCGTGGTCTCCTTAAAGAGTTCCCATCATTTCACTTCCCTAATTCAAATCTTTCGCTGACATTCCTTCATGCTTATTGTAAACTCCACACTCTTAAAGGCCCTCAAGGGGGGACTTCCCTGGCGGTCCAGTGGTTAGGACTCAGCACTTTCACTGCCAAGGGCCCGGCTTCAATTCCTGGTCGGCAACTAAGATCCCGCAAAGACCCTGCAGTGAGGCCAAAAAAAAAAAAAAAAAAAAAGCCCTCATGGAAAACCCCGCATCATCTGGTCCTATCTACTGATACATCTCCAACATAGAAATAGTCTCTTGACTTGTCCAATACCCTGTGTTTTCCTTTCAAAACATGAAGACCTGTCTAAGAGTTGTTTTCTTCTGTTTTGTTTTTTTTTTGAACTATATAAAATCATTGTGGTACTTAAAATAGAAAGTAAAGGAGAGAACTCATTGGCTATTGAATCCAACAAAGATTTGTATATAAAAGTCTATCACTGCCAATGAGATTTAGGCCCATACCTATCCTGGGAGCTCTCTGTTTTTTCAAGCAAACAAAACCACAGCCCTCTTATCATCAGTTGTACTAGACCTGCCACCTCAACCAGAGATAACACAGAGACCCTCTCTTGTACGATACTAGGTGGGAGAGACCTCACAGAACCAATGTTTTATCCGTGTAAGCCAAGATGAAGCTGAAGACAGTGTGTGAACTTGCTAGCCACCCAAGAAACGTGATGAAGCAGTTGACTTAAGGACAAGAGTTAGCACTCATGCCAGACTTGTCTGTCCCTTGTTCCCCATGCCATGAGTATTTGAGATTTGGCTGCAATCCTGAAAGTATATACCCCCATTTCATTTCACACTTTTGCCTTATACTACCACTTCCAGGGAAATGTGTCAACATCCAGGATCAGATTTATACAGAGGAACTAACCCACCACCGCAGTCTGTATTGTTTTCATGTACAGCATGCATTATGTTGTTTTGCAAAATTTCTAAACACAATGGCAAACATTGCCCAGTTTGTCTGTCTATTAGTAGAGACAGCTACACGCTCATTAGGCCAAGAAGAGTGGTTTTCTATGAGGTGTAGAGGTGGACCAAGGGTGGTGATTTTCAAAGAATAATAGAATAAAAATCTCTAGCATTTTAATCTTTTGCTTTTGCCTGTGGTTCACAGTGGTCTGTGTTGGGGGTCAAGATGCCTGGCCTCTTTTCGGACAGACATCACTTGACAAAGCTATCCAAAGCGTTTAGCTAGCTAAGTATTTATCTGGATTTTAGCAACCTGTTATGGTTAGGAAAATAAAAGTATTTTCAAAAACGAAGTAGAAAGTCACACTCCCTTTTTAAATTTAAAAAAAGGGTTTTTTCAAACCCAACGGCTTCTTTTTTAGCCTCTTTCCCTCTTAAGTTAATTTGCTTTGTTATTTTATCTTCTTCTAATATGCTCTTCCCCAACATCTGGGTGTAACTGAATCGAAAGATTCTATCCTTTTTCCTCTTTCTGAAGAAGGAGCATGTAGTTGTGACTGGCCTAGTGCAGCTGAAACAAGGCATAGAGCCTGCCATATCACTGGCACTGTTACAGTATAAAAATTTACCTTCAAGGAACTTGAGCTTGTGCTTCAGTGACTGGCTGAGTCGGTGGAGGTCACAGAGATTCAGTAGCATTAACTAGGATTGGTCAGTCAAACAATGAATCAATAGGAATTTGCTAAAAACTCCTGGGTGTACAGAGATTAATTCAGCACTGTGAAATTTAAAGAAAAACACCCATCTGGTCCCTTCTTCAAAAAGCTCATAACCTAGAAGGGGAAACACAATCAACAGCAAACTTTCATTGTCTTCTTCACCATGCCAGTTATTATTCTCTTGTTCTTAGGAGAATTCACCACCCACCAGTTCTGAGATAGGAAGAGCTCTGAAATCAGCACACATCACTACAGAAATATAAGTATTTGGGTCCCTAGGGCTTACTGTTCCATTCCCAGCATGCAAGCAGCACTTGCAATTTTCCAGTTTCTCCCTCTTCCTTCATCCTTTCTATCATGTGGATATTGGTCTATCTTCTCAATTTGGAAGGGCAGGGAGGTGGGACTGTGAGGGCTCCCTTCAAGCGCTAGAACAATGCAACTCATTCATAATTGTATTCCCCGCCATCTAGCACTTGACATGGCACCTGGCACATTATTGGCACTCAAGGAGTAATTTTTTATATAATTTGAAACCAAGGAAGAGCAATGAACAATACAGATACCTCAAAAGCTGGATGCAGGAGAATGATGAGAAAATTCAGAGTTCAAGGAAAATCTACCAACTGAGCAGATGAGATCAGATCAGAGGGTGGGAGACTGGAGTTGGGCAGGTTGGCAGGGAAGGGGCTATCAGTGACCTAGGCCTGAGATGATGAAGACCCAAATTAGGAAATGGAAAGGACTCAAAAAGGTAAAAGAAGTTTGGGGGGAGGGTGGAAATCAGTAGAACTTGATGAATATCAAGCATCATGGGGAGAGGCTATGGGGTGAGCCAGGATCAAGGCAAGGGAAACATTAAAGATGACTTCCAAGCTGTGAGCTGGAAAAACTGTGAGACAAGAGTGTCATGGCAGAGACAAGGAACTTGGAAGGGGAACTGGTTTTGTGGGGGAGGTGATGAGCTCGATTAGAGACTGTTGAATACAAGGTGATGGAAAGATGTTCAAGTGAAAATGACCAGTGAATAGCCAGAGATATGGGAATAAACCCTGTGCAAGGGGCAGGGCGTGAGCTGTAAATCTGTGAGTCATCAGCCTCATGCGCTTGCAGCCATGAGAATGGAGACAATCGCTGTGCCTCATGCGGACCAGCAAGAAGAGAGGAAGACCAAAGGGTAGCAGGGGATATGAGGGGGAACCAGAGGCAGACGGGAAACTTCAGGAGAATTGTAAAGTTAGCAGGGAAACAGGAGAATTTAATGCTGAAAATGTGAAAGGATGAGCATTTTCCAAGAAGAACTGGGTGGAAAAAGTAGTGAGGGCTGCGGAAAAGATAGTGAGAATGAGACTGAAGGAAGCACACTGGCTGTTACAATGACAGTCGGTGACTTCTAGGAGCCAATTTGGGCAGAGGTAGGGGTGCAAATTAAATTTCAGAGAGTTCAAGAGGGATTAGGGAGAAAGGAAACAGAGTATATGAACCATATATTCAATAAAATGTCAGTAGAAAAATACAGTATTGTGGCTAGAGAGGACAAAAATATACAATAATTATTTGTGGAAAACTTTTTAGAAAATACTTTATCACATTTTTTTCAAATGAGGTATTTTATTCCTAAATCCCTTGTTGACATGGAACCTAGAAATTCAGATGGACTTTATAAATATCCTTGAAGCAGAGCTTCATCCTCACTTCACCCACCCACACACTCATATGCACACACTCACTCACACTCACTTTAAAATTTCACAGACCCCTACTCGTGCCTCAAGGGTCGCACTTCTCAAGATGTGGGCTTTTTTTTTTTTTTTTTTTTTTTTTTTTTGCGGTACGCGGGCCTCTGACTGCTGTGGCCTCTCCCGTTGCGAAGCACAGGCTCCGGACGCGCAGGCTCAGCGGCCATGGCTCACGGGCCCAGCCGCTCCGCGGCATGTGGGATCTTCCCGGACCGGGGCACGAACCCATGTCCCCTGCATCGGCAGGCGGACTCTCTACCACTGCGCCACCAGGGAAGCCCTCAGGATGTGGGCTTCTTGATAAACTTGCCACAGTGGCAATTTGGACTCCAGCGGTATCAGGCTGGGTAGCAACCATTGCCCAAGGCTGCCTGCCTCTCAAAGGAATGCTCTTATTTGGGCATTTCCTCTCAGCCTTTGCCCTAGTGCTGACAATCCACCTTTTATGCAAAACAGACTGTGCAAAACAGACTTCGTGTTCAATGCTCATGTTTATCATTTAACTATCCTCACCATATTAGGGGCTTTGAAAATGACTAATTGCATCATTCTGGTCAATCCTACACTGGTTTCAACACAGTTTCTGAGAAGACTGAGAAACCTACAGACCCAACTGCTAAGCATGTGCTAAGAAACAGCAAGAACACAGTGTCTTTATTTTTCACATAAGCACCCATCTGTCTAAGGCCATCCCACCTCCTGTAACCCCACCCCTACCTTGTCCCAAAACATAAATGCCCTATGCCTTTCCAAGGTTAAGGAAGATAAGACCTATGAACCTAGAATGTGTACTTACTGTGTAAGTGTTTAATATCATTTCAAATCTGGTACCCATGATGTTGCTTGATACTAAGCCCAATTTAAATTTGAATAGGGAATATAAACTTCCATAAGTTTCACTTGGGAGATAAAACCAATCTTCCCTAAACCTGAGAGTAGTGCAAAACAGATGCCTTCACAGAAACAAACAGAGCACACCCATGATTTTGATTTTGGGATTTAAAAAGAAAAACTATTAAATTCTAACATACAAAAAAAAAGTGCATGTTTCAAGCTTAATGAATTTTCATAAAATGAACACATTTAACCAGCACCCAGATGAAGAAATAAAACATGACCAACCTCTTAGAAGCCCCTCGAATCGTCCTTCCGGGTCACTACCTCCCTGTACATGAAATAATCATCCTGACTTCTAAAATCATGTATTGGTTCTACCTGTTTTTAAGTTTTGTAGAACTAGAGTTATAATGGATAGATTCTTTTGTGTCTGGCTTATTTTGCTCAACATTCTGTTTCTAAGATTTGTCTATGTTGCTGTAGTTTGTCATACTTTGTTCATTGTATAAATATACTGCAATTTATTTATCCGTTCTTCTGTTGATATTTGGGTTGTTTCCATTTGGAGGCTATTGCAAATAGTGCTGCTGGGAACATTCTTGGACGTGTCTTTTGATGCCCACATGCTTTCATTTCTCTGGGGTATAAATGTAGGAGTGGAATTGCTGAGCTGTACTGCGTGCACACTGTCATCTTCAGAAGACAGTGCCAGACAGTTTTCCAAGGTAGTGTACTTGGTTAGCCTCCACCAGAGTGTACTTGAGCTCTAATTGCTCGATACAATCACCAGCACTCAGGACTGTCAGGTGAGATCAGGTTTTTGGGGTTTTTTTTGCCATTCTGATGGGTTTGGCACTTAAATTCTCTGTAAAGACCACAGTGTCAGGAACAACAGCAGTATGATCATTCTCAGCCCTCAATGAACGTTACTAATATTGAGAATTCCCCGCTTTAAGAATTTACAATTCCGAAAATGATCTTTTTTAACATCTGAGACTTACTTTGTGTTTACGTTGAATGGGGATTTCACTGGATCTTTAGTTTAAAAGTCATACAATCCATAAAGATAAACTGAAGTGCCAGAGTGCCTCAACTCTACTGCCAGATGTCTTAAAAATAAACAAAAGATAGGAAAGGAAAGATGGTAGGAAGGAGGGAGGGAAGGAGGCAGATAAAGAGAGCTTGTTGACTCTCACTAACCAAAGTGATCTCATAAACATGACTGTTTTCAACAACTAAAAAGGGACAGGTTCTATAGAAAAATCTTTGATTGACTTCATTTTATTTATTTTTTTAAATAAATTTATTTATTTATTTTTGGTTGCATTGGGTCTTCGTTGCTGCACGCAGGCCTTCCCTAGTTGTGGTGAGTGCGGGCTACTCTTTGTTGCAGTGCGCGGGCTTCTCACTGCGGTGGCTTCTCTTGTTGCTGAGCATGGGCTCTAGGCACGCAGCCTTCAGTAGTTGTGGCACACGGGCTCAGTAGTTGTGGCTCATGGGCTCTAGAGCTCAGGCTCAGTAGTTGTGGCTCACGGGCTTAGCTGCTCTGCAGCATGTGGGATCTTCCCAGACCAGGGCTCAAACCCGTGTCGCCTGGATTGGCAGGCAGATTCTTAACCACTGCGCCACCAGGGAAGTCCCTGATTGACTTTAATTCCCTCATAAGTATATTATCCTTTGGGAATGACCATGCCGCCCAAAATATACATACACATACGCACACATACATATTTATATACATGTAAAATAAAGTATAAAAACAAATAAAGAGAAATATCATTTGATAATTCTTATATGCAGAATCTAAAAAAAAAAAAAGATAACAAATGAACTTACTTACAAAGCAGAAACAGACTAACAGACTTGGAGAATGAACTTATGGTTACCAGCGGGGAGGAGTGGCGGGGGAGGGATAGTTAGGGAGTTTGGGATAGACATGTGCGCACTGCTATATTTAAAATGGATAAGCAACAAGGAGCTACTGTGTAGCACAGGGAATGCTGCTTAATGTTATGTGACAACCTAAATGGGAAAAGAATTTGAAAAAGAATAGGTACATGTATGTGTATAAATGAATCACTTTGCTGTACACCTGAAACTAACACAACATTGTTAATCAACTATACTCCACTATGAAATAAAAAGTTTAAAAATGCAAATAAAAATAAATGGAGGAAAACACTGACGTCTGTGAGAGGATATTCCCAACTTCGCGTCTCTCCAACACATTGACTACTGCTTGATTTAGATGATGGTTGCAGGGAAATGCCCCTGAAATGCCTATCCTATTCATAGTCATCCCTTGAACTAACCGTGCATAACTCCTCAAAAAACCCCCCAAAAAAATTTAGGAGGAAAGGCAAAGGGCAAAGGAACAAGCCATGTGTTAGCGAGTCCTTTGCTTGACTCCACACCCAGTGTAGATACGCCTCGGAAGACAGTTCCGAAGCCGACTGCCTAAGAAGACCTTCAGGTCACGATCGCTCTGTTTTCTTGAGCTCCAAAGTGCAGAGCAGGCCAATCTCCTCCCAGATTCCTGAACAAACAGGGCTCCTCCTCATTCCTCCCAACACATGCCGTGTTTACCCCATTTGTAGCATTGTGGTCCATCTAGGGCCAGAGAAAAGGCTGTGAAATTCAAAATGGCAGAACCCAGGTCTTACTCATCTTTGGAGTCACCCAGAGTCACATGCACCTTGCAGGCACAGAGTAAGGCCCAAGAAAACTTACTGCATTGAACTGCCCCCCAGGCCAACTCGGTTCATACCGAGAGTAGTAAGTTGCCCATAAGTTTAAAGTACATGCTTGTTCTACAGTGTGAAACCATTTGGATCACGTTTCTATCGTTTTGGATACTTCCACCCTCCGGACACACACACACACACACACACACACACACACACACACACTCACACACACCTCTTCCTTCGAGCACTGCAAAACCACTCTCCTGGCAGTGATCTTTCACAGCCTGGCTAGCCTCACCCCGTTACAAATGAAAGCACAGCTGGAAACTGTGATGGGACAGACCAAGGTTGACAGAAGGAGCAGTGAAGTCTACTTCCATCGGCCACTAACTGGCTGGGGCTCTTGTCTTTCTCACGCAGTAGGTCTCCCAGCTTCCAGCAATATTACAAAGGTGTGTGTCTCCAGAATTCCTCAGAAGGAGGGAGCTCCCGCTGTTCTTCTCCCAGTTTCCCCAGGACCCTGTCAAAGCCTGAGCAAGGTCTGAGTTTCTCTTTGCTCAGAAAGCATGTCGGTTACATCCAAGATCAGTTTGTTAAATAAAAGCGCGGTGAGAGCGCTTCCCGTCTGTTTTGGCAACAAGATACTTGGAAATGGGAACTCAACAGCTGTACTGGCAGCCTTCAAAACTCACTCTCCCTTTCCAAACCCAGCCTGGTTGGCTAATTGGATGAGGGAAAGGAGGAGACCCTTCAAACAAGAACCAGAGACTGCGCAACAGAAGCCCAGCAGCTAAGGACTTTATCAAGAGCTCAGCCATTCTCTCCCTTTCTACAGCTGAAGAACCATAATTTTCCAAATTACTTTTTGCCAGATTGTTGCTCACAAGAGCCGGTGAGGTCTTGGCTTTCTCCTAATCCTGAACAGGTTGAATCTTAAGAAGTCTAAAGTAGATTTTCTTCTCAGAGCTGTCTGATCCGTGATAAAGTCTGCACAACCCCCTGTGTGAGTCTGTTTGCCTTTTCTCCCAGAGCCAAGACAAAGAAGTCACTCTGGGAGGGCGAGAGACACTTACTGAAGTTCTTTTTCCAGCGCAAAGTGAAAACCTGGATGTAGAGACCGATAGAAAGCTGGATGAACAAAAAAAAATGTATCAATAAAGTTGGTTCCCTTCCAAAAAGCATGGGTCTAAAGGTGTGCTTGGATGTTTTAACAAGATACCTGGAGGGAATTCCAAAGTACTTCCTCTTCTGGAAGAACAGAAGAGAAAATTCATTCTGGTTTCGAAGATCAGGAGTAAGACTGACTTTTTTCTTCGATCTTTTTTTTTTTTTTTTTTTTTTTTTTAATTCCAGGCCGAACACGAACACGGCCAAACACCAGATGTTTAAAGTGGTAAACTAACTGCTGGAGTTCTCTGCAAAAGTTTTTCAGCCAATTGCACTTGGGTGGTGGCTGTCCCTGCTGGTCTCTAGCCCCCTCCTTCCCATATTTTTTTTTTTCAGGTTAAAGTTCAACCCCAGCTAAAGCTGCATTCAGAGAGTGGGAGTATATGTCTGGCCACAGAAGAGAAGGAGGTGGGGAAGGTGACTTTCTCTGTAGTTGTGTGTCCTAGATTTTCTGAAATGATTACATTCTGAGGACTCAGAGGCAGCTCACACTTTCAAGTCTGAATGCTGACTCATGTCCTCCCCTTCAGGGCAACTGAAAGGAAGGGTGGAGTTGGAGAATCTGGGGTTGGGGAGTAGGGTAGGAACTGGCAGAGGTTGGGGGGAGCCAAGAGAGAGGGTGTGTGGACACCAGCAAGATCCCTTTTCTGAACGCAAGTCTTCCGATTTCCTTCGAGACTCATGAAACTTGATGGAAGAGTCTGCAAAAGTTGCCCATATGGCACTTTCTCAACCTTTAACAGCCCACTCTTTCCTTTATACTTTTGAGATTTTGGGGACTCAAACAGTTAATAAAGGCCGAGGGAAAATATCAAAAGGCTATTTCTGTCTTGTTTGCAAGGATCAATGAAATGAGTCAAATGAATTGAGGAAAACAACAAACAAACAAAACAAAACAAAAACCCGTTAACTCAGGCTGATCCCAAAGGGAATCTTTGCTGAGACTTAAAAGTGTCATTTCCTCCAATGACTTAAATGGGTTCATGAAAGTTTGGGCCATTCATACAGCTGGCCACCTGCAGGGACTTTGAGTAGGCTAATCTTTTAAATAGCCAGCAGTTTGGTCGTGTCACTTATCTGGCTATTAACAGGAAACACACACTCTTTCCTAGTCCCAGGTCCTGTTGGAGTGCTATCAGGAGAGCCATCCGTGGTGGGCCCAGAAACTAGCATACCCCTGGTGATCCAAGACATGTTTAAAGGACAAGTTTGAAACCAGAATTTTATGTTACATTTCTGGTGTATACAGATGTGTCTCCCACAGAATCGATAGTTAATGATTTTTGATGGTTTTATTGTACCCAATCGGATAATCCCTTTGTGACCACTGATTCTTTCTTCAACAAATATTGCTTCTGTGCCTACGAAGTGTAAGGCACCTTGATGGGAGCTGAGGATACTTGCAGCTCATGTCTACTGGGGAGTCTGACTACAGGCACATACACCCACACGCATCCACCCATAGATGCATGTATTTAAACCCCACATCGAGGTGGGCGCTGGGATGGAAGTGAACAGGAAGCGGTGGGAGGTCTGAAGGATGAGGTGGAATCAGCTGTGTAAAGGAAGGTGTGATCAACTCCACTGGCTGGAGCCAAGTTCTGAGATGGGGTTTCTTTCACCTTTACAGCCCCTTTGCCCAACCCAGTGATGAGCACACAGAGGACATTTAATCGTGTGGCTCTAAGCTTCACCTCACCCACTACATATGCTCTTAGGGTGACATTCAGCCTAAGCACGCTGGCTGTACTAATTGTTCAGTTGCTATAGCTCAGAGACTCTGAAATGCCCTCCTCCACCCCTGCCAAGCCCATCGCCAAGACCTTCCCCACAATTCGGCAACTAATGGGGTCATGGGTCCCCAGCACAGCCAGAAGCTTCAGGATCCTGCTCTAACATTCCCACTGGTGCCCATTCTACATTGTGAGTGCTAGAGCTATCTTGGCTAAAATACTTCAGAAATTATCCCTGCTCATAGACTTGGGGGGCGGCGGGGGCCGGTTACATGTGAGAGTACAACCTCAGCTGGCTTAGAAACAGCCATGTGCCTTGGGGGAATGGTTAGGGTTTTGACAGTAGTGTCCCCTTTATCAGTCTCATTACTGTCATCAAATACCATCTCCTCATCCCAAGTCCTGGAATACAATGGCAGAGAAATTAGACATGGCTTGTGCCTTTTAATATTATATACTTAAAATATGTAAGGTAGACTTGTGTACAAAAAGTGGCATTGGGTGTGAAGAGAGAAGGCATTCGTATTATCTCAGCAAGTTTGATTTGGGGCAAGGACAGTCCTATCCAAGTTAACTATTTCTTCCTCAAAGCCCCACCTGCCATTCTGGTCCCTGTGATAAGTCAACCAAACAGTGAAACTCTCTTCAACTATAGGAATTCGAAGAAGCAGAAATAGAAAAAGACCTACTTGATTCTCCTTTTCCCGACATAAATATAAAACACATATTTGCACATTTAATATTAAAATATAACCATGAAGATAATAGAAACTGCATCTTTAAGTTTAGGGGCTCAAGATTTAATTCAGAGCGTAATTTTGGAGTTATATAAACACTTAATCACAGTAAGTCATCTTGCTCTCTGTGGTGAAATGAAGTCTGGTTCTCCTTTTTCTGATGTTAGAAAGCTCTCTTCAGTCACTGCCATCTTTTTCTGCTCTGACTCCTGGTCAAAAGCTTCACCATTCGTTTAGACTTCGAGAGAATAATAGACCTACCAGTCCCTGTTGGTGGCCTCTCCGGCTTCTCCTTAATAGAAAGGAAAACATCGCTTCCTTTCATGTGGCTTAGCTGAACCCCATTCCTGCTTACTGTCTCAGCAGAGGAGAATAAAACAAAAACAACAAACCACGGGGCTGTGACTGTAAAGTGAGTTCTTCCTGGTGGCATCTTTCAAATCGGAGAAAATGAACCTCTCTCAAAAAAACAAACAACCCAATAAAAAATATGGGTGGAAGATCTATATAGTCATTTCTCTGAAGAAGACATAAAGATGGCCAAAAAGCCCATGAAAAGATGCTCATCACTAATCATTAGAGAAATGCAAATCAAAACTACAATGAGGTATCACCTCACACCAGTCAGAACGGCCATCATCAAAAAAAATCTACAAACAATAAATGCTGCAGAGAGTGTGGAGAAAAGGGAACCCTCTTACACTGTTGGTGGGAATGTAAATTGGTACAGCTACTATGAAGAACAGTATGACGGTTCCTTAAAAAACTAAAAATAGAGCTACCATATGACCCAGCAATCCCACTCCTGGGCATATATCCGGAGAAAACCATAATTCGAAAAGACACATAAACCCCAGCATTCACTGCAGCACTATTTACAATAGCCAGGACATGGAAGTAACCTAAATGTCCATCAACAGAGGAACAGATAAAGAAAATGTGGTGCATATATACAATGGAATATTACTCAGCCATAAAAAAGAATGAAATAATGCCATTTGCAGTGACATGGATGGACCTAGAGATTGTCATACTGAGTGAAGTAAGTCAGAGAAAGACAAATATCATATGATATCGCTTATATGTGGAATCTAAAAAAAATGATACAAATGAACTTATTTACAGAACAGAAATAGAATCACAGATATAGAAAATAAACTTAGGGGTACCAAGGGGGAAGGGAGGGAAGGATAAATTGGGAGATTGGGATTGACATATACACACTATTACATATAAAATAGATAACTAATAAGGACCTACTGTATAGCACAGGGAACTCTACTCAATACTCTGTAATGGGCTTTAAGGGAAAAGGATCTAAAAAAGGGTGGATATATGTATATGTATAACTGATTCACTTTGCAGTACCGGAGAAAACCATAATTCGAAAAGACACATAAACCCCAGCATTCACTGCAGCACTATTTACAATAGCCAGGACATGGAAGTAACCTAAATGTCCATCAACAGAGGAACAGATAAAGAAAATGTGGTGCATATATACAATGGAATATTACTCAGCCATAAAAAAGAATGAAATAATGCCATTTGCAGTGACATGGATGGACCTAGAGATTGTCATACTGAGTGAAGTAAGTCAGAGAAAGACAAATATCATATGATATCGCTTATATGTGGAATCTAAAAAAAATGATACAAATGAACTTATTTACAGAACAGAAATAGAATCACAGATATAGAAAATAAACTTAGGGGTACCAAGGGGGAAGGGAGGGAAGGATAAATTGGGAGATTGGGATTGACATATACACACTATTACATATAAAATAGATAACTAATAAGGACCTACTGTATAGCACAGGGAACTCTACTCAATACTCTGTAATGGGCTTTAAGGGAAAAGGATCTAAAAAAGGGTGGATATATGTATATGTATAACTGATTCACTTTGCAGTACACCTGAAACTAACATAACATTGTAAATCAACTATACTCGAATAAAAATTAATTGAAAAAGAAAAAATGAACCTCTCTTCTAGAATCCATCTCTCTAGTTTTGTAGAGGCTTTGTGCCTTTAAGACTGGAGATCCTTGTATGGAGCAGAGAATTAATCCCCTGGGAGTAGCAGGAAGCTTCTAGTGGAGCTATGGAGCCATAGGGCCCTGAAATCACTGTCAGTGGTGCTCTGTCACTCCCCATCTTACAGCTTTAATCTCTCGTCTTTTGCCTTCCCCAATCTTCTTTTTCTTCTGGTCTGCCTAAGCCTCTATCCCCTAATGGGGTAGCTCAATTCAGTTACTTCAGTTCATTTCAGTTCAACTCACGTTATTAGGTGGGAGGAGGTCTTTGACAGTACTTTGTAACAGATAAGGTGTTTTACAGACAAAGTTATTAATACTAAGTACTCATTATGTGCTAGTCTCTTGGCTGAATGTATGTGGGGATGGTGAAGGCAAAAAAGATGAAAAGCCTTGACTCTGATGTTCCAAGAGCCTGGTGTCTCATAGAGGAGATGGAAGATACTCAAGAAAATATGATGACTGCAGTAAGAACTAGAGACCATGGGTCATGACAGTGGTCCTCCCAACCTCCTGGAGAGGAGGGAGCATTTGAATGCACCTAGGAAGGCATGTGAGACTTCTACTGACACAAGTAGTAACGGGGTTGAAAAAACATAAGACATATGGTATGCCTCTTGCTCGGGGATTCACACGTCATGAAAGAAGTGGATCCCTTCCAAAAAGGAAAGAATCCCAGCTGATCGATGATAAACCCAAAAGAGAGTGAATGAGGACTCTGGTCATCTAGCCTTAGCCTCCATGATGTTGAATGTATGAATTAAGCGTCTAAGTGTCATCCCTGTTGTGAAAGATGTCAACTTACACCTGAGGTCCTTAAATAAGTATGACAGAAATTCACCTGTGCACAGAAAGGAGCCAAGTCCTCTCGGTCTGGTTGAGGGCTTGAAGAGACTAAGGGTTTCTTTGAGCCATAGAGTATAGCCTGGGAGTGGAGGGTAGAAGGTGACATTCTTTTCTAACCAAAGTGCAAACACTCTTATAAAGAAAGGTGCATTTAGAAGGAATGTGGTCCCCATACATCACCTGTGATTAGCTTTGGGGCAACTTCCATGGACAGGAAGGCTTCTATTCAAGAGCAGACAATTCACCTGCTTACCTTGTGGGTCTTAGGTCATCCCCCGAGAATGGGAACAATGCCCCCCAGACCAGTGGAGGAAACTCAATCAACCAACTCAGGTGTGCAACGAAGCGTTTGAAGAACCACTGAAGATGATGTTTACTCTCATTGTTTTTTTGTGTTTTGTTTTGTTTTTTTCTTTTTTGCGTGGAGGTAGATAAAATGATGTCTTTTACTAGAAGCTACATCTGGGAGATTTTTGTTTTTCTGTTTGGGGCTTTTACCGGTTCTGTATTCAAAGACCAACACAAAACCCCTATTTACTTTCTGTCCTGGAAGGTGCTGTCAGCTATGCGTTGAGCACTTCCTAGAAAATCCTCCCCTCCCCCACCCCAACAAGCCTCTTCAGTTTGGCTACAAAAGGGTATTTACCTCTGACACTTACCATCAGGGTTCAAACCCTGTCAACTTTTTACCAGCCCAGAACACACTAAGCCACACTCCTCTAAAAGGACACTGGGCTCTCCTGGATGCATTTCAATGATGTTTTTCCTGTAACTTTTGCATTTTGGAAAATTGCAGAGAACCAGATCTCACGTCCACTTGAGACAATTTTGTCAGCTGTGATTTTCCTAAGGCAGGGATCCGTATTCAAAGACGAGGGCAAGAGGGAATTTTAGCCCAGATATTAAAGGGGAAACAAATGAAACAGAGTAAATGAGCTTAGAATTGCTGCAAAGTTTTAGCCTTTCCAAAGGAAAGTAAGGACAGAACTGTAATTAGAGTCTCAGATTATAACCTTCTGATTATATCCACTTGCTTTTCTCTTCCACACTCATTCAAAATCACTACTTCTTTGATGAAATTGAAAAACTGAGTGTTTCTAACATAAACTCTCACTGGGTGATTGAAAATGGAAGTGGGGGGATTGGGGAGGCGGGACTCTCTAAATGGCACTCAGTGCAGAACTAGCAACCTTACATATATGAAAGAACTAGTGAGTGAAATAAATCGCCAGAAGACGTAGAGAGGGAGTGAGAGCCGGGCAGTTTTAAAACTCTTCCAAATCTACAATTCAATGTGTTTAGCTGGCTTGTTACTGCTGAAATTAGATCCACAAGGAAAGAACCAAAACGACAGACAGCACGGGCAGCATTTTTGTGCCAAAAGCCCTTGTAGAAAGGGAATGTTTATCATTATTCTTGGGGAGGGGGTGTGTGGAGAGAAACCCTTCTGGCATCCACCCACACAGAAAATTTTTGTACTTCTTACCATGAAAATATTAACTTAGAGGAAAGGAACAGACCCTTGGGGACTTCCATCTTAAAGCCTTTCTGAAAGGGAAATGCCCAGAAACACATCCAGAAGGGAAGAGACTGGCAAATGGATTTGTGCAGAATCCAGACACCAGATATGTCCCACAAGCTGCACTTACTCACCGGGGAGTCATGCAGATCACTTTCTCATACTGAGAGGCACTGCCAGTCCTGGCCACTCCCAGCCCACAGCCCACTGTCAAGCCCTGAGCAGAGCCTGTGGTTGTTTGAAACACATTGCTGCACCTGTCCCTGCTCAAAACGCACCAACTCCCTGTAGCATCCTAGGTGCCCCAGAGAGTCTTTCTTATCTTAGTTGCCCTTCTCAGAATCCTCATTGATCCTATAGCAGCAGGACCCAGGCACTAGACACATTTGGGGACCCAGGTTACTCTACAGCCACATCCCTTCATCCAAAATGAATCTCCCACTTTCTAACATATCATGAAACAGAGTTGGAGGGGGTAACCTTGGGGGACCGCTAATGAACTTTCCTCACAGGCAATTTCTCCCTGTTTCTTTTTCCTTTGAAGAGGAGAATTCGTGAAAGCATTTGCACAGTGTCATATGGAAAACCCTGGGTTCAGCAACAATTCTTTTCCATTTACAAACACCACCACGTTCACTGCAGGCTGACGACTGGTCAAAACGGGCTACAGACACAGGGCGGGGCTGAAGTGGGGCGCTGGGTACTCTTAGAACCCCCCGCCGATTCAATGATGTGTTTTCCATAAGTCCGTTATGCTCCAGGTTCAAGGTAAAGAGGAGAGACTGTAAAAGAAACCTCAGAACATGGACCCCTCCTCCAGTTCCAGGAGTGGCCCAGTTCCATTGTGTATTTGGGATGGCATAATCATTTAATCTAAATGTCCATCTACAGATGGAGTTGAATAATTGCCATGTAGCTCCTGATGATTTGTAAAAGAGGCTGTTCTCAAATGAGAGGCACTGAAAACAAAATTACTTTTCATGGAGAGGACTTTCACAGCGAGAATACTTGAAGTCCTGAAGTCCTACTTTGCCTCTCACCAGCTAACACAGAACTTTGCTGGATACAAAGATCTCATCTGAAACATGAAGAGGGTGAACTAACAGGCTTGTAAGGCCCCTTCCACAATGAAAAGTTCATGACCCATTTTTCTTTCTATAAAAATATTCAGTTATCCAATTATCCAGCAGACACTCAAACTGACCCTTCCCAGCCACCCAGTCTACTGCAGGCAAGGCTGTGCCAAATGTGCAGCCAAGAGAGAGCTGGGATTTTGCTGCATTCCTACACCACCTCAGGCTGTCTCTTCCATTGCTAATTGCCCGCATCTCTTCTTCTCCCTGTTGGTACAGATTACTCAGCGTTAACTCTCTAGTTGATTCAGCTAAAAATCACCTGACAGATGTGCATCCTGGGAAGTTTGCCACACATATAACAATAGGACATTAGAGGACCAAAGAACCTTAGAAACTACCAGGATGAGTGGCCTCCAGCGTCTCAGGGGGGTATACAAGAAGATCCATCAGAATGTAGGAAAAATATTAGATCACCTGTTTTTATTTATTGTATCATATGCCTTTAAAATTTTATTTTAGCAGTATGTTTTATAAGGTACCTAGTATATTAGAACCTTAAAGATTCATAGTATTTATAAATTAGTATCCATCTATTGAGGCATGCATGCTAAACTTTTTTGTTGTTGTTACCTACAGGAGTGTGTGATCAACAAAAGTTCAAAGATTAATCATATATGGCCCCAGACCAAGTTCTGTTTTTGCAAATAACATTTTATTGGGACATAGCCACACCCACTCATTAAATACCATCTGTGGCTGTTTCCACACTAAAAAGGCAGAGTTCAGTAGCTGCAGCAGAGATGGTGTGACCCACAGACCCTGAAATATTTATTATCTGGCCCTGTCCAGAAAAAACTCACTGACCCTTGATCTAAACTAACAACTCATTTTGATAGATGAAGGAATTGAAGCCCAGAGATGTCAACTAAATTAGCAAAGCAGAACTAGAACCACGGGTCTTCTTCAAAGCATTCTTCAGCTGAGGTTTTGTGCACACTATTACACTGTCAGCCCCACACCCTGTGTTCTTTCGAGTCTTTTTTGGCCCACACTAAGACATTACTTGACTAAAATTCCATTTCACCCACCAAGGCTACGTCTGCCTGAGCTCACCTCTCACCTTTCACCCATGCCTCTCCCCCACCCCCCGCTGGGTGGCATCGGCTTCTTCTGTGCCACACTGGTGGCGTGCCCCTGCCAAAATATGCTGTCACACTACTCATCTGATATTTAGCCCAAACAGAAGATCACCTATATTTTTTTCCTTTTCTTTACACACTCTAAGTAGTACACTGCATTTCTTGAAACACCTGGAAATGTGGTGACCAATAACACATTCACCTCTTGGAAATATCTGGCAAAGGTGTTAGTGCTGGTAAAATAATGAACATCAGTCAGAACTCTCCAAATGTGGAATCACCAAGAGATCATGTTCTGCCCGTGTGCTGCCCCCAAGCCCCGCCAATGTCTATTTCCTCAAGCACGTGAACTTTCTAGTCAAGTCACCAACACAAGCAGGTGTAAGGGTGGAAGTCTGCCCTCATGAAGGGAAATTAGTCTGGGACTGAGGGACTGAGTTTCATGATGGAATCACTGAAGTTAGTGGTCCTCTAAGTGTGGTCCAGCAGTAGCAGCATCACATGGGAACTTGTTAGAAATGCAAAATTCTCACCCCAAAACTATGGAATCAGAAACTCACAAAATTCTCACCCCAAAACTATGGAATCAGAAACTCTGAGGATAGACTACAGAAATCTGTGTTTTAACAAGTTCTCCTGTAGATTCTGATGCTTGCTGAAGTTTGAAAAACACTGATGAAAGGAATCTGGCATCACAGCCAAGAACCAGGAGTCAGAAGGAAAGGAGCTCTTCTACCACCATGGCCCTCCCCTGAAGTCTCAGTCCTGCCAACCTTCACTCCATCTTTACATTTGAAGAAGGTCCAGGGAGAGACACTACTTTCTTGTCTTCAGTGGAGCAGAAAATATAAGAATGAGCTTTGGGTACTAAATGGGAAAAGAAATTCCAGCTCACCTGCTGACCATAGTATCTTAGGTCAGTTACAGTCCTTTTGCACTGCTGGCTCACTGCATTTTTTAACGCTTATCAAGAACTTACTAAATACAAAACTCTTACATAAAAATGGATTGTGTACCTCTTTCTCAGTGAACATTTAACCAATACTATGGAGTTTACACTCTAATGAAGGAGACAGATTTTTAGCTAAGAAAATTACATGCAAACAAATATTATGGAAATCCAAGTTAAGTGCTCTGAAGGAAAGGAACCAGTTGCTGTATGAATGTATCATACAGGAACTTGCCCTAAATGGGGACACTTCCCTGGGGAACTGACATTTGAGCTAATCAATCTGCAAGACAAGATTTAAAGTTTTGAAAAAGAGGAGAAAGCACTGTCCAGTAAGGGGGAAATGTTCATGCAAAATCCCAGTAGCAGAAGGAGAATGATATTTTGAAGACGTGAGAGCAGAGCAGTGGGGTTGGAGCACAGGGTGGGAGGGCATATTGCAGGAGAGAAGGCAGCGGAAGCAATATGTACGCCAGAGAAAGATTCTGTTAGCTGTTCTCACAGCGAGTGAGCTCGGGCTGCTGGTGGGAAACTATAAGGAAGCTGGAGCGAAGTGACCATTGTAGCTGTCCAGGCCAGACCGGAAAGAAGGCAGGTTAGGCCAAGAAGAGGCAGAGAGAAGCAAACAGATTTTGGAAGATGCTCCAGCAATAGCAATATACAAGACTTGGTGGCAAAAAGAGGAAGTTGTCAGGAAAGACTCCTTAATTTCTGGTGTAGAAAACTAGATAACTACTCACAGAGAACACTGGAAGAGGAGCAGCTAGGGCTGGGTTGGGGCAGCTATGGGAAGTCTGTGAGGTCTGTTTTGAACGGGCATGTTTGGGGTTCCTTTGATATTTACAAGTGACAGTTCAGGTAGGCAAAGTAGAGTTCTTCTGGAATGCACAAGAAAGACCTAAGCTGGACATAAAAATTGATATTCATAGGCATAGAGATGATAACTAAATCTACAGGTTCAGAGGAAATTACCTACAGAGAGTACATACAGAGACAAAGAAGAGGGTCTGGCAGAGAAAGACAAATATTGTATGATTTCACGTATATGTGG
Organism: Physeter macrocephalus; assembly: GCF_002837175.3. Lineage (NCBI taxonomy): Eukaryota > Metazoa > Chordata > Mammalia > Artiodactyla > Physeteridae > Physeter > Physeter macrocephalus. Next base: position 54,663,704 of record NC_041223.1, on the reverse strand, counting down.
AATACAAAAAATGTTGAACTCATAGAAACAGACGGTAAATTGATGGTTGCCAGGGTAGGGGAATGGTGAGATATTGGTCAGAGTACAAACTTCCAGTTATAAGATGAAAATTTTCTAGGGATCAAATGTACAGCATGACTATAGTTACCAACACAGTATTATATACTTGAAAATTGCTAAGAAAGTAAATCTTAAATGTTATATCACACACACACACAAGGTAATTATGTGAGGGGATAGATGCGTTAACTAACCTTATTGTGGTAATCATGTCTCAATATATATGTGTATCAAATCATGTTGTACCCCCTAAATTTACACAATGTTTTGTGTCAATTATATCTCAATAAACTGGGGGGGAAAAGAGGGCTCTGAGACAAACTCTTCAGGAAATACATGTAGTCACATATATATGAGAGAGCACTTCCTCTCAGAGATGACTGAGAAAAAAGACTAGAGTGGTTGTGAAAAACCAAGAGAACAAGCCATCACAAAAACCAACAGAAGAAAATGTTTCCAGAAAAAAGATTCCACTCCCAAGGTAGAACTCCAGGCAGAGTCACCGTTTTGTAAGAGATGTAGCAATAAGCAAGAACCTTGGCTAGCAGTGTGCTGAAGCTAGAAAAATCATCAGAATTTTATTCAGAAAAAAATGATTCTGCTCTGTTAGACTTTGTCACTTTTGAGATACCAATCTTTCCTAAGGATTGATTCAGTAATTAAAATCCAATCACATCTTTAAAAAAAAGATATTGGACCAAATTTTTCTCTGTATAGTAAATGACCTGCAAAAGCCTCCATTTCCTAAGCTCTCTTCCAAGGCCCCATCAGGTGGCTCAGATTTTCGGACAGCAATGGAAAGCTCCTTTCTCAGTGGTGGCTAAGACAACAAATACAATGTCTTAGCTCTAAAACCATGTCATAGGAGAAAAGCATTAAGCAATATCAAATATGATTCATCCTCAACCTCCTTAGGTAAAACTTAACACAACACAGGATATGTGTAGATAATGGAAACCATGCAAAAGTAATAGTTGGCACAATAGATAAGTTACTGCTTTGGATCCACAAAGTTCCTTTTAACAATAACTTCTAACATTCCCATCTGGTCTGCTGTATATTACCTCATTTAGCTTATATCCAAAGGATTGACATAGACAGTTATAATGACTTAGACAAGACAGCACAAGTTGGGTAGGTCTTGAGGGCAGAGGCTATCTGCCAGGGCAAGACCTGTGTCTGATTCTTCCTTGTGTTCCCCACTAATACAAATGAAAGTTAGAATATGAACGTATGTTGGGCACAGGGTGGTGATTGATTGATGAGGAACACGAGGGAGGGTGTATACATATAAAAAGTATTTGAGCTGTACACTCAGGATTTGTGTACTTTATATTTACATACTTCACTAAAAATAAAATCAACCTGAGCATAAATACTGTTTGATTGCAAAATGTTTACCCTGAATTGCTTGACCTGAGGCTGTAACCAGTCATACCAAACCTTTAAGTTCCTTGTAACTTTATTTTGCATCATTCTTTTGACAAGAATGGGCGGGGGGTGTGAGGGAGGGGCAGGCAAGAGTGGTTGGCCCTGAAGGCCTGAACCTATAACTCACCTCTTCTGTACTAAACACTTAAGATACATCAATCATATTTAATCGTCACAGAAATTCAATGAAATAGTTATTATCATTCTCACTTCACAGATGAGGAAACTGAGACTCAAAAGGATTAAATAACTTACTATATGTGTCTGAGCTCAGAGACAGTGATATTTTCAATAAACCTAATGTGCAATAAAGAAATGTTGCCCAGGAAGCAATATGGCCAAGAGGCAAGCTCTATCAGTATCCTCATATTCCAAGGTGAGGACACAAGAAAGACCTGTTAAGGAAGAAGGCAAAAAAGGAGAAAGGACCCAGACCATGGAAACAAAGCTTGCATTATGTGGGGGAAGCTTGGAGAAAATTGTTACACATAGTATATCTTTCAGAAAAGTAAAGCCTTTGGAAAGAAGACACAAAGAATTTTAACTCTTCAAAGATGATTATAAGTCAGTATAATGTTTAGCCACTTTTGAACCGGAAGAGGACAGCCAAAATAGAAATGTGTCTTATTTCTATACAGATTTTATCCACTTGTTTTAAAAAATATATTATTATATAATTCTTATGAAACAAGTACGTCACATCATTAATTTATTTGAACACCTTTTTTCTAAATGTGTCTCCTTGGGTCTGACCACTCGCTGAACTGTCACTAATTCTAATAGTTGATTATCTTGTGTTTTTTAGGTAGACCGTCCTGTAATCCAAAAATAACAATTGACAGTTTTGCCTATTTTTTTCCAATCTTTGTGCCTCTTACTTATTTTTCTTAACTTGTTGCATTGGCTAGACCCTCTAGTTCAATGTTGAATATTAATAGTGATAATAGATATCCTTTCCTTTAATGAGAATGTTTCTAATTTCACAGCTGTGTTCTACTTTCCTATATTTCAGCCTCTCTCTCATGTTTCTGCTCTTTCTTTTTTTTCACTCTATTTATGCCTACTTTGCAGGAAGATTTTGGGAAAATAGTGAATTAATTTTCTTTTGGGCATGGAAAATAAAGGCCGGAAGTGCTGGGGGGTTGGAACAGTTCAATCCAGGGAATCCCCAGAGCACAGGTGAGGGGGAGGATGAACATAAGCATACACTCATCACCGACCAAGTAGAAGAGGCAAATGCTCACCTTCTAAAGAGTGCTGAGTTTGGGGTGGGAGTCCCAGAGATCCTGTATGCCACATCCACATGCAAGTGCCAAGGAACCAGCACCAGCTCCTGACTTCAGATAAATGATCTGGGGACTGATTTGTCTTTTCATTACCATGTGCAGAGGTCAATGGGCATTTTCATATGGACCAGAGTTTGTCACATATTTGAATCAGTGGACAAAAGAAGAAACTTGATACTAAAGAGTTGTTTCTTATCTTATGAAACCTGCCATTAGGAATTAAGACCAGTTGTTTTCAGCCTTTTTCCTTCTGGGAGGTTATTGATACTAAGTAATTTTTATGCCCCACAGCATCAGCATAACCCTGTTAAAGGATCTGAAAAATCAGCATCTCCCTCCCTGAGGCAGGGAACCTTTAATCACTTCTGACTTCCTATTCCTTAAATCACCCCTTTGGCAAAACCCAGAGACTGACAGAAATATTTCAATCTACATAAGAATCACATCTCATGGAAAGAATAGAAATGAATTCTTTTACAACTTTATCAGTTTATACTTATTAATACATTTAAAATATTCAAAATTGTATATGTATATGTGAGGAAATGGGGTATAAGTACAGCGTAATTTTAAATTTATTTATTTAATGGCTTTCTTGATTCTGCTGAGATCCTTTGTGTACACACAGAGGATGTACCATCCAAGGATTTATAGACTTGACTAACCCCAGATAGAATCTGACTGCCAGCTACACTGGGTTCTCCTAGGAAAGCTGTGCAGCTATGAATCAGACATCACCACAGACACACATCAGACAGTATTTAAATTTAAAAAAAAAAAAAAAAAACACCTTCCTGTCTGAAAAATTAGTATTCATTGCAATGCTGTAAAGATACCATGGAGGGACAATGTACATCAGAAAACAGTACTCCCTTCCCACACTCCAGCTCCTCCAGCCCGGGCAGCATGCTTTCCTTCACCTCACCTTCCCTCACCAGCACTCTGCGGACAAGGGAAGACCATCAGACCCAGAAAAGGAACTCAGAGGTGAGTAGAGGCCCGTTTTTGATGTCCTCGACTGAGAAAGGGAGAAAGGGGGAAGAAAAATGAAACTACCTGGTGCAACTAAGAACACAAGAATAGTAAAGGGCAAAAAATGCAGCGTTTCATTCAAAAGAAACATCGATGGAGAGTGAGGGATTGTTATTCCATAGCAAGTGCTGAAGTGAAGAAGCAAACTTCATGGGGATTCCTGGAGAGTCATTCTGTGAGACAAGGTTTTGTCCTTGATAGCTTCTCACTAGCAGTCTTTTCTTTTTGAGTCATGACTTTGCTTTTATAGCAATAGTCAGGGCCAAAACACTTAAGAAGATTACCATTTGAAGGAGAACAAAAACGTCCCTCTGTTTACACTATTTCCTCATGTTGGGAAACTTTAAAGGCTAAAACTTTAGCAAGCTGAATTTTCCTGTAACTCTTATGTGTTAAACTGTAGCCAGTGGGGCTGAGTTCTTCACAGATTTAAAGTTCTGTTATCAGGAGTAAATTTTTAAAGAATAAATCCCCTTATATCTGCTCCCTGAGATACTCACTCACTCCCACCAGGAACTAACACTCCAACCACAACCAAGTATGATATTCAGAAGAGCTAGTACCTGGAGAGAGAAAGTCAGTCAATCCAAGAAATGTGTACGACATCTTACCTCTTTCTTCTCCTGGGATCAGATCCTTAACTTACTAATTCACTGTCAAGTCAGCAAACCATGGCCCACAAGCCAAATCCAGCCCACAGGCTGTTTTTGTACAGCCCACAAGCTGAAAATGGCTTCACATTTTTAAACAGTTAGAGAAAAATCAAAAGAATATTTTTGTGATGCAAAAATCTGTGACACAAATTACATGAAATTCAAATTTCAGTAGACTTAAAACATTTTCTATTTGAAACACAGCTACACTCATTAATTGACTTACCACCTACAGCTACTTTTGAGCTACAGCCGCCAAGCTGAGTAGTTCTGACAAAGACCATATGACCTTCAAAGCCTAAAATATTTACTGTCTTGTCCTTTGCAAAAAACGTTTGCCAACCCCTGCGCTACATAAAATCTGGCCATCACCATCCTACAGTTTGAAAGCTTCATATTTCATAATGTACTTAATATAACCCAAATGCAGTATCATTAAACAGGACAAAAGTCACCACTTATACTGGATTTTGTGGGACAATCCTTATTTTAAATGTTCTGCCACGTTGCCAACATATATTCATTATGCAGAGCCCAGGTGATACATGGCTTGTAAAAGGCAGGAACCAATCCCAAGGGGCTTGCCTGCTTTGCTTTCTTGTTTGGGAGTCAAGATGGCAGTTTACACTAACAAGCATTTCCAAATGAAACTCTTGTGGAACAATATAAGAGAAAGAAAAAATCACACACTGAAATTATGCAGGAGTTCAAGAAGACCCAAATGTATTGATATTTTCCCTAGAAGGTCCTCAGTTGCTTTTGCTAGTGAGGCCGACAGCTCTGCTCCAAAAATTACAGCAAGGTTGAGAATGAAACAGAAATTACTGTACTTTTCTCTTTATCTGCAGAAAAGGTAATCGAAGGGGACGAGTTCTGCACCTAATGCAGCAACTTAACCTTAAGACACCAGATATCAGGAAAAATGCCTCTAGGAAAGCTAAGCATGGAGAGGAATCAGACAGCCATGCTGTAGACTGGGGTAGCTAAGCAGGAAAGATCCACAGGAAACTGTCCACAGCATCAGAGAGACTGAAATTGACAAGACTTCTCTGAAACTGTACCCAAAGAATTAATTGGCCAAAGACTTCTAACAGAGTGTTCTAACACACACACGTGTGTGTGCGTGTGTGTCCAAAAGGAAAGTTTAAGGCACATGGTGATAACAGTGTGTGATTGGATGTCTTGAGGGAATACACCTGTACCAATGTAACTATGCTTTCTATGCAGTAACTATCCAGGTCAGCTTTCAGATTCTCACCCTGTTTTCAACATCATCAAAAACATCCATTTAAGTGGGAGCTTCCCAAGGGATTATGGTCTATGGTCTTGGGAAATAAAGCCCAAGAAACATCCCCTGTAAGAACAGACCATTTGGGCCCATCCTCCAGCTGAGGAGAGCATGGCGTCTGGTCTCTCTGTGCTTTCTCCATCTTCTCTGACCATCCCAGGTCACAGAAGTAGAACAAACACCCAGCAAGTTCCTCTGATCTATATGTGCCACAGACTTAACTTTCTCCACTGACCAGGGGAACAATTTCTCAGCACACTAAAGGTGCAGTTCCCTGTTTTTGTACGTATTTCTGGATTTGCATGTAACTAGGGTTCATACACTTAATATTTCTGTTTTATAAAATGAATTGCCTCCGTAGCTGTTTCTACACCTTTAGGTGCCATTGCAGTCTTTTTTTTTTTTTTAATGTGAACACTCATTCAAACTGACTTGAGAGCTATGATTTATGGAACAGACTGAGTCACTAATCTCAGCTGGCTGCCTTTGTCCTTGTTGATGTACTTCCTTCTTTTCTAAAGGGAATTTTCTTTGAAGAAAAAAAATCACTTTTAGATTACTTGTTACAGAACTTTTTTGAAAGGGAGTTTTTTTGGGAAATTATATGAACCCAACAGTGAAGTTCTCACAGAGCAAAGATTCTACTCTTCATGCTGTGGACATTTACAAAGAATCTAGAGAAAACCATCTGTGCAGAGATTGTTTATAAGACATTTTGATGAAAAAAAATCTTTTCTTAATAAAATTGACTTGGGGGTGTGCCACTACCTAGCCATTTAACCTCTCTGGGCCTCATGGTAGGCTCCTACAATGAAATAAATTAGTTAGCTAATGTAATTGTATTCTATCATGCTAAGAAGAAACATAAAATGAAAGGTGTTTTTAATACTAAAATTAAAAATAAGAAATGTTCTACTAAGACAAAAAAAAATCCCAATTTATGAGCCAGTAAAATATGAGGTAATTCAAATGTTATAAGGGATTTTACTACAGGGGTCCTTGTCATAGCCAGGTCATGTAGGATCTCTCAAAATGTGATCCAATTCAGCAAATAGATCCAATTCACAAAAACTGATGAATGTAACCATTTTGAAACTCTTATACTGCTTCAATATGATCCCTTTGTATATATGTTTATCCATATATCAAAATATATCAGATACACTGATGTTCTAGGAATTTCATAGACATTGTCCAATTTAATCTTCCTAACTTGGAATTTACAGATAAGAAAACTGAGGGTAGACTGAGTGACTATTATTTGAACCCCACTTGAGTCTGTCTGATACAAGCATTTATATTAACTCTGTGCTTTGTAGACTCTGGTTCCAATGAATTTTTACTTTGTCACAAAAAGAGATCTGGTCAAGTATATTTGTTCTGTCAGTTTAAGTTCCTTTTTGGTTTAAGTTCCTTTTTTCCTCCTTTCCCTCCCCCAACTCCTTTCAACTGTAGTGTTTTTTTTCTCTTTTTTGGCTGGGTTTGATTTTAAACAGACTTAGGAAAAGAAGTGTGTAACACTGAAGGGCCAAAGAGCTTCCTAACTAGAATAGGCAGGTCCTATTTGAGGGTATGGAGCTCTTGGTGAGGGGAAGAAGCCCACCTCAGTAAGCCCCAGGAAGGGATTTTCTTACATATATGTGTGCTTGGTGATATATCTCCATATCTCACTCTCTTTAGTTCATGCAAAATGTTACACATGTTGTTTTCTTTTCTAAATGAAATTATAAAAGGATTTTACCTTCATGCTAGCTCCTTATTGAACATAAGTGATCAAGGAGATTTAATGCCATTCTCCAAAAGAATTAATCCAAATGGTTACTTCCAAATTTTTGTCTTCCCAGTTTTATTTAAATCTATAAACAAATTGAGACCTGCTAAATATTGACCTCAAACGTTAGTTTTTTTCTACATAAATAGCTCTTGGCATTGAAACTGTGGCTTGAGAACAAATGACATCGGTCCCAAAGCCTTGGGAAGATTGCCTTTTTTTTTTTCTCTTTCTAACCTGCTACTCATAGAGTAACAGGAATGTTAAGTGCTTTCTATTATAGACTTGATTTTTGAAGGGAGAAATTGGCTGAATGTGATCTATTTGGATGGGATTTATTTTAAACTTTTTCCTATAGAATATTCTGAATTTCTGATTGAGAAACATCCTGGGAATTCCAAAAGTCGGCACACGGGTGGCTTCTTTCTGTCCCCCATCTTTTCCAGCACGTCGACAGTGCTCCTTTTTGTGTCTGGAGGAGAATTGAACATGTTCCTTCATCAGCCGCCACAATCAACCCAATTATCTGCAGATGGACGGTTCGCACTGTGACACATCATCTCGACAGCAAATTCTTTTCACGGCTGTGAGCTCTTCTGCTTAAACAACTTACTTCATTGACATAAACAGGATCTTCTTACCCCGGCCCAGCAGGAGATAGAAGAAAAGTCTTTTCAGAGCATGTCTTCCTCTGCCACAGAGAAAGTGTGAAGCCAGGAGTTTGAAACTGGCACCATTTTGTAAAGCTAGGCCTTGGCATTACTCCAAAGTGCATGATATCTTGGGAACCAGGTGTGCAGTCAAAAATAACTGCTTTCATTTCTATAACACTGAGAGTCAACAAAGCTCATTTACATACATAATTTCATTTGATTCTAACAATAATCCTGTGAGGTAAGCAGGACAAAAACTATTATTGCTATTTTTCAGATTAGGAAGCCAAGATTCAAATGTTACTATTATGATTATTTTAAAACAATGGTAACAACAAAGAATGGGGTGTTGGGAGCACAGTGTAATTTCACAGGCATTCCCACCATGGCATTGACAACAACACTGCAAGGAAGCTGGATAAATGCTCGTATTTCAGTATTTCAGATAAAGAAACAGATCAGTAAAGGTAAGCTTTGTTAGCGTTTCTGCTAACAGATATCTCTACAGAGCTTTTGGCCGAACACACTGCCCTGAGGAACTGTCCCTCTTCGTGGGCAGCTGTGTGAAGAGGACAGGCCAGGGCCCTGTGTGGCACGTTCTGCTTGCTGGCTCTAACTCCACCCCTTTCCTCCCACTCACTTCCAAACCCACCAGCCAGCCTCCACACAGCTGTGGAGAACAACTCAATTAGACATAGTTTTATTGAGAATTTGAATAAAAGTAATATAAATAACATTACTGAAATTTTGGAAAATAGAAAGAGAAAAAAACCACCAAGAAGTCCCATGACCCTAACTAAACCTCTCTTAGTATTAGGGTAAGTTTCCTCTAACTTTTTTTTTCTTCCCTGTACATCTGCTTTTCTATTTGTAATTATCAGACAAATCTGTATATGTTTTAATTTTGCACTGTCAGTAATTGCATCCTAAGGTGTTTATCTGGTCACTACACTAGTCTTTTTAATGCCCATTCATTCTATCAAGTAAATAAAATATAATTTACCATGACCCTATTGTTAGACGTATATGCTATTTCTGCTGTTTCATAGCCGTAGCTTTCTCCCTGTTTTGGATTGCTCCTCAGGATAGATTCCCAGAAGTGGGATTGCAGGGTCAAAGGGCATTTTTCTGGCTCTTGATCGTGCCGAACTGCTTTCCTACGGATTTGTCCTAATTTACACTGCCACCAGCAAAATAAGAGATTCATTTCATTGAGATGATTATTGTTTTAATTTTTGCTATTTTATTTTTTATTACTCTATTATTTAAATGTGTATATTGCTAATCATTAGTACATTTCAACATTTCCTTATTTTCATATATTCTTTTTGTGAATGATCTGTTCATGACCATTAGACTTTGACAGTATTGTTTCACTGAATAGTTAAAACTATGAGTAGTTCCCAGAACATGAGGGGGAAAAATAATGACTTCTAAAATCATAGTTAAATGACTTGGCAGTTCTTCTGCCTGGTATGTCAGAGTTTGATTCATGTATGTGATATGGAAAGCACAGTTAAAATCACATCAAGGTCCATAAATGATCCTGAACTAAAACACTTGCCCTATCTTTACACTTGACTGCAAATCTTATTAATTAGCACAAAAAAGTAAAGGTACTACATCATGGGATCAAACCCAGGCCCTATGTACTCTATACCGACTGAGTTAACTTATTGGAGGAGGTAAACCAACTAAATGTGCTGAGCCTGTGTCTTCATTTATAAAAAGGAATAATATTAATCCCTACACAAGTCTGTTGGGATGACTGGGGAGACAGGTTTACATATGTATATTAGGATGCAAGAAATTAGCAATTTTGCCTTCATTTTGAAACTAAACTTAAAGAGCTAAGAATCCCTGGTAAAGATTACACTTGACACTAGAAATGCCAACATGGATACAACCTTCTCATTCTCTAATCATTGAGGACATACAGCTGAGACATACATGCAACAGATAATATTTTCTTCTTCTATGTTTGAAGTTCAATATTATTAAGAGACTTTATAAAATCTACCAGCCCTTATCGTAACCACTCAACAGAGACTTCAGGCACTGGACAACTATGGTTGCAAATGTTTCTTCTTACTTCTAGACTCTCATGGGAGCAGAGCCTGTAAACTCTCCAACGCCTATGGCAACGCATGGCACGGTAGGCATTCCATAAATACGTGTTTACAGGATACAGAAACTAATGCTATCAGAGCAACCAGAAGTTACTGACTCCTGCCTCGGGCTGAATAAACAGGCTGACTGAAGGAACTTAGTTTGCTAAAGACATCTGTTTGAGGGAGAAGAGTAGGAGCTAAATGACCTGACTTAACTGGTAAAAAAAAAAACACACACACAAATTTAAACACCAAATCTATGCAGTCTGCTTCCCAACAGCACTAAAGGGCCTTTTACTCTAGCACTCTGGGCCCTTTACAGTATATACCTGCCAAGCACAAGAGGAACTAGCTTGTGTTTGATATACCATATCCCATCACCGTATCCTCTTGATATTCTTCAGAAAACAAATCCACTGAGCTGCAACAGGAGAGCCAAAGATTTTTATTTAAAAGCCAACTTAGTGAAACAAAAATGTATGTACCAAGGACAGTGAAAGGATCTAGTCCACTGACATGTTCAAACATTTTAAGGAAAGCTATTATTTCAAGCACATGTCAAGATGATGAGGAGGGGGTGTAATGAATTACAGAAAAACCGGTGTTTATGCCTGAGAGGTCCCTGGGCTGTTCTGTACCTCCTGGAAATTGTTTATGTGCACAAGTCCTGTGATCATGGGGCTGTGATTAGCGGATGCTGACAGTGTGACAGCAGAGGAAGGCATGAATCACCGCCGCTCCATATAGGAGAAAGCTGAGCAAGATCAGCTCTGCCTTAGAGATGGACTTCTTTTTCCACATTCTGCCTAAGTTCTGGTGACTTGGTGCTATGGGACAGGATGGGGAAAGAGGCGGTAGACAGATGAGGGATGAATTTCACCATTTCATAAAATTCCACTTCTTCCTATAACTCTCATCATTCAGGAAATTACAATTTCTGAATTTGTACCTAACAGCTAATGGCCTCCTACCTTTTTGCCATATTGATTCATCAATTTTTTAAAAATTAAACTCCCCAAAGTGCCCAGCCCTGCATTTCTGAAATGGTTCTAGCAATAGAAACATTCATTTCTCTTCATCCCATGCTTTCTCTGCAACAAGAACCCAAGATAAGAATGCCACCAGCCAAGGGAAGGTAAATAAAATTTGGTAACTTTCCCAAATTTCTAGGAATTATCCACAGTGAATTTGACTGGATGATTGAGTTATAATAATATGTCATGGAATTAGAGATATTTTGTTATAATCTGGAAATGGTAGGAAAAGGTAGCCAGAAAAATGTCTTTCCTGAACACAGGTGGAGATATCCATCTTTGGCAAAGTCTGTACAATGTTGTTTGGTTGAGATGTTCTATCTGTCTTTAGCTACAAAGACAGATTATGAACCTCAGTTAAAGCAAGTAACTAGAGAAAAAATGCGGTGTTACACAAAACTGCCTAAATCAGTCACGAGACACTAGTTTGCTTCAAGTATTGGCATTACTTGATTGCAAAACACTTTGTAGCTCTGCAACCCTTGAATTTGTTATGTCTGACCCTTTGGGTGAGGGATAGCAATTCTATATCCTACTGTCTATTCAAGAGAGGTTCTTGAAAAAAAAGTAGACGCACTCACCACTGTCATGGACAGCAGTAGTGGATTTGGGCACATAGCTTCGTCTCATCTTCCTGCGGGCCCTTTTCCTATCTAAGTCTGAAAAGCTGACCCAGTTCTAACTAAGGGGTGATACGGTGGGGAAGACCAGTTAACTGCAGGTAACCAAAAAGAAAACACCCTCAGAATGACATGAGGTGGGACAGTTAGAGTTGATATCATCTACTGATGTCTTTCCAGTGATTTCCTTAGAAGAAATTTGTCCGTGATCACTCACACAGACACAGAAAAAAAAAAAACAACCAGGGTTGGATGGGGGCCTTTATTCACAGCTGAAACTGATGAGGCCTCCGGGCAAAACCCCAAAGCACTTTGTTTCCTGTCTTCTCAAAGCCCTGACCTCCAATATTTAAGGAACCAATAACATCTTCCAATTTCTTGAGTTATTTTTCTCATGCAACTCATGGCAGCTGTTTGCCAGCTCAGCATTCAGGCTAATTTGTTACAGAAATGGGCTTAATGTGTGTTTACCAAGTTCTCAAGATTAGCATAAAGGCCTAATTACATGTCATGTGCAACCAAATAAGGTGTATAATACCTTCATCAGTCACATGTATTATAAAGTTAGAAGCTTGAGATCCAGAGCACTTAATTTCTAGATGTGTCTCCGTTTGTCATTTGTTGTTTTTGTTTTTCCTCAGAAAATAGGATAACAAAATATTCTGATAATGATTTAACTTTAAAAAAAATACTTCTGAAAAGAAACACCATTTTTGTATTAGCTATGTACAAGTGCTATTTAAAAATATTTTTCTTCTGTATTTATAGTAACCATGGGATTCACAGGTAGCTCAGCAATCTTGCATACTTGTTTTGAGGACTGGAAATTTCTGCCCAGATAATGGGGAAAAAAAGAAAAATACATATATTCTGTTCATTTCTTCAAATACTAAAATTTTGCAAGTGTTCAGCCTATATGAATCATGTTACTATCTGCTCTCACTTGAAAAAAATATTAGTGATATTCATTCAAGGGGGAAAAACTGATATTTGATTGTCCCAGTGACAGCTAAAATCCATTGGAAACCACATACATTCACTTCCTTTTTAAAAAATTTCCAGGAACTCTGTCAAAAGAAAGAACCAAAAAGCCTCCCAAGCAATAGCCAGACCATTGTTCCTTTGTCCCTTTTGGAGTTTTGTAGCACTAGCTGATGGAGGAAAATGTAGTGAGCTGTAGCAACATTTTCTCAAGTTTAAAGACTTCTCAAATATTGGAGTTGGGGTCCAACTTAGGTATTCTGGTGCACGGTTGTGTATTTCCTTGTCCAAATGCAACTTCCCATTTCTAAGAAGGGAAAAGGCTGGAACAGTATAGTAAAAAGGATCATAAGACTGCTTGGATATCAAAGAGCGCTCCCCAAACCACATTTTGATGAGTTAATTGTAAATTAATCAGAAACTTATGGCTGACATTTCCCCGAAAACACACATGGATTTAAAAAAGAAATGAGTCGAAAAAAAAAAAAAAAAATGTCCCTAACACAATACATTTAGTATATTGCCTACCAGCATTTAAAAGAAAATAATTCAATACTTGCAGCAGAAAAAAAAGGATTTGCCCAGGATTGGTCTGAGACTCTGGGCACATATCTCTGCTGTCCCTAGCCCAGCACAATGACCTTCAGGGACTCACCTCCTATGACCCAAACCAATTTAAGCACAAAAGTATATATTTTTTCTTTACCAGTTTCTTCATTGCTTAACATTTTCTTTAAAGAATAAAAGTTGAAAGATACCAATGGCAATGGACAGAGTAAAACATAATACATTATTTTCTACCTTAAAAAACTCATTTATTCACTTTTTCAACAAATACTTATTGAGCACCTACTATGTGTCAGGCTCTGTTCTGAGCTCCAGGGAGTCAACAGTAAATATAGTAGATAAGGTTCTGGATTTATGGAATTTACCATGACAGGGAACCTTCCCTCTCTTGTTACTGTTGTGAAGCAATTCTCTAGCTGTTGTCAAAATTTGGATTTGGACGTCTGAATAACTAACTTCATGTCCATCCTGAACATCTGGGGAAGAAGAAGGAATAAAAGGTCTCAGAGAACCCCAAGTGAATTTTTGAGAGGCAGGCCTCAAGCTTACTTGAGTTGGCTTTCTAGCAAAGATGCTGTGAACAAAATGATGTAAACTGATCTGATTTTCAGAGAGAAGTTGATGTTATAAAAGTTATGATCCTTTTCAAGGGGCTCATTTTAATCAGCTATAAATGATACAACCATACCCGACAGAGCACAGATCTTTAGCCATTATAAATCAGTTCAACAGGGCAAGTACTCAGATAGCGTTTTATTTATTCCCAGCTCAAGAGAGGTGCTATGAGGAAAGGGGGAGACCTAAGGAATAGCTTCATGTGTTACCCAGCACTTAGATGCCCTTGGCCTACATGTGTCCCCCATACAGCAAGACATTAAGGTAGATCTCCAACTTCCAAAAATTGCCCACAGCTTCTATCTTAAATCACAGACACCAACCCAACAACACTGCTGTTCTAAGCCCTGACCTCCTGACCCCCCATCTCCCTCCTTGTATGCCTCTACCAGTGGTTACACAGCCCCCAACCAAATAGGTACCCCACTTCCTCACCCCCAGCCTTCTTTATCTCAGCCTCCTACATGTTTCCTTCACAGTTATATCCTCAATGCCTGACTCATAGTAAGTAAAGTATTTTTTTATTGGATGGATGGATGGATGGATGGATGGATGAGTTTCCCTGAAAAAATTCCTGACTTAAGGCTCCTGGTCTTTCTGAGACTAATGCTTCCATGCAGACTACTAGCGAGAGACCCCTGACAGATTTTCCCCATCAGTAAATTCCTGAAAGAAGTCAACACGAGTGGACTCTATTGTCAAACAGACCAGAGTTCAAATTCCCGTTCTCCTGGAATTTATGAGCTCTATTACTTTGACCAATGACTTTCCATCTCTGAGCCTCAGGGCCTCATACTACACCTGTGTCCTCAGATTTTTGAGGATGGCATGAGATGGGCTCCACAGAGCACCAGGCACATGCTAAACTCTCCGTCTCCACCCATCCATTTTCTAAGGTAAATTCAAGACGAGTAAGCTGGAGAAAAAATAATCATCCACGTACAATTAAATTTTCCTTAAGAACTCTTGAGGACAAGGGCTGGAAACAGCAGAGGGAAAGGCTGGGAGGTCTTGAGATAACTACTGTAGACATTTTCTTGAGAACAGCTGTGGCTAAGGACGGTTGCCAGGGAGACCACTGGCAGAGAGCAGGAAAAGGGGGGACAGGGTCGGTCCTAGAAGGTGTTAAGACTCAGAATACGTCAGGAAGAAGTGACAAGTCCAGAGGTCTCCAAAGTGCATGAGATGACCCACTGGGATGTGGAAAGGAAGCATTAAAGTCTCTACTTATAGTTTTTTAATCCAAAAAGAAAAGCTTTTTAAAAATCAAGCTTTACCAGTATTTACTACGCAGGTTGGCACTGGCCTCCTCATCCTATCCATACATCAAGAGGTCAAGGCCTCAGTGACTGCTCAGGCAGGGTCCCGAGGGAGAGGGTTCCCTCGGTGGACAGTGGGGCTGGGGCTTGCAATGTATTGCAGCTCCCTTGTGCTTGGCTAAGTGGACTTACAGCTCACCTAGTCCAGTTTTAACTAAACTACCCTTCTCAAAACAGTCAGGTGGCCCAGAAAGTTTATCCTAAAGAAACTGTGGATTGAAAATAATACTCATAATATGAGGATCAGCAACAAGAAACAATACCAAACAACAAGAAACTATGAAGCCAACACTTCTACTCCAAGTAAGAGCTCTTCATCATCCACATCATGAGATTAAAAACTATAATGATCTCGTCAGAACTGGCATATTAAATCACACTGCTCTCATTAAAAATATTATTATTAATATTTATCTCATCAAGAAAGAAAGGTCTTTTGTACCACTGAACTAAGTAAATAAAATAGAAATTATGACTAAAACATCACTGCAGCTGTAGCTCCTCCCTTTAAAAGTTACATATCATGTATGCTTTGTAAAATATATATATATCTTGATATAGTAGAACATGCATATATTTTATCCATAAACAAGTAGGCGTACACTAGAAGCATATGCTCATATTTTTTCCTGACAGGGATTTCCCCTGATAACTTGAGAGACACTGGCCTTGACAGCAGTTTGTACATGTACACACTGAAGGAAATCACCTGGCTGCAATGAGCAGATCCCTGCAAGTGTGAATCAGTGTGAGCCAAGCCCTGTCTGCGTTCCTGGAGACCACCAACAGTCAGCCCGTGGGACAGGATACACGCAGGTTCCTCAGAGCTACCACGTGTTCAGCAGCCAGGAGGCGGGTAGGCAGGCAGACCAGCCCAGGTGAAGACCCACTAGCATTAGTAGACACTTATGGCCCTGTTTATACAGCTTACTCATGAAGAATATTTTGAGGAGGAAATTAAAAGAAAAAATGGAATCTGACTTGTTAACCCGGAAGGGGGAAACTTTCAATTGCAGCAAGCGGTCTGGGGGAATGCAATAGGATAGGATTTGAAGATAAGAATACACAAGGGGCAGCGAGAGAAGATGATTCAGCCAAGGGCGTATTGAAGAATGAAATGAACTCCTATTCTAGCAAGCAGAAACAGGGAAGGAAGCTCCTTTGATGCCAGGATTCTCATTTTGAGACATAACAATAATGACATGCTTCACAACGGCAGAAAGAAGTGCAGGAAAGAGGAGGGGTGGTGCTCAGCATTCAGCCCATCTTCAGGACTAAGAAACAGGCGTGCGCCATTTTGGAAGATGGCTGAGCCTCGGAGGAGGGCGCTGCCTCCGGAGTATGTGCTGCCAAGAGAGCCGGTACACAATGAATCAAAGTGGGAAGACAGTGTTTCTGCTCCACCAGCCTCCCCACCTCTCCCTTTTCCTCAGTGTGCTGGGGTATTTCTGTAGCAGGCTAGCAGGGGCCAGTCTAAGGAAGGATGATGAGGGAGGTGGACATATTTACAGAGGAGGTAAAAGGCAGTAACATCAAGAGGATGAGAAAAGGGGAGCAATAAAAAGAAAGAGGAGGAAGGGAAGTAGTTAACCCCAGAAGTTGGAACAAAAGTACAAAAATCAAATTAAAAATGAGAACGAAAAAAAAAAGGATGATGAGAACAATAGGGTTGAGGAGCAGAGTTACATGAAAAAAGGTATAAATAAATTAGCCAGAATTAGACGAGGTAGTTAAACTCAAATTTCACTCACATGCAGAAAGAAATCTTTGTCTCATATAAAAGAAAGAAATCTTTGTCTCATATAAAAGAAAGAAATCTTAGACCACATTGTGGGGGGCAACTGCTCATTTTGGAAATGACAAAACCTAGTTGCCGCCTACTCCCCAGAAGGCAATCAACATGCCGTGGCGCAAGCAGGGACACCCGTGCCTCACTTTCCTGTTATTCAAACATCTGGCCATATTTCCCAAGGTTTATGCCTTTGAACCATGGGACCTTGAGACTGCCAGATTGTTGAGCTCACAGACCATGGGACGGCATGAACATGAAGGAAAGGAAGTGATAATAAGGGTGGAGAAAAAGATATTAAATGATGGGGAACATTCAAAGCCGACACCAGGAAACTCAATATGAGCAGTTATCATTCTCCTAACACTTCCTCACAGATGACAAGTGACAGCAAATAAACTTAAATGTAGGTGCCATCATGTCCTCCAGCATCTTGCAAGGAGCAAACACGTCTGCCAATGCCCTGCTCCGGAGGAGAGAAGCTTTTCCTTTTCTCATCAACTACAATTCCTGGCGCAAACACAGCATTCTACTTTTACATCTGAAAAAAAAAAAATGGGCTAGTTAAGTTTGGAATTGAGCTCAGATATGACGTGTGGAATTCTTCATTCAGGGAGTTCCATGTTGAGGTTTGACAGCCCTGTCATCACCTTGGCTGATAGCTAACCTGGATTTTTAAGTTCCTAAAGGAATTAAGGACAAGTAGGCAAGCAGTAAGGACTATTGCCTCTTAAAACAACAGCAACAGCAACTCCACAGAACTTCACTTTTTAATTATCTTATGTTAAACTTATTAAATACTAAGCAAAATATATTGACTTAAAGACGGTAAGACTTCTCTGGGTGTCTATGTTCTTCTTAAATGCTAAGGTTAAAGCTGTTCATTTTTCTTTTACTAAAATCAGCCAAATAAAATGTGCATGAGCAAAATATCTTATGCAAGTATTGCCCACTCTTCAGCTACC
Source organism: Physeter macrocephalus (assembly GCF_002837175.3). Lineage (NCBI taxonomy): Eukaryota > Metazoa > Chordata > Mammalia > Artiodactyla > Physeteridae > Physeter > Physeter macrocephalus. The sequence goes on along the minus strand of NC_041223.1, from coordinate 54,645,529 downwards.
ATGGAAAAACTATATAGATCTTATGTGAAACATAACTTGATATTTTCCCTAATTTTTGTATCATAATATTTCACAACGGTTAACTGAATACGAGTAACATTAGAAGAAAAAGTTACGAGAGACACACAATACAAGTGAGGCAGTGCCGCGTGTACGCTAGCTGAGGGCCCAAGATACACAGTTCTGATTCTCTTCTTTGCTCTGGGTCATTGATACCTAACTGTGAGGCAGATACCACCAGAGGTGTCTCATTTTAATACTGAGAAAGCTAGTCCCCATTCAGTTCTCTTTCTATCTTTCTGATTGTATCACCTAGAAAGTCTCAGGTGGGGTACTATGGGCTTATCATCTCTCTAACAATTGCTTTTCTCCCCTTTTAATTTCAAAGCAAAGGTAGCTCTCAAACGTGGGACATTCAGCAGGTATCTTCGTCATCTCAGGCTACCATAAATTCCCTAGGCTGGGTGGCTTAAACAACGGGAATTTATTTCTCACAGCTCTAGAGGCTGGGAGGTCCAAGATCAGGTGCTGGCAGATTAAGTGTCTGATGAGAGCTCCCTTACTGGCTTGCAGATGGCTGCCTACTCACTGTGTCCTCATGTGGCTTTTCTTTGTGCAGCCAGAGAGAGCTTTCACATCCCTTCCTCTTTTTATAAGGACCACTCTCTTGACCTCATATAAACCTAATTACATCCCAAAGGTCCACCTCCAAATACCATCACATTGGGGAGTTAGGGTGTCAACATATGAATTGGGAAGGTGGGGACACAAACATTCAGTCTATAACAGCAGGCAGGCAACATTTACTAGATTTAATTTAATAAACTAGAATTTAATAAACTTTTTTCATTACACTTACTTTTGTAGTTACCTTGTATTTCTAGCAAGTGATCATGGGTTTCCATTTACAGTAGTGACAAAGTAGTTACTTTTAAAATATGTTTGTCAAAAAGTTAATTAACTTAGAGAAAAATATTAAGTAAAATGTAATAAAGGGTGTATGAAGATATGGCAAAAATCATGAAGGTGCTAGAAGAATGACTGGTTGTCCTAGAAAGCCATGCAAGGAATTCACACTTAACTTGGATAATCTGAATGGAGAAAACCAGAGCCTCACATCCCTCATTTGCTCCATGCCTCCAGGGCATAAGTCACTTGTGTGAAGGAAAACCAAGATTCTTATCAAGAGCATTTGGGCAAAATTCACATAACTGGCAATCTGAGATGGATCTAGAAAACTGGTCTAGATGTCAGGAAAACACTTGTTTTCTGCAATTTCTCTTCACTAGGGTAGATTTCAAGTAGGTTTACAAAATATAAAAAATATTCCAGGGCTTCCCTGGTGGCACAGTGGTTGGGAGTCCGCCTGCCGATGCGGGGGACGCGGGTTCGTGCCCCGGTCCTGGAGGATCCCACGTGCCGTGGAGCGGTTGGGCCCGTGAGCCATGGCCGCTGAGCCTGCGCGTCCAGAGCCTGTGCTCCGCAACGGGAGAGGCCACAACAG
>NC_041223.1:54637285-54644015 GCF_002837175.3 Physeter macrocephalus | reverse complement strand
GAAAAAAAAAAAAAAAAAAAAAGCCCTTGATATTCAGGGTGAGCTGCGCTCGTAATTGATAGATGGGCTCTTCCACAGCGAAGAGGGAAGCTTTCTCTACTCCATTATCCATTTTGGAATATATATATATTTGCGGTACGCGGGCCTCTCACTGTTGTGGCCTCTCCCGTTGCGGAGCACAGGCTCCGGACGCGCAGGGCTTTTGAAATCAAAGGAAGCTTTCTTTCTCACCGTTGCAGAGTCTACGTGAGACCTGCGGCTTTCCAGGGCAGCTCCCTTCCAACCTGTGACTGAGGAATCAGGCAGTTTCCACCTTGTGGCTCCATAATTTTAACCCATGGTTTCCAGGCCAGCTTGGCAAGGGAAGAGAGAGCTTAAAGGTTGGGAGGGCTTCCCACTGCCTCTGCCTAGAAGCAGCATCCAGATGATCTAAAAGAGTATACAAGCACTCACTTTGAGCTACATTATGAATTCTCTGGAGAATCCATGAAGAATTTAGAAAATGTAACTGAGAGCATGAAATAAGCAACCTATGTATTCTCAGCAGTACTTTGCCAGAAGGTCTTGTCCCCCTCAAAGGTGCTTAAATTCCCTGTTAATATCCTAGGGCAGAGCTGCATACTTGGGCAGGTGTCTCCTGTGTAAATCACCGATAGTAATTACCTTCTTCTCCCTGGTTCAAGGGAAACTTCAGTTTTTACAAAAAGATTGGTACAAGGTTTCCAATAACAATACAACAATTTCCTCTCCAAATAACTTCTTGATAATTTTGCTTGGATTCAGGGCCTGAATCAATTCAATGAGTGATGATTCTCCACCACCTCATCGTGCCTTAGATCTTTGCCATTCTGTTCCATAAACTTCCTGTTCCCTTTCTTTTTTTTTTAAATCTCTTTTTACCCTTTCAACTTTTTTTTTTTTTTTGAAGATGCTGGGGGTAGGAGTTAATTAATTATTTATTTTTGCTGTGTTGGGTCTTCGTTTCTGTGCGAGGGCTTTCCCTAGTTGTGGCGAGCGGGGGCCACTCTTCATCGCGGTGTGCGGGCCTCTCACCGCCGCAGCCTCTCTTGTTGCGGAGCACAGGCTCCAGACGCGCCAGCTCAGTAGTTGTGGCTCACGGGCCCAGTTGCTCCGTGGCATGTGGGATCCTCCCAGACCAGGGCTCGAACCCATGTCCCCGGCATTGGCAGGCAGATTCTCAACCACTGCACCACCCAGGAAGCCCCTCCCTTTCTTAAATGAATGGTTCTGTCCCCAGAGACTCCCCGTGTTCATTTACAACACTTTAATCTTGACCAAAAGCCTACAGGATCCATTGGAACGTAGGCCATGTTGACATGTTTAAAGGCAGGAGTAGAACGACTGGGGTCAGCTGCCACAGAGAAAAGGAGCATTGCTAGCACTGCTGGTGACATTCAAAGTTCCCATCTGGATTTTCCCACTGTAGCCGGTTTCTTTGGAACATGGGGATAAGACACAGCCCAGCAAAACTGTGGTTGTTCTTCATTGCTCATTCTTTAGATTGGTTTGAGCCATTACGAGGGAAAAGTAGAGAAATGCCTCAAGTCCTGATTTCACCAGGACTGCCTAAACTATCAGTGACTCCAGGGCCTGGACACACTGAGGGCTGAGGCAGGCTCTAATCCCCCACACACGGGGAAATGCAGAGGCAGTTTGGGGAGTTACAATGCTCATGTACAATATGGTGCTTCTCAAGTGATTCCTAGAAATGCCCAATCCTTTGTGGAAGGCCCAAAATTTGAAATCCTGGCCTTGGGGCGGGTAACAGGGGGAGTCACCTTCCACTTTAGCCACAAGCATTTTCCTTTTCCTCATCTATGAATTAGGGATTTTAAAAAATAGTAACATTCAGTTCAAATGGTCATTGTGAGGATTCAATGAGATAATGCCTAAAGCAACAGTGCAGGGCTCAATCACTTCAATCTCCTGGTAGGATTAGTTCAGATGGAGAATATTCCTGAGCTGCAGGGTACAATACAGGGATTATGCAGAAGGCAGGGAATTTTTCTTCTCTTCCCTTTGTTCCTATCTCTCTTTCTCAACTCAGACCCAGCCTTCTCATCCCATACTGATTCCTCTTAAAATCTGGTCATTCCATTGAGATTAGTGAGAGAATTCTGCTGCTCCAACATTTAGAGAAGCAAATGGAAAAATGGAATGAATAAAACTGGATTCAACCTAGACAAGAAGAGTCAGGAAATTTATGAGTCAACTCTAACAGAGCATTTTCTCCTTCCATTCTGAAATCTTGCCCTTCTTATAAAGAGGCCCGTATTGTGGAATATTATGGTCAGTTTTGAAATGCAAGTAAAATGGGATGCAGAGACCACAATCGTGTCCACACATGACCTGAAGCCTCTGTTTGACCTAGCCTCTTGAGAGGAAAAAATGAATATTGCATCAGACTAAGTGTGCCGGGACCTAGACCTTTAATTATACAGCTTTGCTGTATAAAGGAGGCCGCCGCTAATTTTAAATTGTCTGACTATTGCCTGAACAAGAAATGTTTGCAAGAGAACAGAGCAATCCTGAATTGGGCCATAAGGACGAAGGTCTGTGCAATTTAGTGCCCCCAAATAGGTAAGCTAAGACACAAATCACCTTATTTCCATCCTGTGAGATTGCAATATAAACGACAAAGTAAACTTTCATTGATGCAGACTACAGGCTCTCATAGGCTCTCTGTAAGACAGTCTATGAACTAGCAATCCACCCTGGTTACTTCCACTCTGAAAACATTTATTAGCTATTGATCCAAGGAGAAGCTTGCTCAGAGAGCACAAGTCAATCAGAAATTTCCAGCAAGAATTAACTGTATAATAATACCCTCACTTGACAAGCAAACGTTGTGTTGTATACGTTTACAAAGCCTTGTTTGTAACTTTTGGTGCCCCTGGCACCATGAAAAGAAATCATGACTCTTGACAAAGAGTGATGACCTAGCCTGTAACCCAATGGCACAACATCTGTTACCATGTTTTTAATCATTTACTTCCTATGATAAAAGTAATCACTTTAAAGGTAATCCTGGTTCACTGCAGAAACTTTGGAGAATATGATAAGGAGACTAAGAACTCATAATCCCACCACCCAGACAATCACTGTCCATGTTTTACTTCCTTTACTTCCTTCGTTCATACATATTGACCCGAATAGCAGAATCCACACACACATCTTTGTATACTACCCTTTACACTTAATATTATATCTTCAGCACTAACAATCATTAAAAATCATCTGCTATGATCATTATTACAGCTTCATTCCTTTGCATTGAAGGCCATGCTACTGTTTACTGACCCATTCTCTTAAAGTTAGACATTTAGGCTGTTTCCAAGTTTTCGGTTCTTATAAGCAATGCTGTGTTGAACATCTTTATGCATACAGTTCTATCAGTGTTTTAAACTGTTTCCTTAGAACATACTTCCAGACATCAAATTACTGAGGCAGAGCATATGAACATCTTATAAAATAAGTGTTTGTTTCTAACATGTAGCGTACGTACGGGGTCACACTTGTCTTTCTAAGGTGGGGTGATGGGATGAAGCAGACGAGGTTTAGGGAGGGAGTAGGGAATGGTGAGGAGGCAAGCAGGAATCCCAACCTCTAGTTATCCTATAAAGCATTCTGGCATCTGCACCACCTGCTGAAATGGTATCCACTCACCTAGTTCCTGATGTATAGGATGTGTTGACAGAAGGACAGGAGGGAAGAAGCAAGCTTCCTCTTTCCAGATAGAGAAGGGCCACTCGGCCAGGAAACAAGGCTGGGGTCTGTGGGTCTTCCACCTGTGGGGCCCCATGGCATCCAGAGAACCACTCCTATTCACAGCCCCTTTGCCGCTGGAGGAGGGAAGGTACCCCTGGTTTACCTGCCCAAGGACATCCATGCAGCTTCCACCTCTGTCCACAGAACGCCCAGCCTTTTGCATGTAATGCAGGAGGAAGCAATCAAGCGACCATTTTTAAATGTTCGGGAAAATCCTGGGCAATATAGCGGGTATGTCAGGCCTCCGGGGAGGCCGCAATTCCCTCCACTGGGATTCCCTAAACTCACCTCTTAGGAATGCTTTGGAATGAGGGAACAGTTCATTCACGCCTTTCATTTCTCAATTTGTTCTTTGATTCGAAATATATTTATGGGGTCCTATCTACGACCAGGCTACCGTTTTCGGCAAGAAGGACTCAACAGTAAACAGAGTGACTGCCCCACACCCCCGCCCCGCCTAAAGCTTCTGGTCTAATCAAAGAGACAGGCAATTCAGCAAGACATAACAACACAGAGGGATAGCAGGAGCCAGCCTGGAGATGCGGAGGGTTCTGGGGGAGGAGAGGCAAAGCGGGGGCCACGGGGGGACCCCAGAAGAGAAGTGCCCCAGGCAGAGGGGAGAGCTGCAGGGCAGAAAGGAGGATCTGCACGCTTCTGCCACTGCACCCGCCAGGTGCTGGGGGGTTTCTCAGTAGCCTTTCCTTTGGGTACTCAGTACATACATATTCCTGGGTATAAATACATGTGTTCTCGATAATATCAACAGACACAGATGTAAGAGTAACCTCTAGGTTTACAGAAAAAACTTTTGACTCCGTTACTATCCCTCTCTGAATTTGGCTGAAGTCCAATATTTGAAATGCATTAAATAAATAGTCAGGGTTTGGGGTGGCGGGTGGGAAAGCAGCTGCATTCATAACTCTGGCACGCAACTGAGAGGATGCACGTCCCTACTGAATCACTTTAAGGCAGAATGGCAAATCCCATTGTTTGTGAGCATTGAGTCAATTCATGGGCAAAGATGAATAGTGAACTCAGGAAATGACGCTGAAAATTAAATGGCTGTTGCAAGGTAGCCACAGGCAGAAACGCTCCGCAATCAGTGGGGATGTTCCCTCTGTGGAAGAAGGTTCAATTGAGGATGAAGCATGATATGATTAGGTACTTTCAGTACATCAACCAACCTCTCCTGAGACTGCAAAACCCTCCTCCTTTGTGTCTTCCTTTCCGCCCCGCTAACTGAACCGCAGTAATGGATGTCAGAAGAGTCCTTGCGTTTTTTTCCCCTATCAAATCTGTTAAGAGGGGAAGAAGGTTCCTGTTGTTAATTGCAGGGGATCTCCCACTCTTTGTTTTAAGGAAAGTTTAAACAAAATGATCATCCACTCTGAGGACTTAAACAAAGTTCAAACAGAACAAAGTTCTCTTGCCAAGGTTTAAGGCAAATTTCCTCTGTCCAGATGGCTTCCTCAAGCAGGCCAATGTAAGAACCGAGACACTCAACCCTGCTGCCTTTTAATGCACCTCCTTCATTGTCGCTAACCATCCCCAGCTGTCCAGCTTTGCTGGTTCCTTCACCTCTCTCTGCCGGCCACATCTGAGGGGAAAGGGAGATGCTTTGCCCCCAAAGCAACACAGCTGGGCTCCTAAGTGGTGGGACCATGCACAGGGGACAGGGTTAGAAAATTCATTTCCACAAGAAACTTCAGGAAAAAACTCAAGGGTCATTCTTCACATCAGGTAAGTAAGCTTGATGATGGGAAATGCCACTAACTAAATCACACTCATCAAGAATCCAGGAATGTGACCATTTGTCCTGGCCAGGCCACTTGCCCTACTGACTGGTCCACACATTGGTCTGGGCATCAACCTAGGTTGTGGTGGTGGCCATGAGAATTCTGAGAGTGTTCTAGAAACATGTGCCCACCCTCTCCTCTCTCCTCCCCAGCTGTCCATTTTACTCAAGCCCAACACCCATAAGACACACTCAGTTTGGATCGATACCAGATACAAGGGCGGTCACATCCATGTCCTGTATTGATTTAATGCTTCCCCTCTGATTGTGTGTGTCCTGCAGACTTCTAGCTCTGTTAGCCAGTGTGCCCAGAAGTCTTCATACCCAAGCCTGCCTGGGGGTCCCTGCGATTCAGACATTAAAAAGTGTTTGCTGGTGATATCACCACATAGAGTGCACAAGTTTTCATAGTCATATCCACTGTCTATGTTTGCCTAAGTTCCCTTTCTATGCCCTGTATCCTTTCTCCCCCAGATCCTATTTTCTCAGGGGAAGCGAACTTATTATCTTTAGCCTAAAATCCAAACATAAGAGGCTAACTTAGCAGGTTTCTTGTTTATTTGCTTATTTCTTTGTTTTAGCCCATGTTAGGATATTATCAAGGATTCTTTTTTTAATTCCAAATATTGGAAGGGAAGTATGAGCTCCCTGATTCATCTGGTAAACTCATGGCACGAGGCTAACAAGAGACATAGAATGGTCTCGTGCAGAAGGATGACAGGCTTTGCATTCAGACCTGGATTGAGATTCTGTTCCTTTGATTCCTTATCCTCTGACACTGGCCATATTTGGTGGCATATCTGAGCCTTTGCCTTATCACCCTTGAAACTAGAGGACACACTCTGGCTTTCAGGGTCATTGTGGGGATTAGAGATAATATATGTAAAGTTCTAGCCCAGTACCTGACACATAATGGGCACTATGGGAACGATTATTAGATGTCAGAAAGTCTTTACATTTAGTTGAAATGTGAGCCAGTTTCTTCCCAATAAATGGCCATTTTGTCCAAAGGAAATGATATGGAAAAGAGTAGATGGCTTGGTTAGAAAACAAACTGCCCATAGAAAGCCCAGAGAGAAACCCACACACATATGGTCACCTTATCCTTGACAAAGGAGGCAAGAATATACAGTGGAGAAAAGACAG
>NC_041223.1:54629510-54636278 GCF_002837175.3 Physeter macrocephalus | reverse complement strand
ATGTATATGTATAACTGATTCACTTTGTTATAAAGCAGAAACTAACACACCATTGTAAAGCAATTATACTCCAATAAGGATGTTAAAAAAAAAAGAGAGAGAAAGAAAACAAACTGCCCGTAGATGCAAAGTGGCTGGTGACCAGTGTCTGCTCACACAGTGACCCTGGGGGAGGGGCACCCCCAGATTCCCTCCAGCACCCCCCTCAAGTTTTCTATGCCTTAGGACAGGCCACTAGACCTCCATTCCACACCTATTTCTGATTACAATTAAACTATCCACCACGCTGGCAAAGATAGAACAACACCTTCCAAACTTGATCAAAGATTTGACCACTATCTCGTACACTTGGTGTCTAGAACATACCTGGCAATAGGGGAGGCATATAAATATCACCCTGCCCAGAAAAAGAAACCCTAAGATGAGGCTTCCTGATACAGACCTCAATTCTGCATTGACTTTTGCTCACTGCAAATCATGTAAATACTTGATGTAAAGACTTGACTGTCTCCTCGCTCGTTGGTATAATGCTCTTCATCCTCTCTGTCCTAGAGTGGCAGCAATTAGAAGCAGGAGCCCAATGCTGACCAGAACCTTCAAAAGAGGCTTTTTGACAAAAGTGAGAGCAATGTGGACGCAGGAAGCTTACTTTCTCACACTAAAACACGAGACAAGCTCTTTAAGGCCTCCTAATCAATGATATATTGATGAAATATGTCTTACAACATTAGAGGCAAGTCTAAAAAAGTATTTTTTTCTGCTAGAAAGATTGCTGGGCAATCATTGCCAGAGTGCTCTCAAGCCAAAAGAAAGGAGCAGGAGAAGTCAGTTTAAAAGTAGCTTATTCTTTATACAACACAAAACCCCCTATGTACATGGCTGCAAGCAAATATATTCTGGGTTTCACTCGTTTATATTTTTCAAACTTTCTTCAAATTTTCAATGTTACTCATCTTTAAAGACGATTATGACAAAGCTTGACTCCATCAATGCACATATATTCGCCCCTCTTTGATGGTAAAGCAGAATTATCACTGGTCCCTACTCCTAATTCAGAACTTCCCTCTCCAGGGGATCCAGAGGTTTCCACGCATCTGTTGAACCCCAAGAAATCTGCATTCTACTCAAAAGAACAACAACATGGTATTTTTATGTTTTTGTGAATATAAATAAAACATTATGTAATGATAAACCAACAGTAGTAATAAGTCCTGCAACACAAAGTAAAACAACAGCAGCTGCAGCCTGGAACAGGTGGTGAGGAGCCATACCCAGAAATCAGAAACAGCTTTTGTGCTGAATCAAGGCCTGAGAAACCCCCTTCCATCTCTGTGACTTGGCCAGCAGGAGGTCCGCCCTTCTGAATAACAACAAACACAAAACCAAAGAGGGATGGTGGTATGAAGCATGTTTTGATCCATTTTCCTTTCCAGCTTGGCCAGCTGCACTGGATGACATCCTCGCAGGGCCAGCTTCTTTGCAGGTTCTGTCACCATCAGTGACTCTATCCACTGCCTCAGAGCACACACTCCTGCGCATGGGCAGGTCCTTAGCTGAGATATTTCCAAAGACCTGGCTTGGCCTGATCTTTCCAGGCCAAGCTCTGGTGTCCATGTACTAAGGCCAGCAGGACAGGGTGGGAAGTCTGCAGGGTGATGCACCTGGGAGAGGGGCATCCAAAGTTACAGAGACCAGGAGGTCAGAGCAATGGGCTTAAGATAACAATAATGTTAAGCTTCTCTTCTGACAGTTATGTTGTTGGGGGAGGGTGGTAGGAGCTTCTTTAGGTCAAATGAAGCAGATAAGATCAATTTGGCCTGGCAAAAGTTGGAGAAGAGAAGAAAGATACTCCCCCCACGGAGCTTAAGCTATGGCCAATACAATGCAATTACAGAGGGTATTACTTGTTTTCATTTGACTTATTTTTTTTTAATCTTTAAAGGCAATTATAAAAACAGATTGATTACAGATGAATTTAGTGTCATCGGCTTTAGCCAAAAAACAAACAAAAAAAACTGATCATGTAACAGCAGCAAATAATAACTAAGACTAGACCCTTTGATAACGTCACATTTCAAAGCCATTTATCTTTCCCTTGTTGAACTACTGAATTAGCAGATCCTTCGAAATCAACTCTTTTAGTAATATTTTTCAAAGACTGGGTTAATGTCCTCACAGGCAAGAAACTGACATGCTTCATGGGCAAGTCTCAAAATCCAGCTGGCCTGCACAGTAACAACTGCAAGAGTGACAAAAGCAATAACTTAGGCTGCCTTCTCAGGGGAAAGATGCAGTGCAGACTGCCCTGGATGACACAGATGCACGTGTACCTGGGGCGGGGTGTGAGGACAGATGAGGAATTACAGACCCAGACCCAAAAAAGAAAAGGCAAGAAATGTTCACATCAATAGTAGAACTGAGAGTTCTGACACAGCAAGTTTCCTTCCTCTTTCACCCAAGGGCTCCCTTGGTCACTGGAACCGTGTGGATAATACATTGGTCTTTGGGCCTCTGAGTGATTCTCTTTCTGTCAAAGAAAATTGAGCTTATAATCTAATGGTAATAACTGTTAGCAGTACTTACTGAAATAAGTAAATATGCACTAGTTGGGCCTGTCCCCTTCTGTTGACAAAGGTCAGGATGTATTGATAATTGGAAGAGGAAAAGCAAGAGAAGGGAAAAGAAGCAGGGGGGGCAAGGATAGGCTGTTCCAAATCAGTGTTGAGCCACAGCCAATTCTTAGCCAAAAACCAGAAAATCCTCCTTAAAGATTAAATCGTCGCATAAACGCTATTTCTCCAGCTCTATTCCTTTCCTCTCCCCTCTCTTCCTTTTTTCCTCACTGCATTTCCTCTTCCCTCTCTTTCCTTTGAAGCCACCCAGCAGACTAGATATGGCTTAAAAGCAATCCAAAAACTAAAATTTTTAAATATAAATTATGTTAGAAATTCAGAGGCAAGGATAATATATATTAGAATAGAAAATTGGGCCAAAGGGAATTGAGAAAACATAACCACAGGCTGAGGATCTCACAGTTATGCAAATCAAGTTCCAGATAAAAAAACAAATGAAAACTGACCCCAGAAGAAACAGAGATATTTCAAAGAACTGAAGAGAACCTTTTGAAACAGTGATTGGCAGTCTCAGAGACATTTAATGTGAGGTCCACTTTTTTAAAAAGCCTAATATAAAAAGGAACAATTAGAAAGCATGATAGACTTCACAAAAACAACAAATGTGATTGTCAAAATAAAATATGAACAGACCAAAGAGTAAATTAAGTGGGGCAAAGACCAAGTTGGGGATCTAGATAGTCAAGTGCAGATACTATCCCAGCACATAGAGCAACAATTAAAAGAGATAGACATGGGCTTCCCTGGTGGCGCAGTGGTTGAGAGTCCGCCTGCCGATGCAGGGGACACAGGTTCGTGCCCCAGTCCGGGAAGATCCCACATGCCGCGGAGCGGCTGGGCCCGTGAGCCACGGCCACTGAGCCTGCGCGTCCGGAGCCCGTGCTCCGCAACGGGAGAGGCCACAACAGTGAGAGGCCTGCGTACCAAAAAAAAAAAAAAAAGAGAGATAGACATGAGAGAAAAGATCACCAGTGGGAGGATACATCTAAGGAGTCCCTTTTCCATTTAAGGGAAAGACTATATAAGTAATAAATAATCAAAAGAAAAGATAAAATAAATGTCACCAAGCTGGGCAAAATCACAAGTCTTAAGAATGGAAGGGCCCTACAAATGAGAGACAAGACAAAATTTTTAAAAGATCCACACCTAGATAAACATTGTAAAGTTTCAAAATTCTTTAGATAAAGAGAAAATTCTGGTGGGTTCCAAAGAAAATAAATAGAATCAGACTGACTTCAGACTTCTCATCACCACATTAAATGCTAGAAGAAGCAATGCCTTCCATTTTCTAAGGGAAATTTACTTGAATCTAAAATGTCTGTGCCCTACCAAATTACCAATTAAGGGTCAATGAAGGTATTTTTAAACATGCAAGAACTAAGAAATCTTACTATCCAAGAATCCAGTATGAATACATTATCCAAAACAGTATAATAGCAATACCAAAAAATGATTTTAAAAGAAAGAAAATGACAAGCGAATTAAAAAACAGTATCATCTTAATATGACCCAGGAAGAGTAAAAGAATCTGAAGATAATTAAAAGAGGATCCACTGGACCTTGACACTTAAGACTGTCTGTTCTGAGCAACAAGATTTTCAGTGACACAGGATTACCTTTCCTTCAAAATGGGGTGAATCACACGACTTAGTTTTTGCTGTTTGCGGCGGGGGGGGCCTTAAATTTTTAGAAGTCTTTAGAAGCAGTAACAGAAGAGCTTAATTTTATTAAAGGAAAAAATGTAAATGACATAAACCTTGACAATTTAAAAATGATAAAAATCAAAAGTTGAAGCAGGAAAGGGAAGTGAGAGGTAGTAAAATGCTCTTGATTCCTCATGGGGGATGTACCATACATTAGCAAATGATAAAGCAGGAAAGAAAGTTCAAGTGTGACTATGTTAGGTAATGAAATAGTGAGTTTTCTTTATCAAAATGGCCAAATGAGGACATGCATCTCTTCCCTCCCAAATGCAAGAAAACATAAAGGAAACTGAAAAGGAATAAGCCCATAACATCAAAGAGAACTAACTGGAGAAGAACTACCAGAACATGAGTTTCTGAAAAAATGGATGAAGTATTGGTAAATTAAAATAGGATGAAAGGAACCTCAGTCAATTATTCCTGGGGAGGAAGCTGCCATAGAGGAAGGAGCAGGGCATCACAGGTATGAACAGGTGGAACAGAGGGCAGGGGTGAGGAAAATGATGAAAACGTGAAGTCTAACTGAAGGTCTTAATCTGAGAGAGTTGCCCACCCCGCCCCATTCCAGTCCCTGCTCCTATATCCAGACCGACAGACAGCTAGCTACTCATTATCTCTAGGCCTTCCCCCACCCCAAAATTGTAGGGTTCTTTGTGAAAGAAATTAAATGAACTCTCAGAGAACTAGGGAAGCTAACACGAAGTCCTCCTCATTCTGATATTTAAGGGACATGTAGGGTAAAAGGCAGCTGCTCCCCACCCTTTCTATCTAAAGTAGACAAGCACTTCAATCCACAGAACCGCCGAACAGCTTTCCCACACAGCCCCCTCTACCTTCAAACTTAAATCTGAATGGATAGAATAGATGTGCAATTGAAATACAAAATACATTCAGAAAAATAAACAGATCATTAGTGTACAGCTCAGTGTAATATCACAAAGGGAATACATCCATTAACTACCACCAAAACCACCTAGATTTTTAAAAAAATATATATTACCCGAACCTCAGAAGCCCCCTTCATGCCCCCTTCTCGTCACGACTCCCTCTTCTCCACAAAGGAATCTGACTCCCAGACTTGTTTTGTCTAAGTTTGAATTTTACATAACTGGAAGCATGCAATATCTATGTTTCTGGCTTCTTTCGCCCCACATTGTGTTCATGAGATTCATCCAGGAGTCTATGAATAAGATGCACACGGTCCTGCCCTCATGGAGCTCACACTTAAGTGTGTGGAAACACTCAACAAGCAAATAAGAAAAACAACAACAAAACTATCAGATACACAACAGAGAGTTTTGTACTAGAGAGGGACTAGGTAGCTCCTTTAGACTGAATGAGCGGAAAAGTCTCTCGGAGAAAATAACATTTAAGCTGAGACCAGAAAGCACCAATCATGATAAGGATAGATCCACAGATAAGGAGTAGTGTAGAATATATAAAAAGCTCCCCTCCCCCCTCCTTCCATATATATATATATATATATATATATATATATATATATATATAAAAAACACACACACACATCAGTAAGAAAAAGGCAGTCAAAACAATAAAAATTGGGCAAGAGAATGGAATAGTCATTGCACAAAAGAACATATCCAATAAATATATCTAATATCTAAATAGTCAATAAATATACAAAATGTGCTCAACTTCATTAGTAGCCAGTAAAGTTAGCAATTTTAGCCACCAGAAAGACTGAAAAACCCCCCACACAACTGATTTTACCAAGAGTTAGGAAAGGGGCTTCCCTGGTGCCACAGTGGTTGAGAGTCCGCCTGCCGATGCAGGGGACGCGGGTTCGTGCCCCGGTCCGGGAGGATCCCACGTGCCGCGGAGCGGCTGGGCCCGTGAGCCGTGGCCGCTAAGCCTGCGCGGCCCGAGCCTGTGCTCCTCAACGGGAGAGGCCACAACAGTGAGAGGCCCGCGTAGCGTACCGCAAAAAAAAAAAAAAAAAAAAAAAGAGTTAGGAAAGATGTGAGAACAACTAGAACTCTCCTGTGTTGATGTAGGAGCGTCAGTTGGTACAACTGATACCAACCAGGATTCTTGGCCTTCCCCGATCAATAGAAATTGACCAGGGGCCAGACAAGAAATTCAGGCAAGGCTTTTTTGGGGCCCCTGGTGCAGCAGGAGGGAGCGAGGACAAGTAACAGGTTCCCTTGCTCGCTCCCTGAGGGTGGGTTCGGGGGGGCAGTCGAGCTGGTTCCTTCTGTGGGGTGAGGGTAGGGGCGTGCCCAGGGGTCAGGCCGGAGGGGTGGCTTAGGTGTTTTGCCCACCCTTTAGGTGGTGTTGAGTGCAGGGGGCATGCGCAGTGCCCTGCTTTTGCTCCCAACACCCTGTTTTTGCTCCTGGCTCTTCAGAAGTGGCAGTTGAGTTTTTTGGTCTTTTGTATCTTTTTGTCCATAATTTGCCCCAACTGCACATGC
>NC_041223.1:54616995-54625536 GCF_002837175.3 Physeter macrocephalus | reverse complement strand
AAGGGGCTTCCCTGGTGCCACAGTGGTTGAGAGTCCGCCTGCCGATGCAGGGGACGCGGGTTCGTGCCCCGGTCCGGGAGGATCCCACGTGCCGCGGAGCGGCTGGGCCCGTGAGCCGTGGCCGCTAAGCCTGCGCGGCCCGAGCCTGTGCTCCTCAACGGGAGAGGCCACAACAGTGAGAGGCCCGCGTAGCGTACCGCAAAAAAAAAAAAAAAAAAAAAAAGAGTTAGGAAAGATGTGAGAACAACTAGAACTCTCCTGTGTTGATGTAGGAGCGTCAGTTGGTACAACTGATACCAACCAGGATTCTTGGCCTTCCCCGATCAATAGAAATTGACCAGGGGCCAGACAAGAAATTCAGGCAAGGCTTTTTTGGGGCCCCTGGTGCAGCAGGAGGGAGCGAGGACAAGTAACAGGTTCCCTTGCTCGCTCCCTGAGGGTGGGTTCGGGGGGGCAGTCGAGCTGGTTCCTTCTGTGGGGTGAGGGTAGGGGCGTGCCCAGGGGTCAGGCCGGAGGGGTGGCTTAGGTGTTTTGCCCACCCTTTAGGTGGTGTTGAGTGCAGGGGGCATGCGCAGTGCCCTGCTTTTGCTCCCAACACCCTGTTTTTGCTCTGGGCTCTTCAGAAGTGGCAGTTGGGTTCTCTTGGTCTTTTTGTACGTTTTGTCCAAAATTTGCCCCAACTGTGCACGCACACAGTTATTTTTAGTCCCTTATAGTTTCTTTGTAATTTGTAGCTTGAGGAGACATTTGTCCAGGTGCAAGCACTGCAGGAAAGGGTCCCAGGTCCCAGCCTATCTCACAACCGTTTAGAAGACTGTTTGCCATTATCTTCTGAAGTTGAATTTAAGCTACTCTCTGACCAGACATCTCATTTCTATTTACGTCCAAAAGAAATTTGTCATATGTGCACATATGACATTAAAAGAAAAAAAACACATTTTTTTAATGTTTATAGTAGTTCTGTTTGTAAAAGACAAAAACTGAAAACAACCAGATGCCCAGAAACAGAAGATAATAAACTGTGGCATATTCACACAATGGCATACTGGACTACAGTAAGAATGAATGAACTACTGCTACGCAAAACTGGAGGAAAAAGCCTGCCTCCAAAATCCCCTTTTTGCTCTCCCAGAACCTGGGCATTCAACGTCCTGTCCTTAACTGAACTGGGAGTCTCCGCCTCCTGCTCTGTGCTTCCTGGCTCTGGGTCAAGGGGAAGCCACACAGACATCCCTTTCTTCCCTCGCATGCTCGCTGGCAGCTGGTAAGGTCTTCACACTCTGATTCCTCAGTTTTCTGGTGACACTGACCTGAAGTAGTTGGGAGGACAAGCCACGCCAGGACAGCCTGTGTTCTTCACCATTGTGTGCCCAGCTACTAACAATGCCTGACACAGAGAAGGGGCTCAATAAATATTTGTTGAACAAAAGGATGAATGTTCCATCACTGACGTCCCTGTGACATCCCGTTTGGGATCTACTGAGATCTAGCTGCTTGAAGAAGTGCACTGTCTGTGTAAGGGGTTGAATTCAGTGGTCTTTCGGGTAGTCTTAGTTGGCATGTGCCATGTTGCTTTGCTAATTTTGCATGCACACACACCCCATCAAAATTCGTGTTTTACTCTCACTGTCTTTTCAAATTTAGATATAGGATGGGCAGCTTGTTGTTCCCAGGAAAAGATGAATTAAATTGGGTTTCACTTTGTTTGCCATTACAGATGGAAATTCCCGCAACTCTGTTTAGGAAGGTGCTCTCAGACCCTTAAACTCAGAAAGTTTAACCAAGGATTTGAAGAAATCTTTACTCCCACACGACTTTCTTATCTCCTAAATGTTATCCTTTCCTTTTTGTGTAAGGCAGGCTGAGAGTTGTACTGAGAATCCAAATAAGTTCAAAGAAAGAAATGGAAGAGGAAATCCAATTATAAAGTAAATTTAAATGAAGATGAGCTAATTAGTAAATAAATGGCATGGCTTGCTGACCCTTTGGTTAGATGGTAATTTGCCCATAGATAGAGTTCTAACAATACTATCTAGCAGCTAGTGTATACTAAAAATGTATTATGTGCCAGTCAGTGGGTTAACCCTTACCTAGATAAAGGCAGGACTGATTCTATCAGGGTGCTAGATCAAGCCTGGAAGAATTCAGTTCTTATGTGTAATAGATAATTCAATAGTTGGTGCTCTGGTGTGAACTAAAGTCAGAATGACGGGTTTCCCCTTGTCCTTGCTAAAATTACTTTGCCATAAAATTGGCCGTTGGAAAGTCCTGAAATTCTGAGAAATCACAGGAGAGGCAAAGATGAATGTAAGATTCAATGCCTGCTTTCGAATTGCTCGCCATCTTGAGTGAGAAAGACAAATAGATAAATTCAATCCAGAATGCTAAGGACTATGAAAGGCATAAGTGCAAAGTATTGTGGGAGCCTGGACTTTACCAAGGAAGTGATGTCTAAACTGAGTTCTTGAAAGAGGAATAGGAGTCTGGAAGGAAGACTCCTCCCAGGCAGAGGGGCCAGCACATGCCAAGGACTAGCTGTGGGAAAGGGCATCCTGCATGAAGGGAACTGAAAGCAATTCAATACTGGCTAGAGCACAGAGCATGTGCGGGCACAGCAAGACTTGCTACTGAGAATTAAACAGAGTCCAGACCGTGAAAACTTTGTAAGCCAAGCTGAGCAGTATGGAATTCATCCTGTGGACCATGGGGAGTCACTGAAGAATTTAAAGCCAGGGAGTGATTGATCAGATTTGTGTTTAGAAAAATCACTTTCTAGGGGTAAGACTGGGTGTAGCGGTGGGTAGTGATTTCAAGGAGACCGTGGTGATGACATCATAAGCCAAATTAGAAGCAACGGGAATGAAGAAAATAAAAAGAAGAAAGTCAAGAGGAGAGGGAAATAAGAAATTAAAGATGACTCCCAGGTTTCCAGATGACTGTTCCAGAAGAGAATATTACACTTTGCAATATATGATCAAGGATGCTTCCAAGTCAGGAAAGACACATTCATTTGTTTTTCAAAACTTCAAATTCATTAATTACAATTATAGTGCTGCTAATACCATCAGGGGGCTTGACCATAGCTAAGAGGAAGCTCAACGCTACAGTTTCTTGTAGTGGGGGAATTTACAGTTTTCCTAGTTCATTTCATCTAAAGAGAAAGAGGACTTGAAAGACAGTTAACCAGAGGCACCAACTGATTACAGTCTAGGGAGAGGCCAGTAGATGTTGGTCAATCTGCAGAACAGAATCTCCTGGCAAGAAAGCAAAGGGAGAATTGAAGAGAATGATTAGTGTTAATGGGATGTCACCAAGCAGGCACTACAGGTGAGAGTGAGTTCAGGGTAGAAGCCGAGAGTCAGATTTGATAGGATGGATTGATTTGCTGAGATGCGATTGGCCAGAGGTGAGACAAGGACCCTGTACTTTAGTAAATTGGTTTGGAAATATCTCTGTGTAACCCAAACTGCTTCCTGTTTGCTGTCAGCAAGTTGAGCAAAAACACTTGGAGATGCTCTCAAGCAGCTGGCATGGCAGACTCCCTGAGTTCTATAGAAGGCTGCAGCTCTTGCACTAAGTGGTTGTTTTGCAGACTGAGCTATGACTAGGACTAGAAATGCTCAACTAATCCTGAACCAGCATCCACTGCAATAGGCTCATAAAGGAGGTGTACCAAGGAAAAACACCAACAAACAAACACCATTGTTCATAAGCCTTCTGCCTTGACGCCTACTGTTTTCTTCTGGTAAAGTGGGCCGGACCAAGTGAAGCCAGAAACCTCCTTTTGCCTAGAAGCGGTGCCCTGAGGTCTGGACAAGTTCTCCAGTTTGGGCTTTAAAAATCCCCACAAGTCTGAGGAAGCATTCTTAGAGGTCTTCAAGTTCTCAACAAGAATTTTTTGATTTTGAGTTTCCAGTTCAATAATGATTATAAAAATTAATATAAACATAACTTCGTGACCTCCTTAAAATCCAGTACTGCCCAGCAGTGCCAGTGTTGTCTTTGTTTCCAGTTTCCAGTCACATTGGTAGCAAGCAGTACTTTGTTGTCATGAGCTAATGAGAGGGGGGAAAAAACAGAAAATATATGCAGTAGAAGTGATTCTCCAGGTGGAGTACTCCTAAGCACTCCAGTAATGCTGGAGTACTTAGGTAATACAGTACAGTAAGTCGCTAGGTAGATAATATTTCAAACGCTAAGGTAATTCTAAGGTAATACTAATAGCCATCAGGAAGAAAGAGCTGCATCCTGCTTTCATAAATGACAAGACAAATCTATCTTGGTCAGAAATGCCCCAGGGGAGAACTCAGAAGACACAGGCAAGGCAAGCAGGAGAAAATGTGAAGAGCACAGGGGTGGCTGATGGGCCCTGGCTAACAGCATCAGAAGCTAAAGTACACAGGGGGAGAGGAAGCCAGAGTTCTGCATGAAACAGAGGATGAGAGAAGGTGCTTGGGAGGCCTTAATACAGAGCAAGAACTCTGTCCTAAAGAAAGTCCTTCGGGAAGGTAGGATTTAACTTGGTTTTTTTTTCTCTGAGCTTCTGCATTCTTAGGGGTTCTGTTGCTTGCAATCCATAATACCTAGATTTGAGTTGTTTTTCTTACAATACATTTGTAAGGCTAAGGTAACCTTTATTATTAGGCTAGAAGACTTTCGTGATTTGTCAGGTTCTGCTTGTGTAACAAGGAAAAGCATCCACCTTAACGGCATCCCCAGGCCAACACTAAATTTGTTCATTTACTCACCAGATGTTTACTGGTCATCTATTCCATGCTAGCCCCTAGGATATAGTCGAGAACAAAACTGGCTCAGTCCCTGCCCCCATGCAGCTCTCTGCAGTCTAGTACTCTAATGATCAACCCCACTGGACCACGCTTAAAGGTGTAAAATCTCCTCCCCGTCCTGACACTGCATTTATGTTTTAAGTAAAATAATGAAATAGATGCCAATGTACTGGCAAGGTCTGTTCTCTGGTAGGTCCCTCCGCATTCACCTGGTTCCTGTTCCAGCAGCAGCAGCACCTGGGAGCTTTTAAAAAGGCAGAATCCAGGTCCCATCTCAGATCCTCCCCATCCGAACCTGCATTCTGATTCCCAAGTAATCCACGTTCACAGCAACATTTGAGAAGCACGGCTCTCTAAGACAGTTCTAAGAGAAACGGCTGCCTTTTATCCATGAAGATAAATCTGCGAATATTTTATATGTATTTTTTCAAAAAAAAAATTTAGATTTGATCATAGTTTCTCTGGATGAGCCCTATTTCAATGGTCTCCGGCTGGCCAAAAAAAGCGTGTCTGGTAATAATCTAAAAATAAATTCCCAAGTTCCCTTTAGAACTTCTGCATTTCTCATACTTGGTTTTTTACTTTTACTTCCAAACAGCCTATTGAAGGGAAAAAAGTCTCGATTGCTGTGACTTTTCTTGAAAACGTTATGAAACCTTCAACCTTAGAATTCACGTATTTAGAATATTTATTAAGATTTCTAAAATAATAATCATAAATCTGATTTACCAATAAAATCTCACATTTGAATCCTTAAAAATTAAGAATGTAACTATCACAAAAGTCTTCTACCAATTATATTAAAGGTATATATTCCTGTGTATCAACTGTAAAGATAATCAAGGGAATTCATCAGAACTTTATATATATTTTTGTTGTTGTTGGGAGGATTGGATGAGAAAGAGAGAAACTTTGTTCACCAAACAATGTTAAATAAAATTACTTTAGGACTCTCCCTGCACAAACAACAAGGAAAGTAAGAATTGTTTGGAAAACACTTTATCAGTTCTATGCCCTTCACTACTTTAATATCCCGCTCTTCTGCCTCATGGCTTTCCCCCTACTTGTCCAATCACCTAAAAGCCTTTCCCTTCGCACTCACTGGTTGTCTAAATCTCTGATTCCCCAAGGTGTTCTTTACTTCTTTCTTTTCTTTCTTTCCTGGACTTGTACCACTAGCACTCTTATACAGCCAGCATCACACTACTATCCCACACTTTAATACATTCAACCTTGTCATTTTTGCTGCTAAAATGTTAGGCTCTTAAAGACATTAAATTAAATTTAAAATATATTTTTTATATTTATAAATTAAATAGATTAGAGATACAAGAAAATTCTGGGCACATAATAGATGCCCAATAAAAATGCATTTGTTGATTGGTCAACTAGGTAAAAACTCCACTTGCATTGAACGAACAAGGATATGAAAAAGTCTTCACGTCACTTAATTTAAATGAAGCTGAAAATTATTAGAATTAATAAGATTCACAGTGAACACCTGGCCTAAGGTTAAGAAATTTAGGGGTTTCACAGTATTTGGTTAACTCTTTTTTTGTTCAGTTTCCCCTTCAAATTAGCTAAAGAACTAAAACAATTTAGGAAAGGTTGTTTTCAAAGTGTTTCTGTACCCACAAATCTTATCAGTATTAGTAACAACCTTATGAGCACAATCAAATGGGAGCTATAAATAAAAGGAACACAGTCTAACAAGAATTCACAGGCACATGTTGACCTCTAAGAAGATACAGCACAACTTGAAACTTTGTCTACACATGACTCCATAGTTGACCCCCAAAAGCCCCAAATTAATTTTAAAGTTTCCCATCCTCTGTTGTCTTTTTGATAGATTATACATCTTATGCTAAATCTTCTAAGTCCATTAAAAGTCCCATCTCTTCCAGCAAGCTCTCTTCTGCTCCTAAAGATAACTACCACCCCTCTCTTCTACAAACCACAATTAAATTAAGATTTTAAACTACCTTAAAGAGTATTTGTTCTCATAAATGCTTTGTGTTTAGGTCTCATATTTTTAAAACTTTGATATATCTATACAGAGCTAGGCACATAGGCACACAGGAAAAATCTGCTAATCAAATAGAATAATTCTAGATATAGTGACTAAAGAAAAGTGATTATTTGCTCATACGTAGTAGGATAGGAAGTTGTGGAAGTGAATTAAAGTCCTGAACAATAAAGGTGAAGATTGGGGAATGTTGGATAAAAATGACAAGTGATTTTGTATCTCACAAATGTTTGGGGCCATACATTTTTCTGAAAGTAGTCGGGCATGAATTGAAGATGCATATATGAACACCGCATCTTCTATGTTGAAGCATCGGCTCTAAGGAGAAGGCAAATGATCTCTCCTTGCAGAACAGATTGAGAGAGTCTAATAAGTTCAGCTCAGAGTTACACCTCTCCTAAATCAGATGCCAAATCCTTTCACATCAGTCAGTCCTCATAAGCCATAAAACAGCCGTCAGTCTATCAAACAGGATGGAAGAATTTTTAAAGTTCCTGGAATAACTGTCATTCTGGGTATATTTTTTTTTCTTGTCCTATGGGAAAACAACACAGGAACCAATTCTATTCGAAAACCATCACATTCCAAATTTCATCACAGTCAACTCATTCTTAGCACACAGACATGTCCCATATACCTCACCCCACCTCCACTCCCCAGTTCCCAGTGATAAAAAAAAAAAAAAAAGAAGACCCAAGTCCTGCTGACGTCAATGGTGTGCTTGCGTGCAAAGACAGTCTTGTGGATGGACTGAAGACAGTGGTGTTGTAACTTTTCTTAAGGCCTCAGTTATTCAAAGAAACCTCACTTCTAAGGGGAAGTGTCAGAAAGCCCAGAACTCTATTTCAAGGAAAAGGCAGCAAGTAAATCTTAAAATAACTGAATGTGTT
This sequence comes from Physeter macrocephalus, assembly GCF_002837175.3. Classification (NCBI taxonomy): domain Eukaryota; kingdom Metazoa; phylum Chordata; class Mammalia; order Artiodactyla; family Physeteridae; genus Physeter; species Physeter macrocephalus. The sequence goes on along the minus strand of NC_041223.1, from coordinate 54,617,833 downwards.
TCAAAGTATGTTCTTAAACTGAAAGTTGACGTTCATGTCTTGGCAATGTCCTAAACCTCATAGTAAAAAAAAAAATGGTAATCATACCTCCTTAGGGGGGAAATAAAAGGTAAAGAAAAAAAAAAGCATAAATAAGAAGAGGATCACAAGGATCCACAATTTTTTATATTGGGGATTTTTTTTCCTTTGTTTCTTCAACATTTTACTTATGCGAAATACCGTCTATGAATCTAGGTTCTAACAGAGTCTTCTGAATAATCAGAAAATTAGTACTGGACATTCAGATATCTACAAAGAGCCACTTGCTCAAAATAATAAATTAGTATTTATTAAGAAATAAAAATGTCACGTTGCACTTTGTGCTACATGATGGGGGATGGTGAGTATCTAAAAAAACTAAAGAGAGATATTCTTGCTCTCAAACATTCACAATCTACTACGAGGAACAGGTATATATATATATGTGTATATATATATATATTTTTTTAACATCTTTATTGGAGTATAATTGCTTTACAATGGTGTGTTAGTTTCTGCTTTATAACAAAGTGAATAAGCTCTACATATACATATATCCCCATATCCCCTCCCTCTTGTGTCTCCCTCTCATCCTCCCTTTCCCACCCCTCTAGGTGGTCACAAAGCACTGAGCTGATCTCCCTGTGCTATGCGACTGCTTCTCACTAGCTACCTATTTTATGTGGTGTATATATGTCCATGCCACTCTCTCACTTCATCCTAGCTTACCCTTTCCCCTCCCCCCTGTGTCCTCAAGTCCATTCTCTAGATCTGTGTCTTTATTCCAGTCCTGCCCCTAGGTTCATCAGAACTTTTTTTT
>NC_041223.1:54585731-54616490 GCF_002837175.3 Physeter macrocephalus | reverse complement strand
TTAGCGATGTTGAGCATCCTTTCATGTGTTTGTTGGCAATCTGTATATCTTCTTTGGAGAAATGTCTATTTAGGTCTTCTGCCCATTTTTGGATTGGGTTGTTCGTTTTTTTGATATTGAGCTGCATGAGCTGCTTGTAAATTTTGGAGATTAGTCCTTTGTCAGTTGCTTCATTTGCAAATATTTTCTCCCACTCTAAGGGCTGTCTTTTCATCTTGTTTATGGTTTCGTTTGCTGTGCAGAAGCTTTTAAGTTTCATTAGGTCCCATTTGTTTATTTTTGTTTTTATTTCCATTTCTCTAGGAGGTGGGTCGAAAAGGATCTTGCTGTGATTTATGTCATTGAGTGTTCTGCCTGTGTTTTCCTGTAAGAGTTTGATAGTGCCTGGCCTTACATTTAGGTCTTTAATCCATTTTGAGTTTATTTTTGTGTATGGTGTTAGGGAGTGTTCTAATTTCATTCTTTTACATGTAGCTGTCCAGTTTTCCCACTTATTGAAGAGGCTGTCTTTTCTCCATTGTATATTCTTGCCTCTTTTGTCAAAAATAAGGTGACCATATGTTTGCGAGTTTATCTCTGGGCTTTCTATCCTAGGAAAAGGTATATATTCTGCCTTCTTGTTAATTCAAAAAAACATTTGCTACGAACCAGATATGTAGTATGAAATACTTGAATAAAGCTTTAAACATCAGTTGACCAATAAAAAGTAATGAAAGTTACAGCCAATCCCAAGTGCATTCTAAGAAACATGAGCAGAGGTTAGTGGGTATCTGGGAGCAGGAGTGGGTTCCTCAAGAAAACAGTTTATTTGGCCCACCCTTAAGACTATTTGTTTCTTGCACTCTACCCCATTATAGACAACAGGCTGGGAAAACATGTCTGTGACTTGGAACTGTTTTCATTTACAAAACTCTATCAACCAGAAGTTCAAAATAAGAGCGGACTTCTTTTCCAATTTCTACGTGAAAGAGGAATCCTTTCATTCCAGGAAAGAGTGTTACCCAAGTGAATCACAAAATTGTTGCTTTGACACACTTCCAGATTTGTGGTTGTTAAAAGCAACTTTCAAGTAGAAAGTGCTGTCTAATTGTCAAGTAGCTGGCCCCTCGGAGTATTTTCTGAAGTGTAGGGTACAGATCAGCTGACCAGTTTACTTCAATTCATCTCAATTCCATAAACGATATGTAAAGATCTGTTCTCAGGGCTGACGGGCCACATGAAAAATGAAGACAGAGCCTCCGCCCCCGTCTCCCCGGTGGACTCACTTCTACATAGAACCTCGTTAGCGCCCTCACGCAGCAGGGACACACCAGCCAATCTGGTTATCTTAGCCTCTCTAGCTTGCTTTCTTCATGCATAAAAAATACCATTAGAGGGGGATGTTGATAACGGGGGAGGCTATGCACATGTGGGGACTTAGGGGAAATCTCTACCTTCAGCTAATTTTGCTCTGAACCTAAAACTGCTCTACAAAATAAAATCTGTTTTTAAAATGCCATTAGATGAGCTAAGTGTTTTTATTCATCATTTGAATTTTACTGCTTTGGTCTTAAAGGCTTAACCCACCTACATAGGTGTTATCTTTTCTCTGAATGCTCAGAGAGTTTATCTAGAACTTTCACCAGACTTTGGCCTTCTCTACCCTTCCTGCTCGCTGTTTTCAGGCAAGGGCTAGTGCTATGTTTGTGTGTTCACTGTCCATCTCCTCCATTAGAACGTAAGCTGCAAGAAGTCAGGGCCTCTGTTTTCTTCACCATGATAGCCCCAGAGCTCAGCACAGTGCCTGGTGCCGAGTAAGTACTCAATAGAGTTAACCCAGCAAAGTGAATGAATAAACTGTTGGAGAATGAAGCACAGAGCCACCCTTCTAGACTCTGCTCTCCGGGGGCAGGGTGCCTATCGAATGATTCTCTAAAACCTGCAAAATACACACTAGGGATTCAGTAATTGTGTGATGTGTCAGTGAATTGAATCACAGCATCTTGCGTCAGTCTAACCGTACACAGACGTCCTTCTGCAGCATCCCGTATGGACAATCATTCAGCCTCTCCCAGATGCTGCCAGTGAGGGAGGCTCAGTACTTCCACCACAATTTCTACCTTTATGGTAACATGACAAATGAAAAAGAATTAATTACATCTTTATCCAAATATGGTGCTGTTCAGATAAATTAAAAGACAGGATCCTTGCCTCCTTAAAGGTGCCCTTTTCTAGCAGAGTATCATCACTGAGTCCAAGCTGATGACCCCTCTGGGTGTCCCTTGTATGAGTGGATAACCTAAGGCAGCGTATTTCACAATGTGTACCTCTGAATCCTCCCTGAGCCTCAGAAAAACACAAATGCCAAGACTCCTCTTCTGACCCCCCGAATCACAGTATCTGGGGGAGGGCTCTGGGTAGACATATTTAGCTAACCAGGACTGAAAAAACACTAAGATAAGGACATTTTTAGTTTCAGGTTCAAGAAAGAAAGATGTTTGTGGCAGAGATCCTTAAATCTTGAGTGGGAGAGGAAAGGTTTGAAGACATTTCTTTGCCCTTCTCCCGAGATGGTGTGGGCTCCCATGAGGACAGCAGAGGCAGAGGTGGGAAAGTTGAGAGATCGGGGACTGGGGACATTGTGACAGACGGAGGGAAGCCAGCATGCTGATGCAGCACAGACGTTTGGGGGGAGGCCGGCAGCAGCTGCAGCCACCAGGGAGACAGGCAGGGGACTCAGAACAGCCAGAGGCCACAAGGGGACTGTGGTTGACAGATGGACTTGAACACATGGCAGACACCCTGCTGGGGACTTCCAGACTGGTTTGGGGAGGAGAACGCTGCAGGGAGAGTCATTCTTTCATCTAAAACGTATTTGCTGAGCACCTACTATTTCCCAGGCACTGTTGGAGGGTCTGGGGTTACAGGAGAGAGTGGGAATAAACACAGAATCAAGCACAGGAAATGTGAGTTCTTAAGGCTCATGGGACTGTCAGGGGCTCTGCCTAGTGAAGTCCTGAGGCATTAGAACTGCAATTTAAATAGCTAATGTCAAATCAGATACACACAGATCCAAAAAAAAGTTACTGTTAGGGAAATAAGTCAGACAGAGAAAGACAAATACTCTATGTTATCACGTATATGTGAAATCTAAAAAATGAAACAAACGAATATAGATAACAAAACAGAAACAGATTCACAGATACAGAGAACAAACTAGAGGTTACCCGTGGGGAGAGGGAAGGGGGCGGGGGCAAGATAGGGGTATGGGATTAAGAGATACAAACTACTATATATAAAATAGATAAGCAACAAAGATATATTATACAGCACGGGGAAATTTGGCCTTGTTTTGTAATAACTTAAAATGGAATACAACCTATAAAAATAGTGAATCTCTGTGTTGTACACCCAAAACTAACCTAATATTGTAAATCAACTATACTTCAATCTTTAAAAAATAGATACACATAAAGAGATCAAGAGGCTCTTTGTCTTCCTAGCCTCTTACTTAAAGAAAAGGGAAATCACTTTTTGGCCTGCCTGTATTTTTGAGAAAGGTACACATGCACAGCAAACGCCGGCACCTTCTCTGGGACACCAGGTATCACTTCTACACGGAGCTGAACTCTGCTCGCTTCCCACTCTGCCCCACAGCGCTCAGGAGAATGTCAAGTGGGGTGCGGCCTCCCCTTTGTTCTGGCCACAGCTGTCTCTGCGGGGATGAGCCTCTAACAGCCCAGGGTAACGGTCTTGCCCCTAACTGCTCACGAAAAGCTATGAAAGGCGAAACAGGCTGCCACATGAACACGATGCTCTTTAATTACAAGGTCACCCCCCGCTCCGCCACCCCGTGGAAGGAAGGCCAGCAGACAGGCCAACACATTCCAATTATGCTAATACACCTGGTAAACATCAATTTTTTTTATTCTGAGATTAAAGAGAGCCTGTATCCTCACAGCACTCCTGAGACGACCGTGCATCTCAGGGCTGTTGCCAGTGCTACTGGGGAAACAGGATTTCCTTTGGTTAAAATAGACTTTTACAAAAACAACAGCCTCGAGTCTGGAGGTGGTCAAATGTGACTTCCACTGCAGGCTGTCCAAAATTTCAGTCACAGTTCTCAAAAAGCTTTCAAGAAGGACCGAGTTCATATTCTCAGAGGAAACTGATTAGCCTCCCCTGTTGTCCTCCAGCCTTTTCCCCAACCACACAGAGCCTGTGGTCGGTTCCCTTGGTTAAGCCTGGTAGTGGTGGGCCTGGAGGCTGAAGGCTGGTTGCCGTGTGGGTAACCCGCCTTCACTCAGTGTCAGCTCCTCCTGGGCCACACACACACGGATGGAACTAACTCAGCCACATTCTCGGGTCCAGGTCAGCTAGGGACCAGTGGCCTGAAGGTGCCAGGTGAACTGTCTGGGTCCCCAGCCACTGGTTCCAAGCTAATCTGAGGAGAGGTGGTAATGAGATTGAAGAAGCCCATGCATATGCCTTTCTGAGAGCAGGCCTTCTGGTGGGTCACCATCATAACGAAAAAAAATGTCCTTGAAATTCCTGATTCTCTACTACAAATAAATGTTGGAACAAATAAACTCCCAAAGGAATAGGTTTTCCATCTGAACCAGTAAAACTCAACTCCTATAAAATGAAAAATCCTACTGAGTGCAAACAACTCCACGTTACAGCAGTAGCTGTTTATGGTCTGCTGAACAGTTGCAGGCAAATCAGTCTTTATAAGGGCATCACAGTTTCAACACCTAGGAGAGTTCAACACACAGAGAAGACAGGCAGCGAATCCTTGAAAACTCTCCTCTGCTGGCATGGACAGTCACTTCTAATTTCTCCATCACATTCATTTGAATTTTTGTATATCAGTCCCTCAAAGAGAGTGTTCATGCTACATATCGGGGGAAATTATGCCTTATGGATCCCTCTACAAAACACAGTCTCTCTGAGATCGTGGAAGGAGGTGATGAGTACCAGTGACTCTTCCACTTTAGGGGCTCTTACAGCACAACTCCAAGATACTTGGGGTCTACCTGAGTGCTCAAAAGGCAGGAAGTGGGCAAGGTGGTCCTGAGAAGAGACAAACCTGGCTACATCCTCCTGCCTGCCCTCCCCCTCCAACCCACCGTGGGCTTTATACAGATTCAAGTGAAGATCACGGGAAGCACTGAAGGGCAGGTCAGTCAGAACGGCACTGCACAGTGAGAGTGAGAAACGAAAGGCAGGGTCCGTTCCCCACACGTCCCACATTTGGGTGAGGGAGAGCACGACAGTGCCGGGTGATTTAGGCTCACTGTTGGTACCCGGGAAGCCAGAGCATTCATTGCTTTATGCACTCAGTAAACACCCTGCCTACCTAGCTATGACGGAACAGGCACTTGGGTGAGTGCTGGGGTTGGAAATGCGAGTTGGACAAAGCCCTCAGCCTCAAGCTGCTGAGAGTCTGGTACAACAAGTACACAAGGAAACACATTCAAAAATAAACAATATAGAAGTTCATCATACCGGGCTTCCCTGGTGGTGCAGTGGTTGAGAGTCCGCCTGCCGATGCAGGGGACGCGGGTTCGTGCCTCGGTCCGGGAAGATCCCACATGCCGCGGAGCGGCTGGGCCCGTGAGCCATGCCGCTGAGCCTGCGCGTCCGGAGTTTGTGCACCGCAACGGGAGAGGCCACAGCAGTGAGAGGCCCACGTACCGCAAAAAAAAAAAAAAAAAAAAAAAAAAAAGTTCATCATAACATGATGTGAAGAGAATACAGAGATGGAATAAAGCAGCAAATGATTACCTTGACCTGGGTGGGAGCAGAGTGGTCAGGGGAGGGGGGAGGGGGAGGGGGGTTGTCTAGGCTTTGGTGACATGAGCCAGACCTCAAAAAATAAAAAAGAAACCCATCAAGGAGAAATGAGAAAATAAAATTCTAAGCAGAGGGAACGATCCATGGAAAGGCACAGGCGTGTACAATAGCATGGCGCACTCGGGCAACACCGGGGCCTCCAGGATGGCTAACGGTGCTGAGGGTAGAGGCAGGAAGCCAGGCCGTGGGGACCCTTGAACCCCAGGCTAAAGGATCTTAACTCCATCCCATACTCTTGGGGAGCCACGGAAAGCTGGGGGGTGGGCAACAGAGCCACTTAATCTGCAGTGTGTTTTACAAAGATCACTCTGGCTGAAGAGGAGAGCACAGATCAGAGGAAAGCCAGACTGAATGAAATGGAAAGTTATGGCTCAGGTTCAGAGGAAAGCAACGGGGGCTTGCACTAGGGCAGTGGCCATGGAGATGGAGAAAACAAGAGGGGTGGGAGCCAAGTTTTGGAATCAAGTTTATGAGGTTGAATCATGACAGGATTTAAGGAATGAGGAGGAGGAAGTACATCTAGAATGACTCCTGGGTTCTTGGGTGCTGGAAAATGAACGAACACAGGAGAGAAGTTTTGAGGAGTGTGCTGGGTGGTGAGTCGAGACTGGAATATTTTGAGTTTTAGGTCCCTGTGGCTTGTGCAAGCTTGAAATGTAGGAGAGAGGTCAGTGCTGAGTAAATATCTCAGAGACTCATCTCTTCCAAAATTGGGCAAAGCCTCAGCACAGAGGCACTCAGGGTATATTCTTTAATCAGAGAAGAGTGTCACGGAAAAGTGTAATAGGAATGAGAACGCCAAAGGAATACTAAAGATGAAGAGACTGTCACTCATGGACACGGTAAATTTCAAATTTACTGTATTTGAGTGTAAGTACCAAATTCTCATTGTCTAGTAAACTCGGTGAACCTCTTCCAGGTAAAAAAATATATATATATATTTTTCCCTTCTCCTTAAACTTTATGTGGAAATCACTGCAGTAAGCGTGGCAAGTGACCTCATTTCCAATTCCAAATCTGTTTTTACTTTTCATAAAAACTGAAAGTGATGCTTCTGAGCAGAAATGGATAAGCATTTTAAGGCCTGCCTTCTTCTATGAAATCCAGCCCAGATCAAACTTTTTTTTTTTACTAGAAATTTCTAATACATTACGAAGACTCACATTTCTTTAAATAGAAAATAAAAGTCCACTTTCCCATCACTTAGATCAGAAAGACTGCTTCTTGTTTGCTGGGGGGTTTTTATAGTTGCAGCTTAAATTCAGGATGATTTTTACGAGGCAGGGAAGACGTAGATCCCTCTGCGAAAAGAGGAACTTTCACAATTAGTGAAAACGAAGAGTGCTGATACAAGGGGCTGGGGGAAAATGATGTGACCACAGCAGCGCGGTGAAGGGAAGCGTAGCCCCAGCCGCCTTTCCCAGCCCGCATGCTGGTCCCACACACGCCCCCGTGCTTACGGACGCTCCTCCGTGGGCTCCATCTGATCCCCGAAGCAGGTACCACAATAAAGAGCCAAATGCCTATCTTTGCTTCTAATACTGAAACCAGCTGTGTTTATCCCTCCCTGACTACCTCACCTTCTGACTGCCCTCGTAGCCTGCACAGAAAAACTGTCTGCGGGCCAGACAGGCAACCTTTCAGCTTCACGGAGCACGTAATTTCTTAATAGCAAACGCCTTCTGTAGGCATGTTTTCAAAAACTGCAAGTACCCAGTAGAAGCCACGGTGATATATAAAAGGATGTTCTCCTCTTAGAAGGAGAAACTTCAAAGCAATCCCTGACATGCCAGAATTCACTGCTTTTCCAGTAAATATTATCTATTTTGGCCAGAGAATTCTAGGTTTGGGGATAAATTCAAAGATGAAGAGCCTGTGTTTGGTGTAGCCTTTCTATTTATATTCTAAGCTGGAAACGTCATCCACTGGGTATGTATAACCTCACAAGGCGGCCTCTCAGAGGGAGTAGAGCAAAAGCTCACTTTGACTTTGCTGACCCTGTCCTTGAAAAGCCATCAGCAAGCATGAAGGCAGGCCCAGTGCAGGTGCTGTAGTGATGGATGCAAGAAGCAGGGGTGGAGGGAAGTCTGTGCTCCAAGGAGTGTCCACCTCACAGGAGAAGGGCAGGCACCCTTGTAGAAAGGAAGGTTAAGGGATTTGATGCATAACTTTTTAAGATGTAAGAATATTGTAAAATAATTGCTATACTAATTATGAGTACTTTATATGTAGTTGTTATAGAATTTACTTAAGGAACTACACGGGTTTTTGGCTTGTGCGTGTTTTGTGTGTGTATTTGCTTAATTTGTGTCCTCAATTTTCATTCATAAGATGTCCTTTCTGTCCCCAGCCTGGGCTCCAATTTCACCGTCTTTCACATGCTCACCACAATCTTCCCCATAAGCTTCACCAACAGCTCACCTGGACCATTGCTACCGACACAAAGTACCTTTCATTCCACAGAGAATCAACCTCAGCAAAGCCATGAACATCTTTTTTGGTTTTTTTGATGAGAGGAGGGGGATAAAATTGTTCACTCTATGACTTAGAGATCTCACCTGGGGCAGCTCTAACTCTTTACCTCTTCATGATCATAACAAGCATGTCACGCAAACTCTTCTCTACCATATGCAAAATAAAATCTCAAGATCTCTGACACAAAGGAATTCATGAGCCAACCAGACCCAAGGCAGTAAAGAGACAGCGTCTAGAGGAACAAAATGGAGGGAAAATGTAGACAGAGCCATGACGCTGATTGGAATAACTGAGATTTAATTGGGCTGAACACAGGATGAGAAGTTAGAGACACAGACGGGTATCTGAATCCCACTTTGCCATTGACTCACACAGCAGCTGCTCATGTCCCCTTTGCCTCAATCCCTCCAAGGTGTCATTGAAATCACCTACCTATCTAGGACACACAAAGTTAGCCACTTTTCCTGGACCAAGTTTTCTTTGTGGTTGGTGTGAAAAGCAGCATTCTTGGGAATATCTACTTCTTAGGAGAAAACTTAAGTCTCCAGTCCTCTTAGTGTCCAAAGACTAGGGTCATCCGTCAACAGATGCCCAGAGGCCCCTTGACCATCCCTGAGCCCCCTAAGCCTAGACAAATAACATTATTTTTCAGCTAAGAAAGTCTGGCTGGGGGTTCCAGATTGAATCTCACAGGTAACAGTCCTTGACGGAGCCACTGAGGGTTGGGAGCTTAGTCTTCAGAAACTAAGCTGCAATCAGCTGAGCCGGTGGGAGCCCTTCTGGAGGCAATGGGCTCATGCTACCCAAACCCACACAAGAGCAACGGTTCCAGCAGCACACAAATGAACTGATGAGCTGGGAGGCCTGAGTCCACACATCTGTGGAGTTTGCCTTTTCCTGGTTGGGTCAGTCATCCAGTAGGTCCACGAGGGAACTCCTGCTTAGTGAGCTCCACTTTCCATCAGGAGCAGCTGCTCGTTGTCAAGGACTAGCTCCTGCTGGAAACACTCTTAGAGACCGCTCCTCTCTTCCCAGGAAGCTTTCTATACCAAGAACTGAGGCTGGCTGCCCTGAAATCGAACACATTCTTATCCAAATACAGCTGGATGGACTTCTTCCTTGGCTTGCTTTTTCCGGGCCCTTGTACCTAGCATACCCTTCTATTGCAGGCTAACAATTAGTCAAATTGAAATGCAGCTGAGTAGTGCACACTTTCTTAACATGCTCCCTTTCTGGCTTTTGCTGATAACATCCTAGGATCAGCGGCAGCATTTTAACAAACCATCTCTTAAGGCAATCTCCTTCATTTTCTGTTGATCCTTTCCAGCTTTTGTTTCACAGGACAGGTTTTCTCACCAGGGCCCCAAATTTTGAGAGTCTGCCTTCAGAGCCTGCCACTTCCCAAGAGATTGTCTGTGCAGACATGCCCCTTGGGTGTCTCTGAAACAGAATCAAAACAGGTCTGACATGTGTCACACACAACTAGGCATCCTTAAATGAGCTACACTGTGTAACAAGAGAAATCAGACCCACCAAGGCTATAGTTAGCTTTTTCTCAGTAAAGAATGCTACACTGCAGTATACCAACAGTATACTGTCCTTGGGAACAGTAAAGAATGTTCCCAAAGGACAGTCTTTGGAAAAATTGATTCAACTGATTAAAAAACTATGCAACTGTTAAAAATATATATTCCCTGGTCCCCACACCAAACCTACAAATATTAGAATCTCTTTGGTAAGATCCAAGAATCTGTATTTTTATTTTAACTTTCCTAGGCATTTCTTTTTTTCTTTTTTTTAGCTAGAATCTCAGTTCTGCTATTACTTAGGGACATACACTGGGGAAGTTACTAAATCTCTTTGAGCCTTAGTTTCCTTCTCTGTAAAATGTTTATAATACCCACAACTTAGGGTTTTTGTGAAGAATAAATGAGATGATATGAGGGAACTTACCAGACACAAAGTAGGCACCTTAGACTTGGTAGCTATCAACAACAATAATAAAAGAGCAATGCAAACGAGAATGGCCTTGCATCTGGAGCAGGAAGGAAACCAGGAGGGACTGAGAACACCACCGGGTCACACACTGAGGGGCAGATGCCCCTGAAGGTGCTCGGATACCATTCATCCCAACAGGCAGACACAGCATCCAAGTGCAGGCCCAGCTGTCAGCAAGAGAAGCACAACAGGAAAGAGCAGGGATGTCTTGGGACATCCTAGGGAGAAGCTCTTGGGACTAGAAGGAGGAACCTAGAAGCAAGGAATCCAAAAACCTCAGAAATCCAGGCCAACATGCAGCCTCAAAGAAGCAGGCAGCCACGTAATCTGGCAATCCCACTTCTGGGTTTATATCCAAAGGAAATAAAATCACTGTCTCAAAGAGGTATCTGCTCTTCCATGTACACTGCAGCATTATTCACAATAGCCAAGATATGAAACAACCTACATATCTGTCACATGAATGGGTAAAGAATATAGGATGATATATACGCACACATATTACACATGTATACATATTCAGCCATAAAACAGGAGATTCTGCCATTTGTGACAACATGGATGAAACTGAAGGACATTATGCTAAGTGAAATAAGCCAGACACACAAAGACAAATATCACATGACCTCACTTATATCTGGAATCTAAAAAAAAAAACAGGTTGAGCTCATAGTTACAGAGAGTAGAATTGCAAGAGACTGGGGAATGGAAGGAAAAGGGAGATATTGATCAAGACACAAACTTTCAAATATATGGACTGATTAATGTTAAGGATCAAAGTGTAGGGACTTCTCTGGTGGTCCAGTGGTTAAGAATCCGCCTTCCAATGCAGGGAACGTGGGTTTGATCCCTGGTCGGGGAAATAAGATCCCACGTGCTGCGGGGCAACTAAGCCTGCGTGCTCTGGAGCCTGAGCCACAACTAGAGAGAAGCCCACGTGCCGCAACTAAGACCCGGTGCATCCAACTAAATAAATAAATTTTTTTTTAATGAAGAAGAATCAAAGTGTAGAATAAAGGCAATACCTGGGGGGCGGGGGGTGGGGGGAGGAAAGAAATTGGTGAGGGAGAGTAAGAGGTACAAACTTCCAGCTGAAAAATAAATGAGTCACAGTTATGAAATGTACTGTGTGGGGAATATAGTCAACATCAAAGTAATATCTTTGTGATGACATGTCGCAACTAGACGTGTGACGATCATTTTCAAATGTATAGGAAAAAAAATCACTATGCTGTGTAACGGGAGCTAACATTGTGTTGTAAGTCAATTATACTTCAAAAACAAACAAACATACAAACAAACTTGTAGAAAAAGAGATCATATCTGTGGTTCCCACAGGCGGGAGTGGGAGGAAGGGGAATTGAATGAAGGCGGTCAAGAAAGGTACAAACCACCAGCTATAAGATAAATAAGTACCAAGGATGTCATGTACAACATGACTAATACAGTTAACACTGCTGTATGTTATATATGAAAGTTAAGAGAGTAAATCCTAAGAGTTCTCAGCACAAAACAAAATTTTTTTTCTATTTCTTCATTTACTTATTATTGGCTGCATTGGGTCTTCCTTGCTGTGTGCGGGCTTTCTCTAGTTGCGGCGAGCAGGGGCTACTCTTCGTTGCAGCACGTGGGCTTCTCCTTGAGGTGGCTTCTCTTGCTGCGGAGCCGGGCTTCAGTAGTTGCAGCACGGGGGCTCAGCAGTTGTGGTGCACGGGCTTAGCTGCTCCACGGCACGTGGGCTCTTCCCAGACCAGGGCTCGAACCCACGTCCCCTGCATTGGCAGGCGGATTCTTAACCACCGCGCCACCAGGGAAGCCCTCTATTTCTTTAATTTTGTATCTATATGAGATGATGAATGGCCACTAAACTTACTGTGATGGGAATTCCCTAGCAGTCCAGTGGTTGGGACTCCTCGTTCTCACTGCCGAGGGCCCCGGGTTCAATCTCTGGTCGGGGAACTAAGATCCCACAAGCTGCGTGGTGCAGCCGAACACATAAAAAAATAAATAAGCAAACTTATTGTGATAATCATTTCATGATGTATGTAAGTCAAATCGTTATGCTGTACACCTAAATTTATACAGTGCTGTATGCCAGCTATATCTCACTAAAACTGGGAAGAAGTAAATAGATAAATCCAATACCCATACTCACCATTGTATATAGTTTGCTTTTAGTTACAAAATTTTTAGAATTTCTTTCCCTAAAACGTTCACAGCAGGGCTTCCCTGGTGGCGCAGTGGTTGAGAATCTGCCCGCTAATGCAGGGGACACGGGTTCGAGCCCTGGTCTGGAAAGATCCCACATGCCGCGGAGCAACTAGGCCGGTGAGCCACGACTACTGAGCCTGAGTGTCTGGAGCCTGTGCTCCGCAACAAGGAGGCCGCGATAGTGAGAGGCCCGCGCACCGAGATGAAGAGTGGCCCCCGCTTGCCACAACTAGAGAAAGCCCTCGCACAGAAACGAAGACCCAACACAGCAAAAATACGATGAAGAACGGCCCCTGCTTGCCGCAACTAGAGAAAGCCCTCGCACACAAACGAAGGCCCAACACAGCAAAAAAACATAAAAAAATTAATAAACTCCTACCCCCAAAATTTTTTTTAAAAAAAAAAAAAAAAACATTCACAGCAGAGGTATTCATTTCACTTGCCTATTTCACCTCTAAATACCACCACAGTTACTGGGATTACGTGAGGTAAAGGAATAAACCCAATGGCTATTAACCCAACATGGCTATCTGGAAATCTGATAGGAAAGTTACCTACAGCCATGTCTTACAAAGTGCTTAAAAGCTCAACCTGAGACCTAAAATACATAAATTTTAAAGACCTAATGTACAGCATGGTTACTATAGTTAATAATGTATTACACACTGGAAATCTGCTAAGAGGCCAAATCTCAAGTAGTCTCACTATACCAAAAAAAAAAAAAAAAAAGATAACTATGGGAGGTGATGGATATGTTAATTAATCTGATTGTGGAAATCATTTTACGATGCGTACATATATCAAATCATCACGTTGTACACCTTAAATATATACAATTTTTATTTTTCAAAAATACATAAACAAAAATCAAAACAAAACCAAAAAAAAAAACAAAAAAAGCAGGCAGTCAAGCCTGGGTGACCCTATTAGGATTCCATAGCAAGATTCCAGTCCCTTAAGACAGAACAGAGGACTGTGGAGTAGGCTTTTTCCAAAGACAGAGACTGTGGTGTAGGCTTTTTACAAAGAATAGGACAGAAGCCCAGATATCAAAACTCAAGATAAGTGACCCCCAGAGGACAGGGCCTAGAGCCCGATCAATTTCTTAAGAGAGCGTCGGCCTAAGTCTTTGTCATAAATTGGTCTGACTCAGGCGAAAGCCACAGTATGACTACAGCAGCTGAAACAGGGGGGCTGGATGGACCCAGGTGGCAAGTCACTGGGGTCGTCACCCCGCAGGGGCAGCTGGCAGAGCAAAGCTCCTCATCCCGACAAGTGCAGCAGGGTGGGGGGCTGCGGGGGGGGCCAGAGGGCAGGTGAGAGTCATGTGATGGGAGAAAATAAAGGACTTTTCTCTCCTGGGATATCAGAGCCTTTAAGCGTTTCTTCATCTGGGGAGGGAAAGGCAAAAAGCCACACCAATATGTTCTCTAGGGAAAAACAGAAGAACTAAACTGTCAGGAGGATAGGCCGCGTGACAAACCGGGCGGCAAATGCTGAAAGGTGTGAGGCAGACACGAGAGGGGATCACAGAACAAGACAGCAGGTGCTAAGTGAAAGTGATCAGGAGCTGGGGGTGGAGGGCACAGGAGAGTGAGGGGCCTCCGAGCCTTTGGGAGGACCAGAGAAGAGGGCGGAGAATATAAAAAAAGAATTGTGAGCTATGTTCTGGAACACTCTCAAATGTTAGCAAGAGGGTTAGAAAAAGATGAGAATTCCTGTCTGTGCTTCTTGTAACACAGCACTTTGAGACTGGACCACGTGGGTCCCGGCTGTCCTATGGCTGCGGTTGGCGGGAGAGGCAGTGCTGAACAAACAGCGTAGCCCGGCAAGACCTCTCCCATTATCACATCTAGAGAGTGAGAGCCGGATGTGTGGGGAAAAAAGAGCCAGGCGCCCCTGCCAAAGCCTCCTGGGCTGGCAAGGCCCAACCCGCCCAATCTCAGCTCGCCCCAAAGTGCCAGCCACACCCCAGGCCTGGTCATGCCCAGTCCTGTTGCACAACCCCTTCCGCTTCCCCCATACTAGGTGTCCTCATGCCTGAGGGCCAGCTAAGCGCCCGTCCTCCCCGGAAGGGAAGTCTGAGCACTGCTAACCTCAACCTGAACGTGAACCTGCCCCAGCCTTTGTCCACTTCCCCCCACCAGCAGCTTCCAGCCTTGGCTTCACTCACCATTTTATTCATGCCCTCATTCCAGCAACTCCTGGAGACTCCAGGAGGTGCCCCCCTCACCCAAGAGCGCATGCCCCAGTAAGGTGATTCTGCCTCAGTCAAACAACTGATCAACCAGGAAACCCAACTCCAGACCCAATGGAGAAAACAAAGGAAAAGGAGATAAACTATTCCAGAGGGCAGATTAGTTCAATGTGGTAAAGGAAGGGGGAGGATGTAGGCTACACCAGAATCCCGGGTTCTCAACCGGACCCCACACACCAGATTCGAGGCAAGAAGAGTAATTCTAGGTCTCACTCACTGAGTGGCAGAGATGCTGTTAATTTCCTGAGTTGTTCACGCAGAGAGCAGCTTAAATCCTCAGCAGCGGCGGCAGTTGGCGACAGGGATCCTGCTGTGAGGGATAAAGATGGCAAGGTCTGAGCGCCAGGGACTGGAATGAGCAGAGGTCAAGGAGGTCAGTCCCAGGGAGAAGATGCAGGAGTGGGGCAGGATGTTGGACGGAAGGGGAGAGATGTGATATTTGTCAAGCACCTACCAACTGAAAGGGCACTGTGAGATGCTTTACATATGTCATCCACGTTCCTTCTTGCAATAACTCTGGGAAGCGTCTCCATGTCACAGCGGACGTGCCTGAGCCTCAGTTTCTCCTAAGTTGAAGCTAAGGAGCGACGGGGCTTAGATTTGAACACCTGCGTGTCTCATTCTACATCCTGGGCGTGTTCCTACAGCACCAGTGAGCGTGAACCAGACACCACAGAGCAACACAGGATCTGGCCCCAAAGTGTGCCTTGGGTGAAACCAAATGACATCTGAGATCTATGTCAAAAATCACCTGGGGGGGGGTGGTGGGTGGTGAGTGGGAGGAGAGCAGAAACCAGACTGGCCACGTGTTCATAACGGTTGAGGCCAGAGGATGGCTGAGCCCGAGGCTCAGTGTACTATCCTCTCTATTTTGGTACGTTTGAAATTTTCCATAACATAAAACAAACTCTCTGCTGTATGAACAGGCAAGTTAACACACCATTTCCTCTGGCTTTACCCACCACTAGACGCTTGCTCTTTGGTCTGGGGCTTCCTTTTGGTTATGAAACTGAATATTCGCTTTACCAAAGAATTCTCACACTTTCCTAGGAATTTGCTTCTGGGGTGGGTAAGCACACACAGTAGGCATAGTTCCACTGAAGAGGACACTTTCAGGAATTTCTTGTTCCATGAAAATAAGAAACTTAAGAGCTTTCTCTCATTATAATATTAAGGGGGAAAAAGACGATATAAAACCACATCTGAATCATAAAATGGATTGGATATAAATACATATATAGAAGAAGGAAATACAGTAACATGAAAACCATGGAGTTAACTTTCTGAATTTTACAAACTTGATAATGAACAGGCGTTCGTTTTGGGAAAATATTTTAAAGAAAGTTGGTTTTTTTGGGCTTCCCTGGTGGCGCAGTGGTTGGGAGTCTGCCTGCTAATGCAGGGGACGCGGGTTCGTGCCCCGGTCCGGGAAGATCCCACATGCCGCGGAGCGGCTGGGCCCGTGAGCCATGGCCGCTGAGCCTGCGCGTCCAGAGCCTGTGCTCCGCAATGGGAGAGGCCACAGCAATGAGAGGCCCGCGTACCGCTAAAAAAAAAAAAAAAAAAGAAAGTTGGTTTTTTTAATGGGCTTTAGGGAGACAGAACTGGACTAATTAAACTCTTTGGTCTACAACACTGTGTTGTCATTGGTCTAGCAGTACTTTTCCAATAATTAGTATTGAGAGGCTACTATTAACAGCTATCGTGTGCCAGGCAATGCATAGGTTATTTCTAATCTTTACAACAATCCTGCAAATTGGAAGATTTTGCACTGAGTTTGAACTCAGATCTGCTGGTTCTGAAGCCTGTCTTGCTCCATCACACCTGACCTCCTGCTTCTTCAGCTCTTACATTCTAGAGTGAAGAAACACCAGCAGCAGATCCCTGGAAAAGTGAGGACTAGAGATTTACACCTCCAACTGTGGCTTGGGTTCTCCTATGCTGTCATGACCCATATTGCCCAGTAGTCAGGGTCTGGCCAGGATGGAGCTGATTAATCACCATCTGGCCAACAAGACAGACTAGACTAGCCTGTTCTTCCTTCCTCTGAGCTGACAGACTGTAATCCCAGCACCCTACTCTACGAATGGATGACTTCTGATTTATACTGGAATATGACCCTTCTCTCCAAATGATACTCATATAACAATTTCCCTGTGATTTAGCTATAGGGCCTTGGAAGGGAGAACACTATTTCATTAAGGGGGAAATGGGCCAAGATTACCTCTCCTTCCCTAGGACAGCAGAAGCCATGACCTGGCAACCATGGTGAAGTACAGAGAGGGGAAAAGGTGCCTCTAAGGAGGCTGGGGGCAGACACTGAAGCCAGGGGAAAGTCGGGAATCTGAGCCAGACGCTAAAAGAGGTTTCAGACAATGGTCTGAATGGGCTACTGGTGCTGGCAGCCTCTTGAGGTGACAGGGCAGGTTGGCCTGTTTGCAACTGGCCATCAAGGAAATGATCCAATCAGCAAGCCAGGTCTGGAAGTTCACCGGCTGGGAGCTGTTGTGAGAGCCACTTTCTTCTAGGTCTCCCACCCTCCATCTGAGAGACGGTGAGGCCTGAAGCAAACCCAATTCATTTTCCTGTCGATGAAATGTGGAGACACCTGCTCCCTGACAGGAAGGTGTCTTGTTCTATGAAGTGTGTTGAGCAACTCAATAAAAAGTATTATATACACAGTTCTATTTTATAACAAATTCCCCTAGAAATGGCCAAATCATTTCCCCTGGTAACTAATGCTGCCCACCGCACACCAATTCCCCGGTGGTAGGTTAACCACTGTGGCAGCACAGCTGTGCACAAGCCGTGCGGCCTCTCACACCTAACTGGTTCCCAGCGGGCGCTCGGCTAGATCTGTTTCCCAGGCAGTCTGAGACTTGGGTGTTGTGTGCTGCCGATTCTTGGTCTCTTCTTTGTTCTACTCAAATTACAACAACCAAAAGTAATACATCCACCCTTCACAGCCTCCTCAATTATAAGAATAGGTAGGGATCCGATGAGGGAGGAAAAAAAAAAAAAAAAAGCCCAGGAAAGTATTCAGAACCACTTTCTTCTGGAAAAGAAATGGAGATCTAAGGAGGTGGTCTATCTTATAGAAAAAAATCATCCACCTTTGCCTGGGATATCCCAGGCCTGAGTGGGATAGAAATTACTTCCTAAAAAACTGGGCTTCCCTGGTGGTGCAGTGGTTGAGAGTCCGCCTGCCGATGCAGGGGACGCTGGTTCGTGCCCCGGTCCGGGAGGATCCCACATGCCGCGGAGCGGCTGGGCCCGTGAGCCGTGGCCGCTGAGCCTGCGCGTCCGGAGCCTACGCTCCGCAACGGGAGAGGCCACAACAGTGAGAGGCCCGCGTACCGGAAAAAAAAACCAGCTATTGCTGAAGACACTGACGCCTGAGTCTCTGAGAGTGGGCAAGGAGGGAGACTTCAGCAAAAGGATTAAAGTAACTCACTGGTCACTGAGAATGATAGGGTCACATCACAGCCACTGTGGCCCCAATCGTCAGGCTATTTGGCTGACTTAGTCTTAGCAGCTGTCTGCCCTTTGCAGGCTTCCCAGGTAGCTGAATGACTTCCATTCACTTTGGGCTACATGGATTTGATCATCTCACCTTGTATTTGGCTGTGATCCCAAACACTAATCCTGAAATCTATAGTGCCTTAAGATAATTAAAATAAAGAAAAAGAAGACATTTGAGGCTTAGGCATTCCTGCTTTCCTCTATTTTTGCCAAAGAAAGTGTTGCTTGCTCTATTTTAAGGGGCAGGGCATTTTCTAAAACATCTAAGGTGACTTAAAGGACTAGGCATCAGTTTTGGTTTGATTTTATATTTTAATGATTCAAAAATTACTAGTCATGAAAAAAATTAGTAGCCCTGTATGAAGTGATTTTACCTTCAAAAGCACCTTTGTGTACAGTGGTTTTGGTTTATGTGGGTCTTCTGTTTTTGTTTTGGGGTTTTTTTTTTTTTAGTATAAAGGGAAAATGGTGGGGAAAATACATATTGTATTTTATCAAACCCCAAATGTGAAAAATAGTTTAAAAGACTGCTGACGCAATTGCAGCTGGGCTCATTGAAGCCTAATTAAAATGCCAGTAACACAAGATCCTGCCCAGAAGTGCTGACTACCGCTAGGCAGAAACCAGGGCCGTTTGGCTGTACAATATTAATAACAACAGCAGCCAGAACATTATCATAAATGTTTTGAGTGAAGCCCCCAACCTCTATTTCAAGGTTTACAAAAATCTATGATTTTCCAGGCAGTGGTAACCACAGAGAAACCAGACTTAATTACAGAATAAGAAACCAGCAACTGAACATATGGCTTAGACTAATGGACTGCTCAATCACTATGATTCAATCCTTCATTCACTGTTCTGGCAGTGCATTAGAAGCCGGGGATACAAAATTAGAATAAGGTTATGATCCATGATCTCAAGAAGGTCAAAGTCAGAGGGCTAAAAATCTTGGACTTAAATCTTATGTTTTCTGAGTGACAAAAAAAGCTGGTAGAGAAGTGAATGACAAATTAACTCCAGACAGAAAGACAACACGAATGGCTGAATAGAAGATATAGGAAAGAGGTATATATAAATCCCTCTGCTGAATACTATGAGAAGATAGTTGAGTAAATAGAGATGATGCCATCATTCAAATGTATAGAGTGCCCAATATACCTGGCATTATACTGGTAGCAGTTAAAACAAATTTTACCTCAGACCTAACAATAATAGTGCGCTGAAATAGTGTCTACTCCATGCCACACAATATCCTAAGTACTCTACATACATTAACTCATTTAATCCTCAAAACAACCCCATGAAGTAAATACCATTATCATCCCCATTTTACAGATGAGGAAACTGAGAGGATAGTAATACATCCAAGCTTATTCAGCTAATAAGTGATGGAGCCAGGATTGGAACCAAGGCAATCTGGCTTTATAGACTATATCCTCAACTACTTTGTTATACCTCTTCTCTATAAAAATGGTTATGTTAAAAACAAAGGAACCGTACATAAACACTGTACCCTAGTTGCTAAATTTGTTTCTCACGGGGGCACAGGTTAACAATTCTGAAACCGCTTTACATTTATGCTGTGGTTGACCAAATATTAAATGGACAGTGGAAGCCAGGTTTCCTACTATTGGAGAAGGGGTTACAGATAAGCAAGAACAACTAGAATGAACCCTACAGTGCTGTATTATAGTCAGAGACACCAGTATAAACTCATGTTTAGCTTAACGTATATATACAGATGTTTAGATACAGAAATAATTATAGATATGTGTTTACACAGCTAATACACACACATTATTCCCAGCTCTGTTTGCTGACAGGGCCCAGAAGCAATGGGGCCCAAGAAGAAATGAGCACACCCAGCACCAAGACCTTGGTTTCTAAATACCATTTTCCAATTAAAGGAACCAGGGCTCTTCGAAGAAATGGCTATTTCTGGGAGTGGGGCAGGGAAAACACAAGATATACCTGCAGCATCTTGTGGTATCAGAAAAGAGAGATGTGTTCAAAAAAATAAAAGGATGGAGGCATATCAAAGGGACACAGGAACCAACCTGAAAGAGCTCCCATGGCCAAAGGTGGAATAATTTAAGCAACAAAATAAATAGCATCCTATAGGATTATAACCCAAAGTAGAAAATAAATACACGAGTCCACACGGATATAAGCAAATGATTAAATAAATAGATGGGTGAAAAGAGACAAATCTTCCTTATAGAAGAATTCTAAATAATGTATGCAGATACACTTCATTCCTGGAGGTACAGCTTATCCCCTCCCTGTTTGGGGATGGGCTAACCTTAGTGACTCACTTGCAAAGAATATAGTGGAGAAGTGGAAAAATAATACCTTTACAGTGGAGAGATCTGCCCGCAAATGCTACCTTAACCAAGTGATGAAGGTTAAGATCCTCTGTGATATTCTGTGGGTATCATGTACCCTGCCATGTGATGTGACAAGAAGGACACTCCACTTCTGTGGTATTCTTTCTAAAAAACCATAACACTAGTTTTTAATCATGAGGAGACATCAAACCAACCCAGACTGGGGGACACTCTGGAGGGTATCTAGCCAGTGCTCCTCAACACAGTAAGACTGTCAAAGTCCTGAACAACAAGGAAAGACTGAAAAATTGTCACAGACCAGAGGAGACCAGGGAGACACGTCTAAATGCAATGTGGTTCCCTGGATTGAATTCTGGAACAGAAAGAGGGCATTCATGGAAAAAACTGGTGAAAGGCAAATAAAGTCTAGAGTTAGGTTTCTTCGTTTTGACAAATATACCATGGTAATGTAAGATATTAACATTAGGAGAACTGGTGACGGGCATACAGGAACTCTCTGTGCTATCTTTGCAGCTTCTCTGTAAATATAAAATTTTTCCAAAATAAAGAGTTTAAGAAATTATTTTATTCAAAAATAGGCAATCTATGCAAAATAAGTAAAAGAGCAATCATGTAGCATGCCAGTGAAAGAAAGCTAGAAATAAGAGCATAACAATTTTCACGTTAATGTCAGTTTTCTGCTACCTAGCACTACTGATAGGACTGTTATTCCTTAATTCTTTACAAGGTATTGTATTCTGGGGGGAACACTAAACCCATCCAAGCTCATTCCATTCACAAACGCTTACTGGGTACATAAGCGCCAGGCACTGCCCTAGGCACTAGAGATGCACTGGTGGACAAGACATGCTTCCTTTGTCCAAAGAACATCTAGCTTCGTTGAAGAGAGAGATCTAAGTCAACACAAAATAAAACACAGCATGATAAGCCCTGACTAAGAAGAGGTAATTTTAAGATGGTAGGGGCACACCCAGGAGGAGCATCTGACCCTTTCAGTGCCAAGGCTCCATGGAGGACAGAGACGGTCTCCTGGAAGAGTCCCTGAATAATCTAAGTGTCTTATGACCATCACAAGGACCCCTGGTGATGGTGATATACACCAACCTCCTGTCAGCACAAAGTGCATTTGGGAAATACAAATTTAATTATGCCACCTCTTCCTGAAACGCTTCAAAGGCTTTCCATTACTCCAAGCTCCTCACCGTGTGGGATGGGTAATTTGATATGCTAACTTGGCTAGGTTATAATACCCAGTAATTACCCACTAACTGAGGTGGGTTTTTAAAATATTTTTAAATTTCTTTTTAATTTTTAGTTTTTGGCCATGCCGTGCGGCATGTGGGATCTTAGCTCCCTGACCAGGGATCGGATCCACACCCCCTACAGTGGACGTGCAGGGTCTTAACCACTGGACCACCAGGGAAGTCCTAATTGAGGTGTTTTTGTGAAGACATTTTTAGACGTGCTTAACATCTACAGTCAAATTTAAGTAAAGGAAATTCCTTGATAAAGTAGTGGGCCTCATGCAATCAGTCGAAGGCCTTCAGAGAAAAAAACCAGTTTCTCAGAAAAGAAGAAACTCTTGGGACTTCCCTGGCGATCCAGTAGTTAAGACGCCACACTTCCACTGCAGGGGGCGCAGGTTCAACCCCCAGTCAGGGAACTAAGATCCCGCATGCATGACACCGTGAGGCGGGCACGGCCATAAAAAGGAAGAAGAAATGCTGCCTCAAGATTGCAGCATCATCTCCTGCCTGAGTTGGTAGCCACCTGCCTGCCTGCCTGACTGACCTACAGACTTCAGACTTGCCAGCTCTCTTTATGTAAATATATTTCATATATGGGGTTATATTATACATAGGATATTATATAGAGAATTATATATATGTAGGATATATATTATATATAAAATAGGATATGCATTATACATCTCTTGTTGATTCTGTCTGTATTATGTGTATATATACATGTTGAAGACATATATATCTTCTCTTGGTTCTGTTTCTCTGGAGAACCCTAACCGACACACCATGGTCATGGTCTCCAGGCTTCATGTAGTCTGGCTCTTACTCTCCTCATCAGCCACGCCTTCCCCCCCACGCCTCCCCGCCCCCAGTGCCTTTCACACTGTCTCTTCTACTCACACTGGCCTTTTCTCATCCTGAGTCCTTTCAACTCTTCCTGTCCCCTCCCTCCACAGGCTGCTCCCTCTGTCTGGTTCACTCTGCCTTCTTTTCCTGATTGACACCTACTCATGCCTCAGACCTCAGCTCAACTGCGGCTTCCTCAGGGAAGCTTCCCATCATCAGACCCACTTAGTACGCCTTCAGAGCACCTCACAGCTCTCCTGAGTAGCTGGACAAATTGCCACTTCAGGCCTCCTTACACGTAAGCTCCACGAAAGCAGGAATGATGTCTGGTTTTGCTCTTTTTTTGTAATTATATTCCCTAGGACAGTGCTTGGGGCATGAAAGGTTCTCAATGAGTATTTGTTTAATGAATGTCAACACAGGTGTTAGAAGAGCAGAAAACTGCCCCTCTCCATAGCCACAGCCTCTGAAGTTCTCACAGGTAGAATCCAGTGACACAGTCCTCTTGACAACTCATCAAGCTGAAACTCAAGGTCAAAAAAAAAAAAGGGGAACTTGGAAAGGCAGTCAAAGCAGGCAGAAGGAAGGGGCTTTACTTGCTGGAGACAGAAATGTCTCTGCAGATGGGCTGGAGGTGGTCAGTGCGGCTGCAGCCTCAAGTTGACACTGATTTCTCCAAAAATGCCACCTGCCTCTTCACCCAAACTGGGCTTTATACAATCACATTTCCCACTTATTACCAACTGCCAAATGTCGAAACTCTCATAAGCACCTTTTTTAAGGCTTAAGAGAAATAAACTCTAGCCTATTAAAGAAGAAAAGAAAATGAAGCTATGTTCTTACCAGACTTCTTTTAATAAAAAAGGTTCAAACCTAAAAAAAAATGTTCCCCAAGTTTAAGTGCTAAGATTTTATTAGGAGGTACATTCCGAAGGCAGCAAGGGTGAGGGGAAAGGCAAAGGAAAGCCAACGATATACGCAAATGATCACTACATTTCTTCTTTAGGTTATTTTTACCCTGAGTTACCAGTACTGGACAAGCTGGCAAATTTCCCAAAACATCAGGCCACTGGGTCACGTTTCTAAAGGCAGTAACTACAGCTGATGCCTCAACACATATACGTGACAATTTTAAAGCAGATCTTCAAATTTATTGGCATTTTTCCTAGTGACACATGGGGTCTATATCCCCTGCTTTTGAATCTGGGAAGTTTGTGATTCACTTGTATCCAATAATATGTGTTGAAGTGCTGCCGAATGACTCCAGGGCTTGCTCATGGATAACAATACAGTTCTACCTTATTCACAGGGACAGTCGTCAGTGGAGCCCTGAGCCAACAGGTAAGAAGTGTGACTTTCCTAAGGCTGCCATGCTATGAGGAAGCCAAGCCACAGAGGGAGGAGGCATGAAGGTGCTCCATTTGGCAGTAATGGTCTTCAAGTCCTCCTCTCCCAGGTGCCAGATACGTGAGTGAACATGTTCTCAGATGACTCTAGTCCCCAGCTGTTGAGTAAACCCCAGACTTTGAATCTTCTCAGCTGAGGCCTCAGACATGGGGGAGGGGAGGGCACAAACAAGTCACCCCCACTGTTCCCTTTCTGAATTCCTGCCCCCAAAGCATACACACACTGGTATTGCATTACACTACTGTGGTTGAAGGGGTGTTTGTTATGTAGCGACGGTAACCCGAACAATATAGAAAAATGGGAGTTATTTCTTAGATGTCAAAACAGGCGTCTAACTTTCCTCCACAGGAGTCAAAACCCATCGACAGCTTTTACCTCTGACAAATCTCTCAAATGTAAACAAGCCAAATAAACAAATAAACAAATAAAAGCTGGCTTCGGCCTTTCATGAAAGGAGTAGATTTCAAGCAGAGAGATACTTACTCAGAGAGAGAAAAGAATTGTCTTTGAGAAGGGAAGTGCTCAGTCAATGCTTGATGAATGAAGAAAGGAATGGCTCAAAGAACCATGAAATGTTTAGGTGAGGATATCGCACAGGGCAAAGGATCACTTTCCAAGATCAATGGCAATCTCAGTCCCCAGTTCAAAACATTCAGTCCTCCAGAAATTTCTAGGGCTTATCCTTGTGTTCCCTTCCTGTAATATTTAATGGTATTTATCAACAAGCAAATCACATGCCGAGGATGTACACTTGTATATGACACACTTTCTGTTGCAAAACTGAGCTGGATAACAAACACCTTGAATGACAGAAAGAATCAAAATTATTTTGACAAGCTGGAGTAAAGAAGCAAGATAAATATTAGTGGCTGAAGTAACCCTATCCTAGAGGGCAGCTGAAGAGACTGTGCAAGGACTTCAGAGTCTTTGGGGGAAGGGTTGGACTCACCCTGAAGATGATAGGAAGCTATGGAATGCTTTAGAATAGGGAAGCACTGTGATAAAACACAGTGTTTTAGAGGATTAATTCAACATCTCTTTATGTGATGAAGTCAAGGGAGAACAAATAGAAGGAAGAAAGGCCACTTAGCACTTCGGAGACATCTGCAGTCCCACAACAATAAAAATATATGGGTCTGAGCTAGTATGACCATGGCATGAGGAAAAGAGGGGCAGCAGTGATTCAGTGGCACCACCAGGAAGACCTGGGCAGCTGATGGGGTATCGAGAGTACAGGTGAAGGAAGAGTCAAAGAAGATTCAGAGGCCTGGAGGGAGAGGTCAGTAGAGCTGATGGAAACAGAAAAAATGGAGGAGAAAGTACGCTTTGAGAAGAGGAAAAAGAGCTCAGTAGGAACCCATGGCCTTTGAGGTGGTGCTAGCAGGACATTTAGGTAAAAAGAGCCAATGGATAATAGGAGACCTTGGATTAAGGTTTAGGGAAAGAGACGGGCCTAGAGAAGTAGATCTGGGACTCATCAGCCTGCAGATGATCCCTAAAGCCATGAATGAATTCCCATAATGCGCCATGTTAGACTCTGTTAAATCTTTGGTCTTTATGGCATATTAGAGCTCAGAATGAAATATTTTGAAAATATACTACATCTTTGTCATGTAGTGGGCTGCACAGTTAGGTCAACCACAGCACAGCCATTTTATTGACCTTTTAATAATTAAGAAACAAAAATATAAATTGCCAAGAGTACCAAAACATGAATTTGTTTTGACTCCCAATATATTGGGTTGGCCAAAAAGTTCGTTCGGGTTTTTCCCTACAATGTTATGGAAAAACCCAAATGAACCTTTTGGCCAACCCAATATTTTGAACTATTCCTCCTACTCACTTCAACTGACAGGATTGGCCCCAGAAATTAAGAACCATTTTTAATGCCTTTAAAGAATATCTGGGTGGGCTACTATCCCTTTGGCTCTCCACTTGAATAAACTGTAAGAACACCAAGAGCTTGTGTAGAGCCAAAAAGAACCAAAGAATGTGCAGCTGGAGGTATCAGCTGTGCACGTCGAGTTCTAGCCAAAATAACTCCCCAGGGTGTCCAGCTGTAGAGAGAGAAAGAAAAAGAGAAGAAAGACAGTAATTCAGTCGGGGAAGTTAACAGTGGCTGAAGATTCGAGTTGGCCACAGAGCACTCTTACAGTTGGGTACCAGAAGACATGCTGCTGCCACATTTGGGTAACTTACAATTACAGAGTGAACATCTGTGTGTGACCATCTGTCTGCAAGCATGCTGGGGGTCAGAGGCACAGTGAAATAGAGACCTGAAAGTGGAATGAGATAAGATAAGGAGAGGAAAATATGTAAGGCATCTAACTGATTTCACCTAGAAAAAGACAGCCAGTTGAAAGAAAGTGTGGACGAGGTCTTCTTAAATAAATTATGACTCAGCAAGTGCCATTTTATCTGTCTAAGAAAATAATTACAGGAAAGCAATGTTTCCTGAAAAGTGTCTCTTCCTGAAAAAGCCCGTTTGGAATAGCGACAGAGGTTTCTGGCAGATGGAGGGTAGCACTGCATGACTTCTGGAGATGACCTGGCCCAACCTCAGTCAGGTACAGAACTGAGACATTACAACCAAGCCCTTCCAGAAAGCACTGAAACCTGCTTTCCTCGGCCTCCATGACATCGACCATATTTCATGTGTGGATGGTCCTCTGACCACTCACTTTTACAGGTTTTTCTTCCTCTGCTTGTTTCTTAATCCCAGAGCTCCTCTGGGCTCTAAGCCCTCCTCTCTCCCCACTCAAACACTCCCCTTAGGGCATCTCATCTGCTCTGTTGGCCTTAGAGTCATTCATGTATTGATGACTGTCAAATATTTACTCTCACCCAGACCTTTTGTCTGAGCTCAGACCTGGACAGCAACTGCATACTGCATATCTCCTCTTGGGCATTTTACAAACTCAACTTGTCTAAAATTGAACCCATGACTCCTGGAGACTCATGCCTTCTCTACTGCTTCCTATGGGTAAATAGCCCCTCCACTGTCAGGTTACCCAAGTTGGCCACCTGGGAATCCTTATTTGAATGCTCTTTTCCTTGGCCCGCACTTCACCCACA
The DNA here is from genome assembly GCF_002837175.3 of Physeter macrocephalus. NCBI lineage: Eukaryota > Metazoa > Chordata > Mammalia > Artiodactyla > Physeteridae > Physeter > Physeter macrocephalus. Next base: position 54,589,272 of record NC_041223.1, on the reverse strand, counting down.
CACCAGTGGCCCACATTAACCCACCACTCTCCCACCCCCTTTCCCTTAGCCTAGACTCAGGAACCACTATCTTTCATTTCATTATCACAACAGCCTTCTGAGTTGTCTTCCTGTCTGTGATCTGGACTCTGCCCTATTTCATCTCCATTCCATTCTCAAGCACTCACTCCGAAACAAATCCCATCACCTCATTTCTTCAGCCTGAAACTCTTCAGTGGGTTACTACTGTTTTTAGAATAAGGTCCAAAGCTGTTAATATGATCTGCATAATTTGGCCCATCCCATCTTCTTACCCCTCATCATTGCCTCTAAGTCCAGCCATGCTGAGTTTTTTCTAGTTCCTTGAACCCACCAAGTTCTCCTTCAACTACAGACTTTTGTATATGCTGCCTGGCATTCTCTCCTCCCTTTCTTTGTCACACAATGACTATTCCTCCTTCAGGTCCCAGTTTAGACAAAACTTCCCCTGACAAGCCTTCCCTGTCCGGTCCAGTCTGTGTTAGGTGGCCCGGAGTGAACTCCCAAACACTACTTTTCCCCAACAAATCACCCTCTACTGTTAATGCCCACTTGTATGCCTTTCTCTTCCACTAGACCTTGAGCTCAATGAGGGCAGGTAGCATGTCTGTTTTGTGAGCAGTTGTATGTCCAGCACCCAGCCCAGCATTATTATATATTGAATATGTAAATGATTCCATGAAATATGGGATCTGTAGGCCCTCTGATCAGCCGTGAAACACTGCTAGGTCTATGTCAAACAACGTCCTCTCAGAGAATTAGAAAGATTTTCAAAGTTCCTTTGTCTAAGATGAGCCTGGCAGCTGGAACATTCATCCAGGAACATTCATTCCCTGACGTGTGGCCAACAGAAGTCTACTGAAGGATTCTCAGCTGCAGCTCACTGCCAAGCTCCTACTCCAAGCACAGAACAGTCTCTTCAATTCCAACAAGGGACATCAAGGAAAAAAAGAATCTCTCCTTTGGTGTCAGGAGCCTGGGAAGGCAGAACATAAAGCAGAAAATTCTAGATGGACTCAGAGTCTTCCTAGAGAGGATTGTATTGGACTGTCCCCTAAATCAGTGGTTTCAAAACTTGAATCAGAATCACCTGGACAGCTTGTCAAAGCACAGATGTCTGAGCCTGACCCCCAGAGTTTCTGATTCAGTAGGTCTGGGATCGGACCAGAGAATTTGCATTTCTAACAAGTTTCCAGGTGATACTGATGCTGCTGGTCTGGGGACCACAACCTTGAGAACCACTGCACGAAACATCTGAGCCACCTCTTAATCACACAAACATAAGACAAGTAGCCTCCCCCTGTGCTGGGGGAGGAGAGGCACTCTTCCTAAACCCCTAGAGAGGAAGATCTCACTGCTGGGAAGCGAGTGGGGAAACTTGCCTAAGGAGTCAAGAAATCAGAAAAATGAAAATTCCAATCCCTTCTGCACTGAGGTTGAAGGCTACTAGAACTACTCCGATAATTTAAGACAGTTCAAATTATAATAATTCTTCAAGAAAAGGACATCAAGGGGCCTCGTGGTGGAAGTGCCTACCCAGCAGTCATTCACGGGGCACAGGAAAGAGCTCCAAACATAGGCCTGTCCCCTTAGTGTGCACACACACACCCAACCCACAAAGATTGGCTCAGAGCTGCCTAAGGAGAGACAGCACCAAACAACTGTTGAAACTGTTGGATCAGAGACCCTCTGGGGCTGCCAAACTGATAGGCAGTAAGTCCGGGGCTTCTGGTGGCCATTGCCCCAGAGGGAAGAGTGTGGCAGAGAATGACACCAACACTGAAGAAAACTCAGGCAAGAAAGGACAGAGATAGACTCCTGATGACATTGTCTGACTCTAGCAGGGCCTGAAGTTCAATATCATTGAACTTGAGCTGAGTTTCTGTCACTTGCAGCTGAAAGAGTCTTGACTGATGGAATTCTACTAGCAAACCAACACGTTGCTCTGGTCTAGGATGTTTCAGTAACCATCTGTTCTAGCAGTTTCTCTGGAGATAGGCAGAACTTCCAGGCCTACAGCTTTGCCAGCCCCTCTGGGATTCTACTGATAAAATTTTTCCTAACAAATCACTGCTTTAGCATAGCACTTAGCCTCATCACTGCTTACTTGCCTTCATTCTCTCCTCGGCGAGCTCCCTGAATATATACTCTTTGTAACAGTTTTCTTGATTTCCAGGCAAAGCAGCTGGCTTACAGGTACTCAATCTGCAAACAGCATTTAAATGAAAAATCACAAATTTGGGTCAGATTAGTTTGATGAATGAAAGAAAAAAGGAGAGGAAGACAAGGCACGTTGGAAGGAATACTAAACTAAAACCGGTAATAACTCACAAAGGTGAGCTCCTAAAGTCAGGTAAACCTTCACTCGACTCCAGAATATTTCTAACTGAATCCCAACTCCTACTAACAGCTTCAGCATTTTTCTTTTCTTTGAAAAAACCATTATGGAGGAGGGGGTGCCCGAGAATGACAATTGAGATGGTGACTCCCACATAAGTCAACTTCCTCTTCCCCAAATCAGTTTCCAGAAACTGCCACATCATTCACTGAGAACCCGCTGGCTTCCAACTTAAAGGAAAGTCTCAGACGTCTCGGGCACAGACAACAGCAGCCCTCCTTTGGTGGCTTTCAACGATAAACAGCTTCCTGCCAGAGCGCTCACCAACCCTGAACTCATGGAAAAGAATTACTACAGAACCCAGGAAAGAGTTGGAAGCGTACCCGGCACAGGGTTTGTCACTCACATCTCATATTAAATGTGCCTTTTGCCTCCTAAAGAGTCTATCGGAATCCCTGGGCACAGCTGTGGTCACGCACGCTCCATCCAACAACCGGACCCGAGAAGTGACCCATCTTTCTGACATCAAGAGACCTGCCATGGAAGAAAAACAGAAACGGCACAGATGGAGCTGCCTTTTCAAATCCTTGTGAATGTCATGAGATTAGCAGCTTTCCTCTGAGTCGGCCTCAAAGACTTCCTTTACAATTGTTCATAAGCTAGCTCAGGGATAGGCAGTGAAATTCACTCAAATAAAAACATAACCTCAAACATCCAAAACAGCTGGTGGAAATTGTGACTGTTTTAGAGGAGCGGACTTATCTAGCTGAGTCAAAACAAGTGTGAGCGCTTCAAACAGGCACGAGATCAGAAACAAAATTAGGTGTTTATTGAGTGCTGTCCTTCTTGATTTTTTTTCCTCCCTTGCCAGACATGAGTCTCCACTTTAGCTTCATCCTGGCAAGGAATAAAATCCTTTATGATATCAGAATTGACATTTTCGGAAATTTATTTTAAAGTAATTTTTTTCTAATTATAAAAGTAGTACATGTTCTTTGGAGAAAATTTAGGAAACACAGAAAAACCACAAATCAGAAAATAAATCACATTGCTACTCTTTCCATTTTGTTCTTTTTTGACTTTGGTTTTTCATACACATACATACACCACGTAATTTTAAATATATATAATCATTATTAAAATGACTCCTTTTTGTGTGTGTGTGTGTGTGTGGTACGCGGGCCT
>NC_041223.1:54559285-54585645 GCF_002837175.3 Physeter macrocephalus | reverse complement strand
GCTCAGGGGCCATGGCTCACGGGCCCAGCCGCTCCGCGGCATGTGGGATCTTCCCGGACCAGGGCACGAACCTGCGTCCCCTGCATCGGCAGGCGGACTCTCAACCACTGCGCCACCAGGGAAGCCCAAAATGACTCCTTTTGATCCTGATTTTTCATCTAGTCCATTATGACCATTTCCCCAAGTCACTGATATATTCTTTCACACATATTTATGCCTGCATATGAACACCATAAATTACTGAGCTAATGCCAATTGTAGACATTTAGGGTACTTCTAATTCCACACTATTGTAAACAGTGCTGTGAAGAATATCCTTGTTGATAAATCTTTGCACACGTTCATACTTAGAAAACTTACTTACTCTTTCAGGGCACTGAAATTCAGGATGTAAAAGGGATGGTAATTGGCACTGAAGGAGTGTAGCCCCTTTCTCCCTGTGAGTTTCTGCCGATTGTCTTCTTTTGCATATTTTCAGACAAGTTAGCTACTTTTAGAAACTGTAGGCCTTCCTGGTCTCATAGAAGCTTGTTTTCAGTCAAGTTAATGGTCTCTCCAGTTTGCAGTGCAGAAACATCGAAATAACTGTTTCTTAAACGTATGGCAAGGAATGAAGGCAAATAAATATTAGAAAAGATTACCAAAAATAGAGAAAAGTAACTCCAGCAAAAGAGGTTATCAGACTGATTAGACTGGGCTACTCAAAACTTTGTCTTCCAGAAAACTGTCAAATGTACATGATTTGTAGCAGGTTTTACAACAGAAGGGAACTAGCTAAAATTTTCCACTTTCTTATTTTTCCTATTTTCTAATCGCAAGAGTGAAACGAAACATTCCTAAGGAGAAGGCTCTTTTTTTTTTTTTTTTTTTTTTTTTTCTTTTGCGGTATGCGGGCCTCTCACTGTTGTGGCTTCTCCCATTGCGGGCTCCGGACGCGCAGGCTCAGCGGCCATGGCTCACGGGCCCTGCCGCTCCACTGCACGAACCCGCGTCCCCCGCATCGGCAGGCGGACTCTCAACCACTGCGCCACCAGGGAAGCCCAGGAGAAGACTCTTAACTGGCATTATTATCTCTCATTTGAGATTTACTGCCAACATCGAACAATTGCTTCTGTATTGGCACAAGCCATTCAGTCACTCACCATTGGGGGATGAATCACTCCCCGTGAAAAATCATTCCAGAATTTGGATAACAGAGAAGTTTGCCTCCAGCCAAAAGCTCAACAAATGCTGGCAAAATTTAGGAAAATCATTATCATGAAAGGCTGCCATGGTTTCAAAGAGCATCTCTTAGTATTTACTGCACTCTATGACCTCTAAAAAAAAGTGCAAGCAACTTCATGCACACACACAGCCCCTGCCAGTTTCACTTAAAAGTCTCATTCTCTTCATCACCACTGAGTGGAATTAAAAACAGTTGGTCAAGCTCCACTAATCGACAGCTGCTTGCAATTAGACGAAGCATTTAGAGCCATTCTCTTAACTACCTTCCCAACTGCCTAAGCATTCAGCATGAGCAATACACCGTGATAATTTGCCAGAATGTTTAACTTATCTCCATCTCTAGTGGTTTCTATACCTTCCTTATTTTCTCCAGTCTTCCCACACACTGTCTGACTCTTCCAGTTCCTCTTGTTAAATTAGGGGTATACAGAGAAGAGATTATACAAAACCAGGTCGAGCTGCTTTGTGCTAAGATGGAAAATTCTACCCAGGCAACTATTAGAGGGCAGAGTAAGTCTTGATGTTTCTCAAAGAGAAGAGAAAAGATGCCCTTTTTCCTCTTTTTTTTTTTTTTTTACAAATAACTCTTTTTTTTTTTTTTTTTTAAACAATTAACCGGAAAGTTCACTGTAATTTTTCTCATCAAGGATGATAAAGAAAAATAACAGTTCCTGGGCTTTTGTAAGCTCTTTCCAATTCTCATAACTCATAAACATTAATTTTGGATTAGGGAGAAAATGCACAGATCACTTTGTTCAATTTTTTCCTTTACAAACTGGGCATTAAGAGTCGAGATGCTTTTCCCAAGATCAGAGAAAAAAGTGGCAGAGCATGGCCCAAATCCAACTCCCTGACCCTCAGTCAGTCCAGATGGCTTTCTGCTACTTCAGTTCCCTTCGCTAAAGAGAAAGTCTTCCAACTCTTCTAGAAGGAGGCAGGGGCCAGCAAAGCTACACCACTTGCCCAGTCCAAGGGGTAGAGCAGCTGTCCTCCCAAACCTCGCCAGCCAGGAACCCACCCTGGGGCTTAAAGTAGAAAAAAACAAACAAACAAACAAAAAACCCAGAGATGATATGGCTTCACCTGTGCAATCATCCTTCTCACTCCCCCACCTAAATAAGAACCCCACAAACTTAACCACATTCATGGTCACATAACCATGTTTTTTCTCTGTCTCACGCTCCCTGACCTGATTGCCATCCCACACTCACCTGACCTGTTGTGCGGTAAAGGGGGCAGGAGGGGAATGCAAGGGATATTGGAGGAAGGGAGGAGAGAAGAAGCGAGAGAGACGAAAGGCAATCAGCAGAAGGGAGCAGTTACCTACCCAAAATTCAAGAAGCAGAGTGAGAGTCGAGACAAGAATGGGAGCCCTCACGCCCCGGACTGCAGGCCCACAGCCCTGGCTTTTCCTATCTCTGCTCTTCTAGAGGCTAATCCCCTTTTTCCAAGAAACCTCCTCCCCACATCCCCACCTAGTCCACTCCTCCAGACAGTCATGGAATCTTCCTTCTGTATCTGAGGACAATTCTCTCATATTTAATGACTAAAATATGAGTTAATAGTTAATTAATTCCTATTAAACTCATATTAATTCACTCATATTAAACTCATATTTCCATTATACTTACAGCAGAGAGTAATCCTTATATTTTTTCTGCTTCAAAGTCTTTCTGTTGATCATTTTATGTTCTCTGTTTTATATAGATAGATAGATAGATTCCTGTTACATATAGAAAGTTAGATATAGATATATAAATAAAGATAGAGCCATAAAGAGAGATTGAGATACATTTTTTTAAAGTTTTTCTGTGGCCATAAATGTTCTAAGTGTCAAAAAATACTATTCTGGCTCTTTCCCATCTTGCAAGATGGTGGATGAAAAAACAGAGAAGCTGGACATAAGGAGAAGAAACCTGAAGCCAAGAAGGCTGATGCCAGGGCAAGGTTAAGAAGCGTAACCTCAAGGCCAAAACACCTCAGAAGGGGAAACCCCACCACAACCAAAACCCCATCCTAGTCAGCGGAATTGGCAGCTTTTCCCCATCTGCTACGTGTTTCAGCAAGGCCATGGCGAAGAGGAAGTAATCGGCAGCTACATTTAAGGTTGAAAAGAAAGAGACATTTCTTGCTTGGGGGGGGTGACAGAAATGGTGGGACCCGAGTGGATAAGCTTCACAGAAGGCCTGGATACTGTTCTACTGAAGATGTGCCTTGAAAGCGGTTGAGCCACAAAAGAAAACCTTTCCGTCAGATGTAAGGAAGCTGCCAGCTAGCGTCACTCCCGGCACCGTTCTGAGACACCTCGCTGGGCGCCACAGAGGCATGGCGGTGGTTTTCCCGAAGCAGCTGAGCAATAGCATATGCTGCTTGTGACTGGACCTCTCATCCTCAATCGAGTTCCTCTGCCGGAACACACCAGAAGTTTGTCCTCTCCACCAAAACTGGTGAGTGGTGTGGAAATCCCAAAACATCTCCCTGAGGCTTATTTCAGAAGGAAGCAGCTTTGTAAAGCCCAGGCAACAGGAAGGTAAGACCTTCGACGCAGAGAAAGGGAAATCCAAGCTCACAGAGCAGAGCAAGGTTGACCTGAGAGCCCTGGACTCACAAGCTCTGCGAAGAAATCAAAGCTGTTCCTCAGCTCTAGGGCTACCTCTGTTCTGTTTTCTCTCACAAATCGGTGTTCTAAATTTCTTACAAAGAACCTAATTAAATAACTGATACGTTTCCCCAAACAAATATAATTCTGGTTGGTGTAGGTATTACGTTTATCACAAGTATAAAGCTGGTCAACATAACATAATTATAAATTGTGTAGATAATTATTAAATATATACAATGTATCAGAAATGAATCTCTTAATGAATTCAGTGACCCTGTTTTGTATCCCAATTAACTCATGTATCTATGATTTGATAGTACTTAATGCTAAATTATGACAGTTTTCAGAGTCGATTCTTTTTCTAATTTTTCATTTTTATAGAGGTAAGAGAAAGTGCTTGTTTTATCCACCTAAATAAATAGAGGAAAGGAAAGTTTTGTTATAGCAATGACACTAAATGCTAGTCTCCTTTCCAGTTATACATCAAAATAACAAAGTGATCCATCATCAAAAATAATTTTTAATGCCCTGCCGCTGACAGCTTACTTAGGGCCTCCTTCAACTTTGTTGAAAGCCGAGAACTAGAGACCGATTGCCTTGAGAACAGATTTTGTTTTTATTCCATGATAAGAGTCTTTTACTTTTTCAACACCAAGGTTTTTTGAGGTCTTTTTTTTTTTTTGAGTTTTTTAATTGAGTTATTTTATCTTTTTCAGTTATATTTTGAGTTATTCCTTGTTTTATCCCCCAAGTGATTTTTACACCCTAGCACAAGATACCCTAGCAAGATTCACTAGGAGATAAGTTTGCCTTTATTCATAAAGAGGTAGAAAAGGTAAATAGGTACTACCAAAATACTGGCCCTTGAGTAGATCCATTTTAGGAGAGCACAAAGGAAGATGATTCTCTTAACAGTACGTGTGCCCGCATACCCCTTAGAAAGTCTTCATGCTATCCAGGAATGTGCACATCCCAATTTGAATGTCACTGGACTAAAGACCCCCACATGATCTAGTCCCTACCTACTTTCCAGTCTCTATTCCAATCCTTCTCTTGCTTATGTTTTTATTATTTATTTATTTATTTATTTATTTTTGGCTGTGTTGGCTCTTCGTTTCTGTGCGAGGGCTTTCTCTAGTTGTGGCAAGCGGGGGCCACTCTTCACCGCGGTGCGCGGGCCTCTCACTATCGCGGCCTCTCTTGTTGCAGAGCACAGGCTCCAGACGCGCAGGCTCAGTAATTGTGCCTCACGGGCTTGGTTGCTCCGCGGCATGTGGGATCTTCCCGGACCGGGGCATGAACCCATGTCCCCTGCATTGGCAGGCGGATTCTCAACCACTGCGCCACCAGGGAAGCCCATCTTGCTTATGTTTTTAGTTCCTCTGGTTTATTGATATGATGTTCCTGCTGCCTGAAAGCTATTTTCTCAGACATCATCTCTGACTATCCAATATATAATAGGTTTCCCAGTTTCTCTCTCTCTCTCATAGTTCTCTTCTCTTTCCTAACACTTAATCACAAACTGCTATCAGATATTTATTTGTATTTATTTAAGTAGCCTGCTATGTGCTCGCTTCGGCAGCACCTATACTAAGTAGCCTGCTAGACCAGTGTCTAATGTGGTCCCCTACCAGAATCCTTAGCATCCATCAATTGAGAACTGGATAGAAATGCAAATTCCCAGGCCCCGCCCCAGACGCAATGAATGAGAAACTCTGAAGCAATCTGTATTTTATTAAGTCTTCCAGGTATTTCTGATGCTGCTAAAGTTTGAGAACCACTGTACTGGGTCATAATCTCCATGAAGAAAGAGCCTATGTCAGTTTTCTTCATCACTATATACCCAGGACTTTGCCCAGTGGCTGGCACATAAGAGATGCTCCATAAATATATATTGTTGAATAAACTCAAATAAGACAAAAGCTTGCCCACAATAAGAAATACATTTATTAAATATATGGAAATAGGGACTTCCCTGGTGGCACAGTAGTTAAGAATCTGCCTGTCAATGCAGGGGACACAGCTTTGAGCCCTGGTCCGGGTAGATCCCGCATGCCACAGAGCAACTAAGCCCGTGAGCCACAACTACTGAGCCTGCGCTCTAGAGCCTGCGAGCCACAACTGCTGAGCCCATGTGCCACAACTACTGAAGCCCGCGTGCCTAGAGCCCGTGCTCCACAACAAGAGAAGCCACCGCAATGAGAACCCTGCGCACCACAATGAAGAGTAGCCCCCACTCGCCACAACTAGAGAAAGCCCGTGCGCAGCAACGAAGACCCAACGCAGCCCTAAATAAATGAATAAATAAATGTTTTGACATATATATGGAAATATATATACACATTTCACAAAATAATACCCTTACTACATGCCATGGACTCCAAACATTCTCCATCCTATTCTATTTGTTTTATTTATTTTCCTCCTTTTTTTCTGGTAAGAGGACCCCCAAGTTTATTTCATACTCTGCTAATGGGTCTTATGTGCAGTTTGAAAACCCTAGTCACTAAGGCTGTTCTAAAGAAATCCACACTTATGGCCTTGTTCCTCTTTTAATCTGGAATTCCCTTCCCTCCTGTCTCCTCACACCCAAGTCGCACTGACTCTTCAAGGCCCACCTCTCAGAGTGGATTTCTCTGCTTGTGAAGGTAATCTTTCCCTCTTTTAAATTCCCACCGTATTTTCTCTGCACTCAGCTTATGCCTTTTCTTACTTGTTCCTTTTAATATACTGTTTATGGAGTACCACTTTTCCTATTAAAGTTAATCCTTCAGAGCAGAATCCATATCTGATTCATCTTTGGACTCTTCACAGCATTTAGCATATAAATTCAAATAACGTTTCCTAAGTAAACTAGACTTTCAAGGTTCCAGGGCAAAATATTTCTAAAGGAAGTAGGATTTCAATGGGCGGCTGAGAGAGGGAGGGCAGGTGAGAAAAAAGGAACCATATGGGCAAAGTGCCCGCGACAGAAAAGGAAGGCACATGCAGGCTGTGTTATGTGTGTCGCGGAGGAAAGGCGGGAAAGGCGGGTGGGGTCAGATGGCAGAACAGACTTTTCTGCAAGGAAAGGAGAACCATCACAGGTCTATGGCTGGTTTTTGTTTTTTTTGCTTTTAAATGACAATTTTGGGGGCAAGCTGTAAGCGATATAAGGGTGCAGAGGCTATGAACATGTGCCTCTCAGATCTCCTGCATATTCCAGCACATTCAGCGGCCCCCAGCTGCTGCCCCTGTGGGCCCACCACCGTGTTCATGCTGAGGACACTATTTCCCGGCTGCCCCCAACCAATCACTGGGGGAAGTAGCACTGACCCTTTCCTGTGAGACGCGGGACTCCTTCGACTTTGGCTCAAGGACTCCCACTACTTGGGCGCAATTCTTTGAAAACAAGTCACTGCAGTGTGAGCCTTCCCATGCCGTCTCCTCCTTTCTTCCAGCCAGATCTGCACTGCAGGGTGACGTTCTCCCCACCACCCCTGCCTCCTCACGTTAATCCTTCCCAAGCATTTCCCCTGAAATATCTCCTACACTGCTAATCCTGTCTTGGTGGCCACTTCTCTGGGGATATGAACCAACTGCAGAGGAGGAGATAAGATCAGAAAGGATCTAAGAGGCAAAGAGGTAAGATGGACACATCTGGGCATTAAAATACACATATCCCTGAAAATATACCTACGTGTTCATTAATGTATACATACACACATTGAATTACAATAGACACTCAAACTTACTGAAATTACCAAAACTGAAGGAAGGAAGAGTTCACCTAGGAAGTCACTGTTAGGAAAAAAGGCAGATCTTTCATCTTAGTAGGCATAAATCCATCTAAGGTCAGATAACACGAGACAATCTTTCACAAAATGTGAGATGCCCTGCTGACCAGAACTCTCTCGCCCTATCACGTGCTGCCAGAGAAGCTTGGACCACAAAATACAAGCAGATGTCAACACTTTCACCTTCCACTTTCTAAATATCGCTGATTGGGCCAAGTTTCATTTCACTTATTGGGCCACTTTCCATGTTAGGGGACAAGGGTTGAGAAAGGGCGGAAGAAAGCATTAGGATTCAAGTTTCATATCTGCTAAAGTAAACTGATGTTGCTTTACTGCTGGGTTTCAAGAGAAAAGCTTCCCTAAATGAGCCAACAGTTGTTCAGAGGAACACGTAGACTTGGGGTAGGCAAATGTTTTCTGTAAAGGGCCAGATAGTAAATATTTTTGCTTCTATGGGTCATGAGGTCTCTGCTGCAGCTACTACTCTGCTGTTACAGCCCAAAAGCAGCCATTGACAATACAGAAATCACCGTGTGGCTGCATTCCAATAAAACTTTATTGACAAAAACAGACAGTGGGCCAGATTTGGCCCATGGACCGTCATTTGCCAACCTCTGATATAAAGCACTACGACTGCTTCGCCAAAATACCCTCTTCTGGTTTGGATGTGGATGCTCCATCTGCTTCCTAATCTTTTATCTACTTACTACAAAAAGCACACAATTAAAACCTAGTTGAAAATGATCAGCTATATTAAACACCAATGCTAATAAGGGAAATGGCCATGAAACAAGCTCTGGCCTGGAGGAAAGGAGGCAAAATAGCCATCAGACTTCAACCTGAAGTTAATTGGTTCTCAAAGTGCGGTCCTTGTACCAACAGTACCAGCTGTGCCAGGGAAACTGTTAGAAGTAAAAAATTCCTGAGCCCTGTCCCAGACCTACTGAATCAGAATATATGAGTGGGACCCAGTGTTTTAACAAGCCCTCCAAGTTATTCTGATGCAAGGTCAAGCTTGAGAAGCATGGAGCTATGTCTGAAGCTGCCTGTGCCTCACACTCTGCAGCAGCAAAGTAAGAATGTTGAAATCTTGTCATTTTCCCTTATCACTAAGGTCACAAAGAGATTGCCAAGACCTAGCTGATACACACTTAAAGTGTTGGTTCACTTACCTGAAGCCTATTAGTGCTTAAGTCAAAATACATGTTCTATTCTTCTTCTTTGAATTTGGATCATCTGCCATTTAGAATAAAAGATTATTCAGTTCTAAATCAAGTATATATTCATAAAGATTTTCTTCAGCTTGATTTGTATATTGATCAATAACTCCCTAGAATCGTAGAGGTAAGATATATAACTTGTAATGGGGATCAGAACCCATTGGCCGAAGTCAAGATTTGTGTACCACAGGTGTGTGGAACTAGGTGATACCCAAACCCCACCCAAGTACCTCTTTGCAGCCCTAACTTATGTGGGGACCAAGGAGAACCCTGGGGGAAATCTCAAGCCTATCTATGACTGGGCATCGGATATCAGAGACCTACCTGGGAGGTTTGGTGGGGTACACGGGGAGTGGAAATGAAGAATGAGAGGGGAACAGAAGCCAGATTTCAAGTCTCCCCCTTGCCCACATGCACACACACACACCAAAACAAAATTGACCATTACTAATGGAAAGTCATCTGACCAACTGGATATGGCCCTTTAGAATGCCCTTTGGAGCCTAAACAGCTGAGCAGAGTCAGGTTCTGGGTGCGGCGTGGCGTATGAGCAACTTCCCCGCAGCTCTCCTAGAGGCACACGTGTACCTAGGGATACACAGTGCCTGGGTTCACTAGGCTTGTACATGGAAAAGGCAGGCTCACTAGGGGACTTCCCTGGCTGTCCAGTGGTTAAGACTCTGTGCTTCCACTGCAGGGAGCACGGCTTCTATCCACACAGGCCATGCAGCCAAAAATAATAACTAAAATTAAAAACTTTATAAAAGCTCAGTAAGTTCTATAATGTTCCAAGTTCTATAATGTTCCATGGGTCCGAGAGATTCGATCCCTGGTCGGGGAACTAAGATCTGGGCAGCCAAAAAAATAAGTAAAAAGTTTTAAAAAGCAGGCTCACTAAGTTCTACAATGTTCCAAGTTCTATAATGAGGCACTGGCAGCACAGCAGAGGCCAGGAGTTTTGCAGTCAGGAGCACCACAAGAGCCTTTATTAGGCATCTTCTGGGGACTTCCTCAACACCTGTGGAAGTCTATGCGAGGTCCTGGAGTTCCCAAGTGAGCCAGCTGGAGCCTGGATGCAGCAAGGTTCTGGTAACCAAGTTAATGTAGTTTCATGGTACCCATAAGATGGTGAGGCTGGGGGATGTCTGACACCCTTTGTGTCCTGTATCAGATACGCTCTGCCTCACCTTTCATTTATTCCAACAATCACTACAGTGACTGGTTTTGCACAGACTCCAACAAGCCTCACCCAGGTGTAACCCAAAGGGCCTCTGCTCAAGCAAGCCTCTTGCCTCCCACCCCAGGGCTTCTCTGTTGAGACTGGGGAGAGGGGCAATTAATATGCATGGGGTGAAGCTTTGACCAGTGGGGATAGGAACTGATTAGTGAATATTTCCATCTGCTTCCCACCACCACCACCAAATGGAAGGCTCTGAAACCCATTTCATTCAGCTCATCAGGAAGACCTGGGGGATCAAGTAACCAGTCGCCCACAGTTGCGGTTGACTCTATACAGCAGGCTTGTTTTGGGTCTCCCACCTTTTTTGCTTTGCAACCCTGTCCATTCCTGGTGATTCCTGGATCACACTCCCCACATGAATATTTGCACTTGAACCTATGGTTCAGCCTCTCCTTTCTGAGGAGTCCAGGCTAAGACAGAAATGTTTCATTTTCACGTGACTTAGAAGTAATAATACATTTGTGGTCAAAATAGGACGTGTAGATCTTTCAAGACAAACAAATGGTACTATTTTCTATGATTTATAATAGTGTAATAATTTCATTACATTCCTCTAGCAAAGATATATTTAATAATCCTCATCTATTTCCTTAGATTTCTAATCTTGCATTTCCAACGTACAACGTACAGTGCGAGCCTTCCCATGCCATCTCCTCCTTTCTTCCAGCCAGATCTGCACTGCAGGGTGACGTTCTCCCCACCACCCCTGCCCTTTTTTTTTTTTTTTTTTTTTTGGTACGTGGGCCTCTCACTGTTGTGGCCTCTCCCATTGCAGAGCACAGGCTCCGGACACGCAGGCTCAGCGGCCATGGCTCACGGGCCCAGCCGCTCCGTGGCATGTGGGATCTTCCCGGTCCGGGGCACGAACCCGTGTCCCCTGCATCGGCAGGCAGACTCTCAACCACTGAGGCTCCAGGGAAGCCCCCTGCCTCCTTTTTAAGAAAAAAAAGCTAAATATAACCACAGGCCAGAACTCTAAGAATTCACTAAACAATACTCTAGTGACCTGAAACAGCAGTATCAAACAGGTTGTGAAACAGACTCAAGACAGATGATGAGAAGAAATATAACCAGAAAGAAGACACAAAAACGACAGTCTTAATTTCAGCAAAGAGAATGAGCAACTGAAGCCTCCCCTTCTACAGCTACAATGCTAAATCATCATTTTCTAAAAACCAAGGGTAAAAATGTCTTCACTCATATTTAATTTCCTAGCCTAGCCTGCCCCTCCCTCACACCACCCCCATCCGCCCACGAAGGGACTTTTGCTTCTCTGAACTGGTGGTTGCTGCTTTATTCTGTTTTCTGTTTCAGGCTTTACAACTCTGAAAGATCATTTAGGTTGCAGGCAAAATTCAAGGAGAATACTTTTATTAAGGGACAGAAAATAAAGTAAATGCAGCTAAGATTTTCAAAATAATCTATAGGTTAAAACACTTCAATACTTATTTAAAAAACAAATTCTCGGAATATGAAGGGTTGAGGATAGGGAGAAATTCCCATTTCAGATACTCTTTAATCCAAAATGGAAAAGGATGCGGGTATGGATTGATTTTTTCCACCTGTGGTATCAATTTTAATGTCTTGGACATCAGTGGAAAAATAACCTTCCTTCTTTGTCATAGCTGGCATATGGAGCACCTCACAGATCTCCTCAAAGATCCCTAATGCTGCTGGGCACCTCCTACCATCAACCTTCAATCCTCTGCTGCCTCTGCCCAAGACCTCCCCAGGTGTGAATCAGTTTTAATTCCAGAAAATATCCTTCTGGAATAATTCTTCTTCAAAGATAAAACTTTAAGTGCTATTAAACATACCCCTCGGGACTTTTGTCATCATTAGGACAAATTCTCAACCCTTGAAGCTCTCAGGGATTGCATCCCTAAGGATAGCGTAGGCTGGCCATCTGGTCCTTTGGCCTTGAACAACCTTGTTTTGAATGACATCGCATTTTGATCACAGTGATGTGATCACCCTATAAAGAAGTACCACTTAGATATTATTTCAATAAAAGGATCAATTAATTTACTGAATAAATGATTTTGTTGAACTCAAGTTACATGAACACTTCTTTCCAACTCACCTTCTCTGCCCTCACAAATGTCTCTAATAGTAACCCAGGACCCACACAGATGTGCTAGGGACGGAAACCCCAGCTCATTTGATGTTACCCAGCAAAATGAAATGGCCAAAATAAATGAACCACCTAATAATCAAAAGAACACATAATACTAGATTTCTCAGCTCTCAAACGTGGCTATGTTCTGGCTAACAAAATATAAATATTATAAATATTTCAGTTTTTTCCTAAGTTTAACTATAAATACAATATGATCCCCATAAAATTCCTTGTTTTTCCCTAGAGCTAGACAAATTGATTATAAAATTATTGGTTCTTCTGGGACAGGTCATTAAAAGAAGTTTATCCCTTTCCTCCTTCCTACTGTTAAAAGTGAGATGGCTGAAGCTGCAGCAGCATCTCAGGCCATGAGAGGTCTTGCAGATGAATGCCACATGCTAGGATGGTCGACCAGAAAGACAGAAAGAGCTTAAGCAACTGATGATGTTAGAACCACCATACCAACAGTGAACTCCTACATTCAACCTTCTTTAATCAGAAAACAAATTCTTTTTAAACACATTAAGCTACTCTGTTGGGTTTTTATTAACTTTAGCTAAACCTAGTTCTACCCGATACAATATACCACTGGCCAAGTAGCCAGCTGGTAGCACACATGATTCAAAATAAGTTCCTCATTTCTGATGTCCAAAACTCACTTTGAAATGCATCCTCCCACCCCCACAAAATAATAAGATGTAATGATAAATGGATAGAGGAATGGAGAGAGGTAGACAGATACACGATAAAGTAAATGTAGCAAAATACTAATGTAGAATATAGATGGTGGGTATATGCGCATTCACTATATAATTCCTGCAACAATTCATAATAAAATGCTGAAAATCCTATTGACAAGCCATCAGTACCATTTATTATGTTTTTAAAAGATATCCCTTGTAAGGAGGAGTTTTGTAGCTTCTTTTCTCTCACGAACAAGGCCCCTTCTCTTCCTGTTCTATAAACACTATTGTGGCCTTAAAGTCTTAAAAAATAGAACTGGAAGTACTGCCAATGGGACAAACTGGGTGCAAGTAAAAATTTTAAAGGCTGTATAAACAGAAATCCATCTGGAAACATGTTTTCTCCATCAGCACAGTAAAAGCTAGAACAGAATTTCCTGATATAGATGTACTGTTTGACTCTCTGCAGATCCCACTGGGTACAAGAGAGAGGCCTCTTGCTCTTTAATTTAAAAGTAACTTTCACTCATAAAACGAGGCTAAGAATGTTAGAATTTCAACTCAGCTGAGCTCAGCACTAGGCAACATCCTTTTCTTCCCCTGTTAACTGTCCCTTCTCTTTCCCCATCATCACAGGGACATGACTAAGGAGATAGAATTTCAGCTTGGTCTTCTGATCAACTTGAAGCATTTCTGTTGAGAGAGTAACAATTGTGGTGTTGGATCTTTTCCCATTGGTCTGTATTCTAAGCAAAGCAAGATTGGAAATGACCGCTGAACAATTCCTGGCAAGAATTCTAAAGTTTGCAGAAGCATTGCCTGCAAACTGTCAATATAGAAGAAAAAGTCTTTTCCTATTCTCCAAGATGCAGTAAGAATAGTAAGAATGTGAATCGGGGTTGCTGAAAACAATGCCCAAACACTGACTTGGACTGTCATGTCTACTAAAAGAATCTATTCATTGGGACTAAAATGCCTTCAGAAAACGGTACAAATTTAATTCCAGAGAATTTAGCTCGGACCTCATCCAATGGTATTCATTTATTATATTTATTGAGGGATATGAGAGTAGACACAGAGCAAACTGAAGAACATAGATTCACATTGTAATCCCATAGAGTCACTTGCTTATGACTTACTGAAAATTTCTGCTTCTGAATCAACATTTTCCAAATTTGATCTCATCTCAGAAAGAATGCTCTTACAAAGCCTGGAGAAAACATCCTCAGCTGTGTTTAACTTATTCAGGGATGAAAAAGAACACAATTTACATATATATTTAATTTGGGTAGAAAATCACCCACAGTACATGGCGTTTTATAGCATGGTCTTCTGGGAGAGAAACAAAGTATGGAGAAGTCAAGACATTATAGACATTGTCAGTATAAGGCAGAATATTGAGCACTTTACATGGATTATCACCCCTGATCCTCACAAAATCTTTTAAGACAGGGATGGTTATTCTTCCCATTTTATAGATGAAGAAACAGAGGCTTAGAAATGTTTACCCAAGATCACCTGTCAGTACGTGGTGGAGCCAACACTGGGACCCAAGTCTGTCTGATGCCAGAGTCTGGTTTCTTAACCGTCATCTGGTATTGCCGTGACCTTTGAAAGTCAAGTGTCCCACAGAACACTCAGTGAGAGAGTGAGGGAGGAGGAGGGGATTGTGAGGAGGAGGAGGAGGAGGATGGAAAAAGGACGGAGAGACGAAGGGAGGGAGGAAGAGAAAAATCTGTCTAACATATAGGTTAGGAATATTGTAAAAGAAGCATTTAGAGGTTACAGATATGAAGTATTTCACATCAAATCTGGATGATTTCTTTGTTTCTTGCTTACTTTTTCATTCTTCATTTCTTCCTTGTTTCATTTCTTCTGGTAAAATTTTTTTAAAAAGAGGAGCAAGTACTTATATCTTAATCAATTATGAAATTGATTCATTGTAAACTACCTCTTCCTCCCTTCCACTTTTTCCAAATATTTATTAAACACCACTGTGTGCCAGACCCTGTCATTTATATTCTACCTTCACTATAAAATAAATCCAATTTAATTTGCTTTTATAAATTAAGAGGAAAAAATATTTTAATTCTTGACACAGACTAAGACCATGAGGCACTAAGCCAAAAGGCAACAAACGAACCATCAGAATATTAAAAGTGTTGACACGAAAGAATTGGATGAAGCCTCATGTTCATGAACCAGACCAGATGTCCAGCTTGAGTGACTACTTTCCATGACCTTCACCACGAAGGACATGCAACCACTACTGATATTTAAGGCCACTTGAGAAGGGCATTTTGTGGGAAGGAAAACAGATAGAGAGAGTGGATAGGAACCAGAGAACCAATGACCGTAGATGAGAAAAATTGAGAATACCTCATTTTCACTTTGTTTACGGCCTGGTGGCTCTGTGAGTTATGAGAAAATAGTCAAAACCTTGTATATCTTGTTCACCATTGTAGCCACAGCACTTGGCACTCTACCAGGAATACAGTAGGCACTCAATTTTAAAAATTGGTTAAATAGATAAATTAGTTAATGAATAAGCCAGAAAATGACAAAGAAGCAGTGACTCTGATAAACAACAAGGTCCTACTGTATAGCCCAGGGAACTATATTCAATATTCTATATTCAATTTCCATAATGGAAAAAAATATAAAAAAGAATATATATATATATGTATAACTGAATCACTGTGCTGTACAGCAGAAATTAACACAACATTGTAAATCAACTATACTTCAATTAAATAAATAAATAAATAAAAGAAGCAGTAACTTTATTGTCTGTTATTTAACACAAAAGGAATAGCCATTCATCCAGAAAATGTTGACGACTCTATATCCAATTTATGTACATCCAGAGATCTCTGACAGCCTAGAAAACCTATTATGAATCCATATCTCACAGTAACCACAATTTAAAACCACAGTAATCTATAACTCTAATATAAGATACAGCCATAGATAAGAGCTATAGAAAGGCAGCACATGGAGGGAATTACTCACTTCCTTACTTCTAAACCTGTTTGGTTTCATAAAGAGATTTAGTAATCCTCAAGATATGTCATACCCATGAGGGAACTTTCCTCTTGGAAAGATCACCTTGTTGGTTTCTGTTAAATGACCCCATCAACCACTGCCTTCCAAGCATCCTGAATCAAGAAATGATTGTGAAATGTGGGGAAATCTTATTTAGCTCAAATCATAAGGCCCTAAAGCCCTCACCAATAGTCACTGATACTTGGTATGATCAAGTGTAATAGGGAAAGCAAATATTCTGCTCAGTTTTCTTCATTGATGTCACCTGTTTCTCTTCCTACCTCAACCTAAGGGGGTCTTATTTAATGGAGTCATAATAGTTCAGTGTAAAAAACAATTAGAACACGTCAAAATGACAATATATTTCAGTAGTCATTTTTATTCAAGCCTTTTGAGTCCCTCAGCACACATTTGTTCCCTGTCTTAACAACAATCCTCAGAAGCCATTGAGAGTAATCGCCCTGGAGCCACTCTGTCACAACTAGAGAAAAGTCAAGATATGACCCAAAGGAGCAAAAGAAGAGCGAGGCTCAATGGAAGTGAGAAAGCACATCTGAAAGGGACACAGAGTAGAGGGACCTGGCATGGAACACAGGGTCCCTGAGAAAAACAAATGGACGAGCAGAGCTAAAATGGGTTATAAAGAATTTGAGTCTTGATGTGGTGATAACAGAGAATAATAGTACCCAGATAAAACATGAAGAAAGCGGTATATAGATGCATAAGAGAAAAAAAGGAAGCAAAGAGACAAATTAAATACAATGTCAGAGTAATCCAAACTTAGGTGATGGAGACCTTGGCTAGAGCTGTGGTCATAGAAAAGTCAAGAAGGGACCAGATTAAAGGCTCACCAGACTGTGTGTCCTTGGAGCTGCATGTTTCTGGCACCACCATGCACAACACATTTATGGTGAATGAATGGAATGAAGAATGAGAAGAAGAAGAAGAAAAGTGACAGGCTCAGTAGCTATAGGATGGCTCTAAGTATTTACTTCAAAGGATAAGAATAGGAGAAGTACCTGTGACAAGTTAGAGAAGCATGGCACTTGGCCATGGGATTGGTGTAACAGTGGGAACTCCAAGTGGAGCTGCCCAACATGCAGTCAGCAATATGGAAATTCAGGCCATGACAGAATCAGGACTGGAGATGGAAGTTTAGAGGTGCGATCTAATGGCTGGCAAGTAAGTGAGATCATAAGAAAGAAGCTGAGGACAAAGAGCAGAGCTTCAGGTACATTAGGAAAGGGAACTAACAAAGGGGACTGAGGAGAAGAACTAAGAAGATGTCGTTTCACGATTTTGGTGGAGAAAGTTTCAAGGAATGGTTTGTGGTATAATGAGGACTCAGACCTGAGGGTGTGGGATGCTGAACCCGAGCCCTGGCTCTGCCAGAAGCTTACTTTGTGACCTGGGGCAAATGTCCAAACCTGCGCGGCCTCCATGTCATAATCTGCAAGTGGTCTCTGGGGGTTATGGCAGTTCTCAGGTTCCCTGGAATTCTGAGGACTAAAGGTGTCAGAGATCAGGACGGACGAAATGAGGAAAAGAGAGTGGTAATTAATCTCAAAGCAAAAGTGTCTCCATTAAGGGCAGAAACCAACAGGCAAGGACTGAGAAGAAAAGAACAGATAGGACTTCAAGACTCTGCAAACAAATACACGTGCCCCAAAGAGCAGCAAGGTCAAAGGGAGATTTGTTTTGATGATAGGAGAGACTGGAGTTTGTTGAAGCCAAGGAGAAGAGAGATTAAAGGAGAAAATTTGAGACAAGGTCATAGAAAAGATGAGGAAGAATGGGATCCAAAGTATAAATAGATAAAAATGAAAGAACATTTTTGTTCCTGGGGTGCTAAGGAGAATGGTGCCATATAAGTACTATGAGGGCAACATTTTTGGAATAGAGGCTATTTATACCTAGAGCTGAGTCGCTTTACAACATAGTCGAAAAAGGAGGCAAATCTTTGTACTAGTTATCTTTTGCATTATTACAAATTAGCCCAAAAACCTGTGGTTTAAAACAACAAAAATTATAGTTGATAAGAGGCAGGAATCCAGAAACATCTCAGCTTGGTTGTTATGGCTCAGGCTCTCTCATGAGACATGTAGTCGTGATGTTTGCCTAGGCTGCAATCATCTGAAGATTTGACTGGGCTGGAAAATCCACTTCTGGGACGGCTAACTTACATGGTTGTTGGCTGGAGGCCTCAGTTCCTTGTCACGTGTACCTTTTCTCATGCCATGTCACCTGACTTCCCCCCAGAGCAAGTGATACAAGAGAGTAACCAACATGGAAGTTGCAATGTCTTTTATGACCTAGTCTCCGAAGTGACACAGTCACTTCTACCATATTCTATTCATTAGAAAAGAGTTACCGGGACTTCTCTGGTAGTCCAGTGGTTAAGAATCCACCTTGTAATGCAGGGGACACGGGTTTGATCCCTGGTCAGGGAACTAGGATCCCATATGCCGCGGGGCAACTAAGCCCACACGCCACAACTAGAGAGCCTGTGTGCTTCAACTACAGAGCCCATGTGCTCTGGAGCCCATGCGCCACAACTACAGAAGCCCACATGCTCTGGAGCCTGTGCACCATAACTACTGAGCCCGCAAGCCACAACTAGAGAGAAGCCCACACACCACAACTAGAGAGAAGCCCACGCACCACAACAAAAGATCCTGTGTGCAACAACTAAGACCCGATGCAGCCAAAAAACAAATAATTTTTTTTTTTTTTAAAGAAAAGGGTTACTAAGTCCAGCTCACTCTCAAGGGAAGGGGAATTAGGCACCACTTCTTGAAGGGAGGAGTATAAATTACTTGTGGACAAATTTTAAAACCACCACAGTCTTCAAAGTCCATGTGGATTAGGAGGAGGATTGGCAATTTAGAAAACAGTAGCTGTAAAATATCCATTGAACGGGTATCCTAGGGGTTATTTAGTGTAGATTAAAAGGTTCCCAAAATGGTTACACTAATGCTACAACAACAACAAACTGGCCTTTTACAAAGAGTACAAATAATGATATGACTTTATACCAGGAAGAACGCTATTGTTATCAGACAGAGTAAAAGCTCAAAAAGAACCCATTAAAGGTCATAAAAGGTAAGAAACTAAAACCACACCAGATACACCAGACACACTTGTCCTCTCTAGAGTTAGGGAGGAAACACTGATGCATGCACAAGATCTGGCACATGGCTATGCTCACTGCAGTGGTCAAACAAACTCCAGTTTGGGCCCTTATCCAATTGGGTAGGAAAGTTCCTGGGCTGTTTGCCTCAGTGCGCTCAGTTCCACTGAATTAATTATCCCCTGAAAGAAATTTAGAGCAAGAATCATGTTGTTATTATTATTGTTGTTGTTTATTTTAGTATCCCCAATGTTAGTGGTAACATCTGGAGGAAGAAAAGCATAGAGAACACATAAATATCTATTTGATGAAAAGATGTCTGGATGGATGGATGGATGGATAGATGGATGGACGGATGGATGGATGGATGGATGAAACTAGTTCAAATAGAGAAGCCAGTGTATGTTATTTCCCTTTATGCACTTCAAATGCTTAGATTTTAATGGGACAAGAAGGTATTGAACTCATTTCTTCTTAAACTTGGAAATATTGGTAGTTTACAAAGGATCATATAGCACACCATGTGGTAGCCAAATATGCATTCTAATATAGGAAACAATTAGCAAATGTATTAAGGGTGTTATTATGTTGAATAATTAACAAAGTTATTTGTTAAATTTTTAGTTTTTTCTTGGTTTTTTGTTTTGTTTTGTTTTCTTTTGTTTTGTTTTGTTTTTTGTTTTTGTTTTTTGGCTGCATTGGGTCTTCGTTACTGCGTGCAGGCTTTCTCCAGTTGTGGTGAGCAGGGACTACTCTTCGTTATGGTGCACAGGCTTCTCACTGCGGTGGCTCCTCTTGTTGCGGAGCACGGGCTCTAGGCGCACAGGCTTCAGTAGTTGTGGCTCATGGGTTCTGAGCACAGGCTCAGTAGTTGTGGTGCACGGGCTTAGTTGCTCCACAGCATGTGGGATCTTCCCAGACTGGGGCTCGGACCCGTGTTCCCTGCATTGACAGGCAGATTCTTAACCACTGCACCACCAGGGAAGCCCCTTCGTGTATTTTTTAATTGAATGATTTATTTATCTTTAATTTTCTTCTGCCTGTCACTACTATTTAATGATAAATGTGTACAATAGATATGCTTGAACTTAACATATTTTCAAAAAGGAGGAACACAGACTCAATTAAAACTTCCTTAATCTAATTATTTTTAAGGTTATCTATCTTACTTTAATTAAAACCTGATTTTAAACCCATGTTTATCAAAAATAAATACATAAACAAGAAAACCAGTTAGAATACTAGCTAAATTCTTCCCAATTACAGATAGCTCAGGTGTGTATTTTGACACATAAGAGATATTATTTCTCCCTTTTCATAAAAATAAACTTATATCATCATAAGCATATATTTAATTTTGTTGAGGATCTGTTGTAAATAAATTGGATATTGTACTGGAAATAAAGAGCATATGAATGTCTTTATCTGGGTAAAAAAAAATAGAAATAACTGTTTGGTGGATAGCTAAAAGAGTTGTTCAGGTCCATTTTTAACATGGCTATAACTTTTCTGCACATTTTAGTGTATAATGTAGAACAACGTTAAGTTAAATAAGATTAAAAGCAAGTGGGATGTTTGTTGCTTGTTTTAGTATTAACTTTATTGTACCCTTATTCTAACTTAATATTATACTCGTGTTTGAAACTTATTATACACATGGAAATATATAATGTATCACATAATGAAATAGGAAATGTATATAAATGGGAATTATGTAGGGTGGTGTAAATATCAACATGTCAAACGGTCTTAAGAAAGAAATGCATATTCTGCTCTGAACTTTTATAGAAAACGATTTAATTTTCTACTTTTATACAAATCAACTTCAATCATTTCTAAACACTAGGAAATGAAATGTTGTATTCTTTATAATGGAAGGGGGAAAGAGTTAAAGCTTGAAGAAATTTGAATAAAAATTCATCTCCTAGACGCTTCTAAGTAATTCCTCAAAGTGGCAAACGGTGAAATAGAAGGAAAGGCTATTACCTGCTCACTATGAGCAAGAATGGGCTGACAACTGTGGCTGTTTTCATAAGTGGGCACGGATTTCACTGGATTTCTCTAGTAAATATCAGACATCCTAACAAAAACACCAGGGTATAATAAACAACTCTAAGTCCATTCCCAAGGCCTACAACATGAGCAAGGATCCAGAGACTTCAGGTCCTGGCCCTACTTCGAGACGGCCAGGGAGAAATTCCCCATATGCCCACAGTGTGAGTGTCTGGGTATCTGTTGGCGGAAGTGGGGATTACACTCAGTGGTGTGCTGGAGTCAGATCTACAGTCTCTCAAGAGCCAACCGTGTGTGCGTACCTCTTCCCAACTCCACATTCAGGGATGCTGTACTGGTAGCTTGAAATGGGCCAAGTGGGAATATTTATACCACAAAAGTTGGTAAACCCTACAAATCAGGGCTTTTTATCCAGAGAGCCAGCTGTTGAACATTTATAGGCATTCCACTGATTGATCACAAGTCAACACGTCCCTACAGAAAAGCCAGTGAACAGTGCTTGTGCCACAGCTCCCCAGTGCAGTGATCCTGGGAAGATTATCTTCTTCAATTCCCAAATTTCCAGTAGATATCAACTCCCTTGTGAAAACACATTGGGCTATAACTATGAATTACTTAATCTAAATGTCTGAGTTATTGACTGTGCTGATCCCATTGTCAAAGTCAATCAAATGTCACTGGATTCAAATTTTGAGTCCTTAGCAGCAGAGAAACAGAAAAGTATAAGTTGTGACTGTCCCACACAGTACCTAGAATTACTTTACTTTCCATCAATGTTTACTGAAATGAATTGCCCAGACAACAGCAGTTATATATGAAAGAGAAAGAAAGAGAAGTAAAAGCAGCATGGGATGAAAATAGAGGAGGAGGTGACAACTAACAACCCAGCGGCACGAGTTGCATCAGCTGGGATGTGCATTCCTAAAGACCGCATTCCAGACTATAGATTGAAACAGATGGCCTGACTCCTCTCCATTCCGTTTCTCTAAGCTGGCACTAACAGTAAAGATGACTGTACTTGATAAATTCATTTCCCCTCCCGATCTGCTCTCCACCTCTCTTCACCCTGCTCTGTGTCCCAGGAATTGACCATAGACTGCATCAATTAAGGCTCCCTTGTCATCTGGCTCCAGGAAAGCAAAGTGGGGAGGAGAGGGAGATCAGAGCCTTTGGCCCCGGTTCTTTTCCTCCACCAAAAGGTGGCTGCATCCCTCCACCAAGGATCACAGCTCTTGGGCAGCCCCTCCTTGAAGGTCCCCAATTCCAGTTCCAAAACCCCATCCTTCCATTGCCCCCTTAAGCCTTGGGTGAAAGCAATGCCCGGCCGAGACAGCTCCAGCATACCGCACCATCGCTTGTGGGCTGCCTGACACCTCGCCAAGAGCTTTTAGTTGTCCATTTATTACGTTCTCTTCCTATTACTCAATTTGAGCAAACCGTCTATTTCCTGCTGGGACCCTGACTGATACAACAGTGTTGGAAACTCTAGAAAACCCACTAAACACCACCAGATTATTGCCTTCCCTAATGCCTCTGATGCCTTCCACATGACTGTGCTGCACAAAACTCTCGTGTTTTCAGATTCATCTAAAATATCATGCAAACAATTCACAAGAGCTCAGGGAGCCCCTGTCCCACACCCAGCACCATCCCGGACACTGTGTCCCAGGTTACCTATAAGGGGATCAAAGTGGTCAACTTTTTTGCCAAGAGGGGTGAGGTGTAGGGGAGGGATGGATTGGGAGTTTGGGATTAGCAGATGCAAACTATTTTATACAGACTGGATAAATAACAAGTTCCTACTGTATAGCACAAAGAACTATATTCCATACCCCATGATAAACCATAATGGAAAAGAATATGAAAAATAATGTACATATATGTATAACTGAATCACTTTGCTGTACAGCAGAAATTAACACGTTGTAAATCAAATATACTTCAATAAAATAATTTATTTAAAAAAATGGTCAACTTCTCACTTTTCCAAGTTGAACTTGGAAGGCTGATCTAATTTGGAGACTGATCTAATATCTCCCATAGAGTTGTACAGGTGTACATGACTACATTAACTTTGATATTATTTTATTCCCCATATCAAAGCCCTATATTTAGGTACGGGATAGTTACCAAAAAGAAAATACACAAAGCTCCACCTCCTTTAAAGCATCAGAATAAGGCCAGAACAGAACTGGTAGCAGAGAGCACATTGACCTCCAAAATGTCAAACACTTAAGCCTAAACTCAATGGGAGAACTGTACCCACCTCACTATTCTCACACAGAACCATCCTTGAAGCCTGAATGATAAGAGCTAGTATTTTTTTATTACTTCCTATAGGACAGACCTTGTGCTGAGTGCTCCACCTGGACTGTCTCATTCCACACTCTAAATTGCTCTTCGAAACAAACGCACTGCATTAGTACTCCCACTTTATAGATGATGAAACTGAAGCTTACAGGTTATGGTCCTGGTCCAAGCTCACACAGCTGGTAACGAGATGCGATTTGAAGGCAGGCAGCCTGCTTCTAGAATCCAGGCTCCTACCCACTCAGTGCACCAGAATTCAGGCTGGGGTCAAGAAACTGCTGGTGATTGGAAAATCTTATGTCTGAGGGGACAGTTTTAAAGAAGAAGGGAAAACCTTCAATTTTCCTGCAAAATATTCTTTTTTTTTTTCCCTTTGAAATCTTCAAGGTTACCCACTCAGATCTGGGAGCTGGGGCGGGGATGTGGGTGAGAGGAGTGTTCTATATATTATTTTTGTGCTCTGGACAGAATGTTTTCTTGGCTTCAAGCTCTGCTCTCCCCACACCCTGCAGGGTTCTCAAAGTTCACACACTTCCAGAAGCCCCTATTGTCCTGGCTCCTTAAAGGCTCTGTAGTGCCCAAGGCCATAAAGCATTTATTCCTGTAGTTCCTTCTAACTGACAAAGGCAAAAACAATGATTTCAATGAATGTTTTACCTACACTCTCTTTTGTGATATTCCAGGTATGCAACAATTAATAGAAGGAGTTCCCCAGGGTGTTCTACTATAAACTTCTTTCCACAGACGTGGAAGGAAATGGTCTATTTCACAGAAGAGTATTTTGTAAAACTCAAATGTCAAATTGAGCTGAAAATGAGTTCAACTATTTTACCTAGTCCTTTTCTTGTCCTTGGAACACCAGCATATCAAACTAGAACTTCAGATAATGCCCATCAGCCACTTCCTCTGGTGGCCAGTTTGGGTTTAAGATTAGAAATTCATTGGAACTAGCAACCGGCCTTTTGGGTTTCTAGGAACATTGCCATATCGATTGTCATCTGCTCCTTTTTAACTCTCCAAAAAGCTGAATGTCCTGTTTCGTTTTCTCCCCAACTCTAAGGATTGGGGTATTAACAGTGTACTTGTTTGCTAGGGCTGTCACAGACTGGGTGGCTTAAACAACAGAAATTTATTTTCTCACAGTTCTGGATACTAAAATTCCAAGATCAAGGTGTTGCAGGGTTGGTTCCTCTTGAGGCCTTGAGGTGAGAGAAGGACCAGTTCCAGGCCTGTCTCTTTGGCGTATGGATGGCTGCCTTCTCTCTGTATCTTCAAACTGTTTTCCCTCTGGACATGTCTGTCTCAAAATTTCCTTTTCTTATAAGAACACTAGTTGTATTGGTAACAGTCCACTCTAATGACCTCATTTTAACTGAATGACCTCTGTAAAGACCCTGTCTCCAATTACAATGATATTCTGCACTACTTGGTATTCATATTTTGGAATTTTGAATTTTGGGGGAGACATAATTCAGCCTATAACAATCAGTGTGTGACCTACAATCAATGTATTATCCTTTTCATATCAACCTACTGGTACTTAATGTAAAAAAAGAAAAAAAAAATCCAAATAACTCATATGTTTTTGACAAATAAAACCGCTTACATTTCAAAAACAGCAGCTACCCCACCCCACCCTGACTGAAGACTTTTAAAACTTGTTTTGTTTTGTTTTCAAAAAGAAAAGAAGAAAGGGGGGTGAAAACAGCTAATTGAGAAAGCTTAGATTTTAAAACAAGTCCACCTAACAGAGCTTAGAAATTCCCACCTGAATACCCTCATTCTATCACTTATGATTCTGGGTGCTGGCCTGCCAGTCTGCCTCTGCTTTTTTTTTTAATTACTGTTTTTCACTGTTTAGAACATTCATTGTTGTGGTTTTCTTTTTATGTATTCCCCAGGAAGAATTTTCCCAATTGGGTTTTTCTTCCTATATTTATCTTTCCCATGGCTTTGGATGATGTCCATGTGGGCAGGTTTAGTTGGAGAGAACAAGATAAGGGCAATACAATCACCACACTCCAGCAAAAGCAAATGAGCTTCCTTTCATAATATTTTTCCTTGAGCACCATTTCTTACTTTAAAAGAGAAAGAGAAAGTTCCTGTTAATGCAAGAAACATTTCTTACTGGCCTATCCACTTTGTCATCTCCTTCAATTCCAACCACTACAAAATACACATTAAAAAAGGCGGCCAGGCTTCCCTGGTGGCGCAGTGGTTGAGAGTCCGCCTGCCAATGCAGGGGACGCGGGTTCGTGCCCCGTTCCGGGAAGATCCCACATGCCGCGGAGCGGCTGGGCCCGTGAGCCATGGCCGCTGAGCCTGCGCGTCCGGAGCCTGTGCTCTGCACCGGGAGAGGCCACAACAGTGAGAGGCCCGCGTACCGCAAAAAAAAAAAAAAAAAAAAAAAAAAGGTGGCCAAATGGGAGCTCAATATATGTGCAGGAGCTGAATAAGTGTCTTTATCTATGTATTTTATTTTACAGAACTGGTTGGCTAATGATTCAATAGCAGAACGTAGTGATTCAAACACTAAGTAGTTTATATAACCTGCAAGAAGTCATTCCATATTTACACTTCATATTTCTTACCAATAAAATTTGAGTTATATCACCCAAGATACTTATTTTATAGATTTCAGGTGAAAAAAGAAAGGTAACATATGTTTTCGAAAAAGAAATGTCCATTGACAGAGGAATGGATAAAGAAGATGTGGTACATATATACAATGGATTATTACTCAGCCATAAAAAAAGAACAAAATAATGCCATTTATGCCAACATGGATGGGCCTGGAGATTATCATACTAAGTGAAGTAAGGCAGAGAAAGACAAATATCATATGAGATCACTCATACATGGAATCTAATTTTTTTTAAATGATACAAATGGGGCTTCCCTGGTGGCGCAGTTGTTGAGAGTCCGCCTGCCGATGCAGGGGACATGGGTTCGTGCCCCGGTCGGGGAAGATCCCACATGCCGCGGAGCGGCTGGGCCC
>NC_041223.1:54556324-54559180 GCF_002837175.3 Physeter macrocephalus | reverse complement strand
AAAAAAAAAAAAAAAAAGATACAAATGAATTTATTTACAAAACAGAAACAGACTCACAGATATCGAAACCAAACTTATGGTTACCAAAGGGGAAACGCTATGGCAGGGGTGGGGGGATCAATCAGGAGCTTGGGATTAACATTCACACACTACTATATATAAGCCAGATAACTAACAAGGACCTACTGTACAGCACAGGGAACTCTAGTCAATATTCTGTGATAATCTGTATGAGAAAAGAATCTGAAAAAGAATGAATATATGTATATGTATAACTGAATCACTTCGCTGTACACCTGAAACTAACACATGGTAGATCAACTATACTCCAATAAAATTTTTTTAAAAAGAATAAGCTATTTTCAGCTTACAGATGGGCTCTATTCCAAAACAGACATTGACAACTAAATTACTGGGAACTTGGATCACATTTTCCCAGGAAAAACAATATGGCAAAGGGGGTTGGGTTTGCAGGCACCCCCAAGGGAGCCTGAGCATCCCATAAGCAGGTGAAGTGCAGAGCTAATGTCGTCCTAGAATACAATCAGTGCACTTTTGATAATCATGGGAAAGTAAATCCATGTTCCGGCGAGGGGTTATCAGGAGTTCTTCTGTGTCGCAGGGACAAAGGGCACCTCTGGGATATACGTTATCTGTAGTTGAAGTGCCTCTGCGCCTCCTACACATTCAACTCAACTCTAAGAAGGGCAGAAGAAGGGGGTCTCTAGGCCTACAGGAAGGGGCATCTTAGAAGTAGAAGAGAATTGGGACTTGGCAGCCTCAAGGGGATAAAAAGGAGAAAACTGGAATAAAGGAATCAGGAGGCATGGGCTGTGGGGAAGAGGTCTTAGAACCACTTGTCCAGAGGAGCTGATGAAGATTGGGGGCAGTAGGTGTTGATATATGGAGCTGCCAGTGTACGCAGTATTCTAAATCAGGCTCACAGCCAAGTTTGTAAACAAGTGAGCCAGCCATATATATATATATGCATATATGTGTGTATATACATTTTTTTTTCCTAATTTAACAGAACACTTGTACACTTAGAGTATTCAAAAGCTGATATGAAGGCAATGGTGAAATGTAGTCCTCAAGATGAATGATACCTTTTTACGGCCCTGGAGGACAACTATCTGCTTAGCATTGTCCAGGGTGTAACAGAAGCCACACTGGAACCTCATTAAATCATTTCAGAATGAAAGAATAAATATAAGAAACAAGAGCTGGATAATGAAGCCAGAGGTCAGAAAAAGCCATGGATATCCACTTTAACTGAAATAGAGTTGTTACATTGTAAATACAGTTAAATGTCCATCAGTAGGAGAAATACCATGCAGCTTTTTTAAAAATAAAGAGACTCTATAAGTGCTGATCTGAAATATATATGTGCGTATACACACATATATATACAGATTTAAGGTGTATTGTTAAGGGATAAAGGTAAGGGACCAAACAGTATACGTTTTAAAGAACAGCGACATAGTCCTATATAAATATATATATACTTGCTATATAACAAGATTTCTAAAAAGATATCAGCTGTGGCTGCCTCAGAGGAGGGGAAGATGAATTGATGGTAAAAGGCTGAAAGACAAACCTTACTGTTTTATCCTTCTATGCTGTTTAATTTTTTATCACAATAAGAATGACTTTTTTCATTTTTTATTGCGGTTAACATATACATAACATAGAATTTACCATTTTAAACATGTTTAAGTGTGCAGTTCAGTGGCATTAAGTACACTCACTCTGTTGTACAATCATCGCCACCATCCATCTCCAGGTGAACAGAGAAAAGCTGAAACTCTACCCATTAAACAATAACACCCCACTCCCCCTTCCCCCAGATTGACTTATAATTTAAGAGACTAACATAGGGAAACTCTTTCCACACAAAACAGCCATGCTAAATTCACTGCTAACAGTGCTACCTTTAGAAGTGATAAACATACTTAATCATTTGTGATAGATACAATATGATAATAAATCCATGCTGTGAAATCAGACTAACAAACAGGCTTTGTAGGTTCTGTTGAAATAATAATCAGACTCTTTCTGAAACAGGAAATTCCGTAACACAATACCAGACTGAGTAATCATCTGTATACAATTAATGTATGCAATTTATTAATCATCCCTGATGGGGGTTTTTTCCCGCCTCCTAACTGTTCTGACTCCTGATCATTGCCACATCCAAGCGTTTGGGACTCTGAAAGCACCACAAACCGAAGTATCGGTATGCTAATACATGCTCAATGCTCCACTCACCCTTCCCAGACTCTTTTCCCCTACCCTTTTCCTAGTTACATGCCAACAATGAGTCCATCCGGAGGGGAAAGATATTTTATTTACACAAATGTGTGTCAATTTGCTCTTAAAGGAGGGACACTATACAACACATGCAATGCGTGTTCAGGTGCCACTTGAGAGGGAAAGGCTAGCCAGAGGCAGGAGCAGGCAGGCTGGGTGGGTGTACCAAGGGTAGGAGGCATGACAGGGGAAGGGACTGTGGAGGTCCAGATGGCAGGAGCACAGCCAGGGACATCTGGCACACAGATCTGGGGGATACAAGGAGCCAAGATGTGGCTGAGGGTCAAGAGAACAGAGAAGAGAAAGCTTAGCATCCAGAGGTCTGCACTGTGGAGCCTCCTTTGGACAGTGAGTTGTTTGCTTCATTCCGATCTACAACACATTATTCAACCAGTCTCACTACTAAGACAAGAATATGATGTAACTTTTCTCAGGATATTTTGCTCTTTTTTTTTTTTTTTTTTTTTTTTGCAGTATGCCGGCCTCTCATTGCTGTGGCCTCTCCCGTTGCGGAGCACAGGCTCCGGACGCGCAGGCTCAGCGGCC
>NC_041223.1:54547159-54556110 GCF_002837175.3 Physeter macrocephalus | reverse complement strand
ATATGGGATCTTCCCGGACCGGGGCATGAACCCGCGTCCCCTGCATCGGCAGGCGGACTCCCAACCACTGCGCCACCAGGGAAGCCCAGGATGTTTTGTTCTTGATGTGTCTGCTAGATATGGAGCTAAAGGAAATTAGACTTAGGACTTCCCAGTTTATAAAGACAAAACCACCTACCTGAGAATTTTCATCTATCTAGTTACTGCCCAAGAGAGCAACTAAGAAAAATGAATGCAAAGCCAATGATATTAGCCACGCAAAGAAGTGGGTAGTGAGCAGGAAATGTGAGACTGAGGAATTGTGAGGCGTCCAAAAGCAAGATGGTTAGGATGTGTGACCTCAGGGAAGCATGTCCAGGATGAAATTACAGTTAAGAAAGTTGAAAACTAAATACTTGTATTGAGAAAGTGTCCAGAAAGATTATTACAGCTGGAGGAAAATTATCTGCAAAGAGTCTGCAAAAGTAATGACAATAAGAAGAAGAACACGAGGTAACCATTTCCTGAGTGTAGTCCTCTGTGGCAGGCATCATTCTAAGTGTTCAGCATATGTTAACTCACTAATCCTTGCAGTACCCTAAGAGGTCAGGAATGTGAGTATCCTTCCCACTTACAGATGAGGAAGATGACGCATACATCAGGAGAAGTGAGGAGATATTCTTATATTCCAGCACTGTACAGGGGACAAAAACACTGGATGATGGAACACATATTTTCTGCTCATTCAAGAGGTACAATCTGCTGTTGGGTAGGAAGAGTCCATGGGATTCGTCACAGCCAACATGACATGTCCAGGAGGCCATCCACCTTCCTTTGCTTTGATGCCATTCTTTCCTGGAAATTATCTGAATGGAAATTCTGCTTCCCTGGGACCCTGATTAGTGAGCAGCGTACCCTTGGCACCGGAAAGGAATATCCACCAACAGAAATTAATAAGTTAACATTCCAGCTTATACATCAGTCTCTTGCACGTTTCATTAACCTAAGTTGGCCCCAGAAAACCTCCAGAGACTAAACAATTTCTCAACTTGCAAGCTGAGAAACTGGGCCAAGATGGCCTCATCTCAGAAGGCCTTGTCTAGGATGTCATTATTTCTGGTCCCTCTAAAATAGTGAAAATTAAGATTAATTTGCCAAATTTAGTATTGGTTCAGCTCTATTCTTTCTTTGCACACAGTTGTGGTCCACCCTAAACCTGCCCTTTCTCTAGTATCTATAGTAACAAGTCTGTTTCTTCACAGATGCCTGCCTATTCACTATCCATGATGAAAAAATACCTGGCTCCAGGATAAGAGAAAAATCACAGATGGCTGGGTTCAAGACTTAGATGAACAAGCACATAAAAGGGAGATGATGGTAATTTAAGGAGCAATAAATGGAGAGGAGTATCCTACAAATTTTTGCCTAGAACTCAGATTCATCACCGGGTTTCAAGAGCTTATTTTAATTGAAGATAGATTCAACAAATATGCATGGAGCATACCTCCACGTCCCAAGCCACATGCTGGGATCTGTGGACATACAGGCAAACTAGACCTTAAAATCTCACTTTCCACAGACCTCAAGAAGTTCACATTCTACAGAGTTTGTTTCTGTTTCTTTCTCCTCTCAAGACCAGTAGATAATAGCATACAATACATAAATTCTCCCTGAATTGACTTAAATTTTGGTAATTTCAGGTCAGTGAGATAACCAGAGTTTGCAGATGTACTCAACCACCTGAATCTCTAACGCATTATTTCTATGCATGTTTCCACCAAGTTCTAATAGAAAAAGGTTTAGTAAGGGAATAAAGGTCAAGGAAGGGAAAAAAAATTGAGTGTAATCTTAAGAATTTACAAATATCCCAGAGACCTGTCTTCCACATAAATTTCCCGACCTAGTCTTTTACGTATGAAAACTAGTCTTTTACATATGAAAACTAGACAGATACAGCTGCCCAATACAGAAAGTCTAAGGCAGGTCGGGTAAGTGTTTTAGTGAATGCTTTTCCTCTCACTACTGCTAAAGGTACTATCTTTAGATCCATTAATAATAATAATTCCTAACCCCCCTACACTGCTGGTGGGAATGAAATTGGTGAAGCCACTATGGAAAATAGTATGAAGGTTTCTTAAAATACTACAAATAGAGTTACCAAATGACCCAGCAATCCCACTCCTGGGTATATATCTGGAAAAGATGAAAACCCTAATTCAAAAAGATACAGGCACCACAATGTTCATAGCAGCAATATTTACAATGGCCAAGACACCCAAATATCCATCAACAGATGAATGCATAAAGAAGATGCTGTACATATATACAATGGAGTATTACTCAGCCATAAAAAAGAATGAAATATTGCCGTTTGCAGCAGTATGGATGGACCTAGAGGATATCATACTAAGTGAAGTAAGTCAAACAGAGAAAGACAAATATTATATGATATCACGTATATGTAGAATCTAAAAAATAATACAAGTGAATTTATTTACAAGACAGAAACAGACTCACAGATATAGAAAATAAACTTATGGTTACCAAAGGGGGAAGGGGGTGGGAGAGGGATAAATTAGGAGTATGGGATTAAAATATACACACTAGTATATATAAAATAGAAAAACAACAAGGATTTACTGTGTAGCACAGGGAACTATATTCGTTATCTTATAATAACCTATAATGGAAAATAATGTTTAAAAATATATATGTATATATACATACGTATATGTATATATACGTATGTATATGTATATATGTATATGTACATATACATATATAGAGAACTAAACCACTTTGCTGTACACCCGAAACTAACACAATATTGTAAATCAACTATACTTCAATTAAAAAATTAAAAATACTAATAGTAATAATTCCTATAATGTTAAGGGCATGTATTGTTGGAGTCAGGAGGTCTCAACAGGAGTCCCAGTTCAACCAATGAGTAGTTCTGTGAATTTCTCACTTCAGTTTCCTCATTTGTAAAATGTATATGATCATAATAATACCAACACTGACTACCCTCACAAGAGTACCGTAAGAATTGTTTTCTATATAGAGTAAACTATTTGTATTTGAAGATAACATTACTAACAGCATTTAAAAAAAAAAAAAAAGGCAGGTAAAATCACAGGCAGCATTCCACTTTCCTTTTCAGTGCAGAAGCAAGTAAACAGTGTCCTCTGGCTTATCAGGAGCAGAAGCTTATAGAACTTGTTGGCTTCCTGCTGCCCCACTTCTTTGCACTGTCCTGGTGCTTGAAAAGTCTTTGTTAGAAGCATAGATGCTGTCACGGCTACTGGGGTTGTATTATCAGAAAATGTCCTTCGAGAGAGCCAACTCCCGAGGAAACTTACGAAGAATCAGCACCTGAAAATCTTAGAGCACTCTACACTTGGATGAAAACACTCGTGGTTCAGACTGGACTTGGTTGTGTTAGGAAGCACATCCTCACCACTAGAGCCACACTGTGATTTTGTGGGCCCCTTCCTCCGTAAAACAAAAAAAAAAAATCCAACATTAAAATCACATTTTGGGAATTCCCTGGTGCTCCAGTGGTTAGGACTTGGTGCTTTCACTGCCATGGGCCTGGGTTCAATCCCTGGTCAGGGAACTAAGATCCCACAAGCCATGTGGCACGGCCAAAATAAATAAATAAATAAAATCACATTTTATGACTACATTGGTAGAAAGATAGATATAATCTGGGCAGTATTTTTACATATTCATCATTATTATAGCATTTGTTTCTTTTAAAATAAATTAAAATCCTAAAAGTATTGTGGGCTCTAGACACCCGGCCGGCTGTGTCAAATGGACAAGTTGGTCCCGCCCACTGATGCAGGCGTCCACCATTGGACCCTGGTCACCTCTCCAGTGATCTCTGCACACACACACACCCCTACCCCGCTCTGCTCTCATTCACTCATTCACTCTATTCCAGCCCACCTGGCTCTCCTTCTAGTCCTCCAACACTCTCAGCATATTCCCATCCCAGTGCCTGAGCCCTCAGGGGTCCCTTGGCCTGGAATCCCCTTCCCCAGATCTTCACATGTCACTCAGGCCTCAGCACAACTGTATCCACCTCAGAGAGGCCTTTCCTGATCACCCAGCCACTCCCCATCCCATTACCCTATTGTAGTTTCTTTTTGGTTCTTACAACAGTCTGCAGAGTCTCATTTCTTTATCAATCGTTGGCCTCTCATACCAGCAAGATATAAAGGATATGAGTTATATGAGGGCAGGGACTTGAACTGCCTTATTCTTCCTCATATCCCCCCAGTGCCTGGTCTACGGTGAGCCCTCAGTAAACATTTAAGGAATAAGTGAGTGAGTGGAGAGGCTGCAGAGGTTTCTCGGCTCACTCAGCAAAAGTGGGAACAAAACAGAGTGTGTCTGCCCCTTTGCTCTGTTGTCTTTATAAATAAGGAGCCTCCAGCAGACTAGGACAGGCACTTTGAGGAGTTAGTGTCCAGCACTGCAGGGAGAGGAGGGAGAAGGAGGCAAGCACTTCTTCACTTACCACCAGACAAGACTCACAGGAGAGCACAGGACATCCCCACAGCTGCATTCTCAGGTTCCTTTAAGAAAATTCATTCAACAAATATCTGTTGAATGCCTGCAATGGGTCAGCCACCATCTAGGAAGAAATGGATTTGTTTCTACCCTTAAAGGATGTAATAAAAAGGCAACCAAACAGAACGCTGAAGACTAGAAAGCACCTTGAAAGGACATATACATGGATTCCACTCCTTCCCTTCAGGCAGGACCCTGGACATTGTTAAGGACTCAGAGAAGAGTGGTCTTAGGGACATGGTATCGTTTGTTTGTTGGCCAGCATGCTTCTTTTTGTAACAGTACATCTATATTTTTGAGGGGATTATCTCTCCCCCATTATATGTAAATTTGGTGGCAATCTCATTCAAAGTCCCCTTCCGTCCTCTTCTCTGAGAAAAGGAATGGTCATGTCACCCAAACAGAGCCAATCAGACTTTCTCCAGAGGCTTGAATCTTACCAAAGTGACTCAAAGAGCTGGGGGGCAGGGGGGGTAGTAGTGGCAGGGAATTGAAGCGTCCATTTATTCCAGTAGTGACACCTTCAAAAAACCATGGGTTAATTCCTACTTCCAAGAACCCCAGGAATACCCTAGTGTCCTTCTTTTCCAAGCCCTGTTCGCCAATGTTCCTTGATTTTGTGAACTGCCTATTAAATACTTTTCTGTTTAAGGAAGCCAGAGTCATTCCTGGGAAGCCCCCTGACTAGTGGGAAAGATGTGGACTGGAGTCATTAGACTGGGAATCCAAATGACCCCTCCTTTGTGCTTCGGCTTCCTGAGACCTACCCGATAAGCATCCCAACATTACCAGAAGGTTAAAATGAACTAGTAAATTAACCGGTCCATGTGGCAAGCAGGTCTCCCAGAAAGCAGATGCTGAGACAGAGTTAGGAGAGCAAGTGGTTTATTTGAGGGTAACACCTCTGCAAGATAAAAGGGGGAAGAAGCAGAGCCAGGCAGGGCGTCTTCAGCCCACCATGTGTAATCTTGTTGTAACTTGATGATGATGGGAACCTACACATGCATAAAAAGCATGGAATCTCTTGGCGGGTTGGGGGCGGTGGTGGGGATCCAGACCCCAGTCTTTCCCCTTTCAAGATTCAAAATTATTAGTACTTCTTGAATGAGCTGTTAGAGTCTCAACTGGATGCCACAGGGGAACTCGCCCTGAGAGGGGGCGTCTAGACCAGGGCCTCAGGCTCACTACTAGGTCTGTGGGTGTCGGAGAAGAGGGTGGTTCTAGCACTGCTTGCGGAAGCCCGTCCTGAGCCACCCTTGCTCAGAATCTCAGTGTCCAAGGCCCTGATTCAATGAACAGTCGACACCAAATAACTAAGTTTTAACTGTTAAAAAATTTTTTTAAAGTCTTTCCAGCACTACCCTCCACTATGCATAGAAAACTGTTTAAGGACGACAAAATAAATAAATAAGAGATTAAAAAACAATTAAGCATTTTAACTTAAGTGAAAAAATTGAGTTCGAAAGATTTAAATCAGTTTAAACCAGATTAAGCTCGATTTGCTTATGTGCTGGCGATAAAAGTATTACATTTGTCTCCAAAAGAAGGAACAATCCTGGTCAGAAAGAGGGAGCATTGGGCTTCCCTGGTGGCGCAGTGGTTGAGAGTCCGCCTGCCGATGCAGGGGACACGGGTTCGTGCCCCGGTCCGGGAAGATCCCACATGCCGCGGAGTGGCTGGGCCCGTGAGCCATGGCCGCTGAGCCTGCGCGTCCGGAGCCTGTGCTGCGCAACGGGAGAGGCCACAGCAGTGAGAGGCACGCGTAAATAAAAAAAAAAACAAAAAAGAGGGAGCATGAAGGATTTCTCCTGGCCCATCTGAACCAGGCATTAAGAAGGAAACCACTGGCTGAAAAGTGACAGGTTTCTTTTTCAAGTATGATTTGTAGAGTAACAAAAATTCTTTTTCTCTCCCAAATTGCCCTCGTGTTGCCAGTAGGAAGACAA
This sequence comes from Physeter macrocephalus, assembly GCF_002837175.3. Taxonomy (NCBI): domain Eukaryota; kingdom Metazoa; phylum Chordata; class Mammalia; order Artiodactyla; family Physeteridae; genus Physeter; species Physeter macrocephalus. Next base: position 54,549,604 of record NC_041223.1, on the reverse strand, counting down.
ACGCTTGATTCTAAGTGACCTTAGGATCCACTTATTTGTCATCTAGGAAACAATAAGGTAACAGTTTTCAAAATACCTGAACAATATAAACAAACAGTTGCTTTGACTAATCTGGGATCTACTGCTTCCATGAAGTTACCTCTGGGACATTTTCAGAAAGGTCTTTTTTTTAAATCTCCCGACAGCAAGAAAGACCTTGCCTGAAAACTGGTGCTTAAAAGGAAGCCATCATTCACACTAATGGCGCCTTCACCTTGCTGCCCTGCACCCTGAGCTGCCCTAGAGCTGGAATGTGAGGCTGCTTAACTGCAGGGATGGGCAAGAGAATGTCACCACCCTTCCTAGGCACTCCAAGTAGGCTTCTTCCTAGCAGATTTTCTTCACGTTTTCATCCCAAACTACTCTCATCACTAAAATAAAGCACTCAATTTCTTCGCACCTGAAAAGTGCTGACATATATGGCCTCAAATGAATAGGATGTTTAAATCCCTTCTCTACCTCCCACCCCAGCAATAGCCATGTGTAGTGTATGCACACAGTCCATCTTTTATTCCAAGTGCAGTTCTCAGTTTGTTTTTTCTTCTCCCTGCCTCCCCACTCAGGCATACATACAAAATTTGAATCACATTCAAAAGCTGAACCAGTTGTTCTTCTCGGGAATAATTCCTTTTGCTTTCTGAAATTTGAGGTGAGAAATTTCATTTGTTTTTCACCAAACCACAAAAATGGCTGATGTCATTCTTATACCACAGGAACTTGTGCCATAAGCTCGACTAAGAGAGGTATGTTCTCATTTCCAACACAAATTATCAAATTACGCACAGTCTTAGTGAGGAACAAGAGAGCAAGGGTGAAAGCCACATTATAATCACTGATTATGCACAACGCTCTCGCAGTATCTGCCAGGGCTTGGTTCCAGGACAACCACAGATACCAAAATCCGCGGATGCTCAAGTCCCTTGTATAAAATGGTGTACAGTACAGTGGGCCCGTAATACTGAGGGTTCCACATCTGCCGAAATCAACACAGGATTCCATCCATGGCTGGCTGAATGCGTGGATGTGGAACCCGCAGATACCAAGCACTGACTGTATCCTTATATTTCTCCCTTCTTTTATTTACTTCCGAAAAGTGTTAACGGAATATTTGGGGCTTATTCCTTTATATCATTTCCCCTCAGCTGGGAGCTGCTAGCTAGTTATCTAAATTGGTACCAAACAAGAGCAATGTGCCTACTGAGAATAAAGGTTCCACCTCTTCAACTGTTTTTGTAACAGGGTTTAGGTACACAGAGATATCATTGAAAATTGTATCAATCGTGTGGTAAAAGATCTGCTTTATAGGTCCTTTGAATATTTTGTTAATCAGATGAGCCTTTTTCAAACTTAGAGACATTATAGTCCAGCTAGACTGTCCTCTCTCTATGAGGACCAAACAATGGAGCTGATTTTTCTCAATACTGTACACCTAATTAGAGGCAAATTGAAACTAGAACCTAGATCTTCTACATCTGTCTTTATTGTATGATTATAAGGGTGATGAAGAAATTTATATTTATAAAGTGGAATTTAAGCTAGATTTTTCTATTGAAAGAAATGCTCAACACTATTTTCCATTTTTAAAAATCTTACTATGTCTTCAACACTATCACTTCCGCACAGCTCTCCAGATCTGTCTTCAGCTTTGTCACAGAGCAAATAAATATGGAGAAATAAATTTAGCTGCAGTATGCTGAAGTGGCTTTAGACTCAAGGAAGAATCTGAAAGGAAGGGTTGCTGAACACTGGATTAACCAGGCAGGCAGTAAAACATTAAAAATTATAGAGCCCCTGAGGGCGTGGAGCTTAACTCTCCACCATTTGAGTGTGGGTTGGGCCTATAGACTTGCTTCCAAAGAGTAGAGGGGGGAAGCAATTTTATAGTGGTGAAAACTGGAAAACACCACCTCAGCCCTGTTAACAAGGTTAACATCATGCTGATAGCATGTACTCTTTTTTTTTTTTTAACATCTTTATTGGAGTATAATTGCCTTACAATGGTGTGTTAGTTTCTGCTTTATAACAAAGTGAACCAGTTATACATATACATATATCCCCATATCTCCTCCCTCTTGTGTCTCCCTTCCACCCTCACTATCCCCTCCTTCTAGGTGGTCACAAAGCACCAAGCTGATCTCCCTGTGCTATGCGGCTGCTTCCCACCAGCTATTTTACGTTTCGTAGTGTATATATGTCCATGCCACTCGCTCACTTCGTCACAGCTTACTCTTCCCCCTCCCCATATCCTCAAGTCCATGCTCTAGTAGGTCTGTGTCTTTATTCCCGTCTTGCCCCTAGGTTCTTCATGACCATTTTTTTTTATTAGATTCCATATATATGTGTTAGCATACGGTATTTGTCTTTCTCTTTCTGACTTGCTTCACCCTGTATGACAGACTCTAGGTC
>NC_041223.1:54546674-54547053 GCF_002837175.3 Physeter macrocephalus | reverse complement strand
TAGTTTTTTAAGGAACCTCCATACTGTTCTCCATAGTGGCTGTATCAATTTACATTCCCACCAACAGTGCAAGAGGGTTCCCTTTTCTCCACACCCTCTCCAGCATTTATTGTTTCTAGATTTTTGGATGATGGCCATTCTGACCGGTGAGAGATGATACCTCATTGTAGTTTTCATCTGCATTTCTGTAATGATTAATGACGTTGAGCATTCTTCCATGTGTCTGTTGGCAATCTGTATATCTTCTTTGGAGAAATGACTATTTAGGTCTTCTGCCCATTTTTGGATTGGGTTCTGTGTTTTTTTGATATTGAGCTGCATGAGCTGCTTGTAAATTTTGGAGATTAATCCTTTAAATTTTGGAGATTAATCCTTTGTC
>NC_041223.1:54544484-54546361 GCF_002837175.3 Physeter macrocephalus | reverse complement strand
TGTTCTAATTTAATACTTTTACATGTAGCTGTCCAGTTTTCCCAGCACCACTTATTGAAGAGGTTGTCTTTTCTCCACTGTATATTCTTGCCTCCTTTATCAAAGATAAGGTGACCGTATGTGCATGGGTTTATCTCTGGGCTTTCTATACTGTTCCATTGATCTATATTTCTGTTTTTGTGCCAGTACCATACTGTCTTGATTACTGTAGCTTTGTAGTAGTCTGAAGTCAGAGAGCCTGATTCCTCCAGTTCCGTTTTTCTCTCTCAAGATTGCTTTGGCTATTCAGGGTCTTTTGTGTTTCCATACACATTGTGAAATTTTTTGTTATAGTTCTGTGAAAAATGCCAGTGGTAGTTTGATAGGGATCTGATAGCATGTACTCTTGATATGATGTAATGAGAATGGCCCTTCATCTCTGTGATCTTCCTCCCAAAACCCATAACCCCTGTCTAACCATGAGAAAAACAGAAGATAAACCCAAACTGAGGGATAGTCTACAAAATACTAAAACAATACTCTTCAAAACTGTCAAGGCCATCAAAAACAAGAAATATTTGAGAAACTGTCACAGACCAGAGGAGGCTAAGGAGACATGACAATTAAATATAACGTGGTATCATAGATAAGATCCTGGGACAGAAAAAAAAAGACATTAGGAAAAAACTAGTAAAATCTGAATAATTTAGTGTGTAATTTAGTTAGTAATCTACCAATGTTTATTTCTTAATTGTGACAAACATACCACACCAATATAGAATATAACAACATGGAAAAACTGTGTTTAGGGTATATGGGAACTCTCTGTACTATCTTTGTAACTTGCCTAGAAATCTAAAACTATTCTAAAATTAAAAGCTTACTTAAATTTAAAAAAAAATGCATAGAGCAATCTTATGCCTTAGATACAGTTCTGTATAACACATAAATGAGACCCTGGAGTTTTCTTCATCTTGGTAGTGTATTTTGTTTCATTTAGAATGAGATATAATGGAAAAATTCACATACTTCTATATTCTGTGAGTTGTAAGAACCATTAGATCAGCTCATGCTTCACCTGTAGAAACATCATCTTCAAAAGTGGTAGAAAGAACTTCTGCTACTAAATATGTTGAATTAGGTTGTATCAGACCATCCATCCTGATGTTCTCAACAAGCAATCATGGATATAATATTTTTAAAATATGTTTGAAGTAAACAGAAAGCATCTAAGACAACCAGAACTTGAGAAGGCAGGATACTGGAGAGAAGAGATGTATAAAGAAGTGGGTCTGACATTCAGAGCAGCTTTTCTCCTGAAGCCATTTGCCAAGTTATAAGCAGCAGATGTGAAGCAGAAAAGCTTAGCAGAGCATACTTCAGCCTCATGGACATAGGGACAAAAAAATTGGAAATTAGGGTGCTCCAAAGAAGAGTCCTCATAAATATCCCATGCTTTCAGTTAAAATTCCTGAAGGATTTCACTGTGAAATAAGGGCTAACCAGAAATAGACCAGCTCTCATAAATATTGAAACCCAGCCTTGAATCCCTGATTAAATTAAGCTAACTAGCTTAACTACCTGCCAGAGGTAAAAATATATCCTCTCTGGAAGACGATAACATTATCCAGAGCCTTAAATTAGCACCAGTTTTTCACACACTCTGAACAGCATTCAAGAAAGATTATCAGAACATCCAGGAGATAAAATTTAAATGAGCCCAAATTAAAAGGAAGAAAACACACAATAGAATCACAGCCACAGGAGATCCATGTACTTTAACATAAATGTAGTATTCAAGAAAATAAATGGGGGCTTCCCTGGTGGCGCAGTGGTTGAGAGTCTGCCTGCCGATGGGGGGGACGCGGGTTTGTGCCCCAGTCCAGGAGGATCCCACA
>NC_041223.1:54484895-54544240 GCF_002837175.3 Physeter macrocephalus | reverse complement strand
AGCCAAAAAAAAAAAAAAAAAAAAAAAAAAAAAGAAAAAATAAATGGCAAAATGGATACTTCCAAAAGAAAATAAGAAAATATTAAACTGAAATTCTTGAACTAAAATAATAAAATAACTCAAAATAGGAAATCAATAGATAGGTTTAAGAGAGAAAAAAGGATGGAAAATACAGGAAGGAGTGTGGAAGTTATATGAGACATGGATAAAAGATCTAACATATATGTAAATGGATTCCCAGAAGGTAAAGAAAGAGAGAGTGGGGGAGAAGTAAAATTCAAAAATAGAATTGGGGCTTCCCTGGTGGCGCAGTAGTTGAGAATCTGCCTTCCAATGCAGTGGACACGGGTTCGAGCCCTGGTCTGGGAAGATCCCACATGCCGCAGAGCAACTGGGCCTGTGAGCCACAATTACTGAGCCTGCACGTCTGGAGCCTGTGATCTGCAACAAGAGAGGCCGCGATAGTGAGAGGCCCACGCAACGCGATGAAGAGTGGCCTCCACTTGCCACAACTAGAGAAAGCCCTCGCACAGAAGCGAAGACCCAACACAGCCATAAATAAATAAATAAATAAAAATAGAATAGCCAAGAATGATCCAACTGATAAAAACATATTAACCTATAGTTTCAAGGAGCCCCAAGCAGAATAAATATAAAGAAAACCACACCTAGGTACATCATAGTAAAATACCTGAAAACCATAAAAGCAGGCAGCTGGGACTTCCCTGGTGGTTCAGTGGCTAAGTCTCCACGCTCCCAAAGCATGGGGCGCAGGTTCGATCCCTGGTCAGGGAACTAGAACCCACATGTCACAACTAAGAGTTTGCATGCCACAACTGAAAATCCTGCACATAGCAATGAAGATCCCTAGTGCAGCAACTAAGACCTGGCACAGCCAAATAAATAAATAAATAAATATTTTTAAAAATAAAAACAAATGAAAGCAGGCAGCCAATAAGACACATTATCTTCAAAGGAACAGTCATAAGGCTGATGACTGACTTTTCAACAGAAATGATGAAAGTCCAAAGACAATGATGCAATGGTACAGTCAAAAAACAAACATAGAGAGAGGATACTACAAAGACTTATATGTCAATTAATGTGAAATTTTTAAGGAAACAATTTTCCAGAAAGAATGGATTTATTAAACTAAATAAAGAAGAAAGAGAAAACCAAATAGTCCTTCTGCATTAAACAAATTGAAACTATAATTTAAAAACTTGTGCTCTCATATATTCTTCCAAGCATTTAAGGAGGAAATAACCACTTTTTCATAAGATCTTCCAGATTATAGAAAGGGAGGGAACATTTCCTTACCAATTGTATAAGGCTAGCATAATCTTAATATAAAAATGGGACAAGGGAATTCCCTGGTCATCCAGTGGTTAGGACTCAGTGCTTTCACTGCAGTGGCCCAGGTTCAATCCCTGGTTGGGGAACTAAGATCCCGCAAGCTGCGCAGTGTGGCCAAAAAAAAAAAAAAAAAAAAATAGGGACAATAACATTTCAAGAAAAGAAAATCACAGTAAAATCTCTCATAAGCATAAAAGCAAGATATCTTAAACAAAATATTACCAAACTGAATCCAGTAATGTAAAAAGGAACAGTGAAATGGAATTTAAACAGATGGAGAAGAGGCATTTCAAAAAATTAAACACCTACTCAATATTTTAAGATAAATATAAATGAAGCACATTAGAAATAAAGGAGAATGTCCTTTATCTGCAAAAAGTTATCTGCAACAAAGTTATAGCAAACATCATACTTAATTGTGAAATTTGTTGAAAGCTTTCCCCTGAGACTATAATAAAACAAGGTAACGAAACAAGGACACCAACTATCACCACTTTTATTTAACATTTGTATTTGAGGTCCTAAATGGCTCAGTAAGGAAGGAAAACAAAATGAAATAAAAGACATAAGGATTGATGTACTCATGTACAAAAGTCCAAAAGAATCAACAGATAAACTATTAGAATTAGGAAATGAATTTTGCAAAGTCATTGGATAAAATATGAACAAAATTAACTATATTTCTAAATAAGCAGTAAACAATTGTAATAGCAACCCAAGAAATAAAGTACTAGAAATAAATCTATCAAAATATATGTAAGACCTCTAGGTCAAAGACCACAAATTACTGAGAGGAGTTCTAAAAGGCCTAAGTGAATAAAGCGACATACGATGTTAATATGTTGGAAGACAGTATTGTAAAGATGTTAATTCCACCTAAATAGATCTGAAGAGTCGCAGTTCTAATCAAACTCCAGCAGGGGTTTTTTGTTTGTTTTTCTCCCAATGGAAATTATTTCTACACATTTCCTTATATAGAAATGTGAAGGACCAGGAATAGCCAAGACAATCTTGAAGAAGAAAAAAGTGGGAGAACTTACTCTGTCAGATATCAAGACAATATAAAGCTATAATAACTGCAAAAATTGGACAACAAGCTGACTATAGAAACAGGGTAGGTAGTTTTGAAGGTCTAGGTGAGGATAGTGACCATGAATTCTTCGTAGCTTCTGTTGGTGGTGGGAAACCTGATTTTCCCTTCATAGATATTTCCATATGAAGGAGCTAACATTCCGGGCTTCTTTCCATCCCCTCAACTAACTCCTTTCCAAGGAGGAGGAGTGCCTTACTTGATCAGTGAGTTTGAGAGAAGTTGTTGAGCCTGCAGTGAGCAGACTGTTCTCTCCTTGGGTGCTGCCCAGCCCATAGAAACACAGCTTGACAAAGCCAGGTTCCCCCAGCAAGCAGGCTCAGCTGAGGCTGGAGGTAGGGACCCAGTACTACAAAGGCAATGGTGACCTATGAGTGTATGAGGTGCTGGTAATGAGGTTTGCCCAGGAAATTAAGAAAGAACTGGTGTGATTCAAAACTATGCTTCACTCCCAGGAGATTAAAGGCTTGAATGACATTCCTTCCTTGGAGATTCTGAAGAATTTATAGGTTTGATGGATTTCCAAAAAATTCATGTCCCATGACTCCTCAACTAGTTTGTGAGCATCAGGGATCGTACCTTTCCCTCTTCGTTACCCCAGTGCCTGGCAATAATAAATAATACTTGGTAATGAGGGAGGTGAGAAAATGGCTAATCTGATCACTTATGGAACTTTCTGTTGAAGACACCAATGTTAAATCTAGTTTCTAAAATCTGCACACAATGGAGAAACAGGATCAGCATTTCTAATATTACAAAACAAAGGGACACATACCCATCCCTCTTCCAGAACCCTTGAAGCCAGATTGTTTTGGAATTTAGAATTTTTCCTCTTCACTGTGAGGTAGTACTTCCCATAAATATTTCACAATAAGTGGGTAAATAAAAATAGCAAAGACTGTAAATATCCTCATGTTAGTTCAGATCAGCTATGAGTTAATAAAATGAACCTTGATAATCTGAAAAATAAAACTATGCTTCAGTTTTATTCAGAATGGAAACAGTGGAAGAATGAAAAGAATTAAAGGAGGACTGGCTAAAATACCTGGAAGAAGAGAAAAATTATTTAAGGAAAAGACTGAAGTCTTAGAAGACCAGCTGCGTAGAATGGACATATAGAAAAGAAAAAAGAAGATGCACTCGGTTCTAATGGTTCTTTGAAAGGAAATTCAAATCAAGATGAGATCTGAAAGACTACCAGGGCCCAATAATCTAACAGGGGAAGGAAGGCATGATTTTGGAGGACAGACTAGAAAACTGCCTTCACAGGAAACTATTGTGAAATATTCTCATAAAACCTCAGATAGAGAGTCCATTATAAGAACACATGAATGATGACCTTTTAAATATTATGACATCTATTCCAAGTGACTGGGTACAGACTGGGCATATCTGAGAGGAAAAGTTCAGAAATATCAGAATAAAATACCAAAAAAAATTATTGAGCTAACTTTCAGGGTAATACAACTATTATACATGAGTACATAGGTCTTGTCTGCAGCCTAGGAAAAGATGCTGAAGAAAATTGTGGAATTAGGACTATAAGGGCAGCCATACCAAGGACAGAATATATTAATGGAACCCAAGAAGAACATATTGTGTCCAGACCTGGATAAGATATTGGTCTGGTGGGTGGGATCAGCTAAACCAGGTAGACAAAATGTGTTTGAACAAGGATGCTTTTGACAAACCCCAAATTCACTGATTTTGTATCTCTTGCTATGGGAGATACCACAAGACATAATCTAGATGGTAAAGGAATGTGTAAGAAAAACAATGATCTGATCCATAAAGTACTGAAAAAGTATTACAGCATACAGAGCTAGCCCCACCTGTGTTCGAGAAGGAGAGGGACGAAATTTAAAAGCAGGTTGGAGAGATGACAGTGAAAACGATGGACTAAGGACTTCCAGAATTTCTGTGCTCCACAAAAGCAATGAGAAAACTGCTAACAATTGTCCGAATCACTTCTGTGGTTAATTTATTCCTATGAATTTTATTCTTCTTGATGTTATTGTAAATGGAATTATTTTCTTAATTTCGTTTTCCGATTGTTCGTTGCTAGGGTATGGAAATACAATTGATTTTTGTATGTTGAGCTTGTATCCTGAAACCTTACTGAGCTAACATATTAGTTCCAATAGGTAATAGGTTTTATGTAGATTTCTTTGGATACTTAGGATAATATCATCTGCACATAGAGATAGGTTTACTCCTTCCTTTCAAATCTGCATTCCTTTTATTTCTTTTCTTGCCAAATGGCCCCGGCTGAAACCTCCAGTACAATGTGGAATAGCACTGGCAAAGCAGACTTCTTTTTCTTGTTTCTGATCTCAGGAGGAAAGCTTTCAGTCTTTCATCATTATGCATGATGTTGGCCGTGGGTTTTTGAAGGTCGAGGAAGTTCCCTTCTATTCCTAATTTGTCGAGTATTTTTATTATGAAAGGGTGTTGCGTGTTGTCAAACACTTTTTCTGTATCTGTTGAGACGATCATGTGGTTTTTGTCTTTTTCTCTGTTAATATGGTGTATTACATTGCTTGAACTGGTAATCAAAAAACGTTCCACAAATAAAAGCCCAGCACCAGATGGCTTCACTAGTGAATTCTTCTCAATGTTTAAAGAAGAATTATCACCAATTTGTCACAAATTCTTCCCCAAAACAGAAAAGGAACACTTCACAAATCATTCCATAAGGCTACTATTACCTGATACCAAAACTAGCAAAGATAATCAAAAAAACTACAGACTAAACCCCTTATGAATATAGGTGCAAAAAACCTCAACAAAATACTAGCAACTGAGTCCAGCAACATATAAAAATGATTATGTACCATGAGCAAATGGGATTTATCCAAGGAATGTGAAGCTAGTTTGGTGAACATATGAAAATCAATCAGTATACCTCTTAACAGAAGATTTCCCTCAATCAAGTTTATTTTATGGGTCATGAAATAACAGCTGGCATCAAAGGACAGGGATCATGGCAAGACTGAAAACTAGAATTTTTTCCACTGAGTATCTGCCATGGCCTTTGGCAAAACTGAGTCCTGGGTTCTGGGAACATCATTTTGTTTGAAATAATTGCCCTAGGGCCGAAGATTTGCTTATTTTCTAAATTTCATGGGTGTTGGCATTGCTGTGACAATCTTGTATATCTTATTTAATTCTTTGGACTTTTAAAAAAGCGCAGGCACATGAGAGCCTTTGTGGTGAATTAACGTAACCTCTGAGGCTGTGAAGACTTTGGCTCCTGAAAAAGAAAAACCCTTGAGTGCGAGGGAGGGAGACGCAAGAGGGAAGAGATATGGGAACATATGTATATGTATAACTGATTCACTTTGTTGTAAAGCAGAAACTAACACACCATTGTAAAACAGTTGTACTCCAATAAAGATGTTAAAAAAAATTTAAAAAAAATAAAAAAAGAAAGAAAAACCCTTGAGTTAAAACTAAGCAGAATAAGAAATTGGAGAGGGATTTGGGATTCAATTTCTTTATACTTTAACCTCTTTGAACTTAACTTTTTAGGGAATTTCATCTTTGGACTTGAATTTCTTCCTAAAAAGATTGATAATGGAGGGAATTTTTATTCATATTTGAGGTATCTCTATGTTGGTGGCACTTTATTATTGGAGTATCCTTATGTGGGTGTTTAATCTTATTGTAGAACGTCTCTATTGGGTAGATGTGAAATAGAATAAGGAGTACGATTTCTACCTTAGGTTATTTTAATAATTGTCCATTGTAACCCATTTAAGCAATTTCTGGGGGGAAATTTACACTATTTATCAGCAGTCCCCAGTAGGTTTGGGGAGCTGCTTTGTGGAGGTGGGAGAAGGAATGCCTTGGGGGACTGTCAATGCCCTCTTCCTGGGGGCCAGCCCCAAAGCCTTCATGGTAAAGCCCAAATGCTTAAACCAGGATATTGGGCAGAAGGGTAAGTGTGCCAATATTTTCATAGACTCTCTAGAGAGTGACACTCCTGGGTTTTGTCCTTGGGATTGGAGAGATTGAGGGAAGGAGATAAGCCAGACTATAGGAAGCACATCTTCTCTGTTCCTTCATGCCTTGAGTTTTATGGTGGTGGAAGTAGTTTCGTAAGCAAGCTGGAAAGATAGGAGTTCTGATCGGAGAGTGAGAATTCTGAATTAGTAACTTTGGAGCAAGGGCAGTATTGAGTGAAGATAGGATCCTGGGTGTGTGGCAAAGGGTCATTGACATGGGAGAAGAAAAGGACCATTGGAGGTTGAGGAGGACACAGTCCAAACCAGAGTACGGAATGCACCATCCACAAGCACTCCAGAGCCTGCCAGCAGAATGTGGGTGCTAGGAAAGACCAGGAGCCTGCTAAGCCGCATCTTTGATGAAGGAGGCACACCACCTGGGAGGAGACAGACGACAGTGGAGGAGCAGTGACGCGTGCGGCTGAACACCAGGAGCCTCAGTGGAGCGAGAGGTCTAGGTGATGGTGGCGCGGGGTGACCTGGAAGCAGCAATGGAAAACAAGGACAATCCCCGACCCTACCTCCAGACTTGGAGGTCTAGGCATGTGAGAGAAAGAAAGCGTCCAGGTGACAGACTACAGGGGAAGGGTGGAAACTTTCAGATGAGATTGCACACATGGAGTGGGTTTTGCAGCAAGAATGATGGTGGGGGCTGGATCGTGTTTGAGGAATTAGAGAGTGTAAAGTATGCCCGGGTAGCAGATGAGGGCTAGGATCAACAGGGCTGGGAGCTGGGGAGGCTTGCTCTTTGGACAGAGAAAAGTTTTGGTACCTCCCTGGTAGAAAGGTAACTACCCAGAGTCATCATTCTAAAAGACAAGCCAGATAAAGAACAAGGACCTGCTGTATAGCACAGGGAACCATATTCAATGTCTTGTAGTAACCTGTGATGGAAAAGACTCTGAAGAAGAATATATATATATACATATATATATATGTATAACGGAATCACTTGGCTGTACACAACACAACATTGTAAATTAGCTATACTTCAATTAAAAATGGTTAGTAAAAAGAAGGAAAGAAAAGTCTGTTCAGGACTGCCATTCCCAAAGCCCTCCAATGACATACTGTTGCTCTGAGAGTAAAACCCAAACTCTTAAATACAGACCCTTTGAATTTGTACCGCCCCCCTCACCACACCCCATCTCTCTCTCCTCTGCTGCACACTTGATGCGCACACCAATATACTAAGCCAATTCCAGGTCCTGACATCTGCAAACTCTCTCCTTCAGTGTCTAAGTCTTTGCACCCTGTCAATCGCTGTCACTCAGGATAGAAACCTCGGAGGCATCCTCGACTGCTCAGGTTCCTTCACACCCACAACCAGTGAATCCTCACATCTTGTGCTTTGTCTAAAATATTATGTCACTCTCACCACTCCTCACCAACTTCACCTCTGGCACCTTGCTCTAAGCACCGTCTCCCTCGCATGAACTGTTTTAAGTGCTTCCTAACTAGTCTTCCAGTCTCCACCTTGCCCCCACTTCAGCCTGTTCTTTTCTGTCCATTCAGTCTGTTTTTCATTAAAATAGAAATCAGATCATGTCACTTCTTTGTTCCAAACTCTCCAAAGGCTCCAATTCAACATGGCCTCTAAGGTCCTTACATAACCTGTCCCATCACTGCTGATCACCTAAGCTCTCTTCCACCCTGCAACAGACACACATAAAAAAGCTTCCTTGCTGTTCCTGAAAGAGCCCAGGGTGCATCCTCCTCAGGACCTTTGCAACTTCCCTTAGCTTTGTTTCTCCGAAAGCAGAGTCTGAGACAAGGCTAGCCTGGAGTCGTTTATATGGGAAAAAACAGAAAAGGACAGAAAACAGGAGGAACAGGAGTGTCACAGAGAAGGCAGGCAGGCAGATATACAGATGCATGATTGATTTGATCACCTCTGTAGGAGACAGGTACTCAATCCTATGGCACCATTCTCAGGAAATTCATCTCAACTGTCTGCCACAGGAACAGAAGAGATTAGAACTTACCTATTGGAACTTCCTATTAGTCAGCACCCCATGCCGCAGCATCAGAGAGGTCCCAAGTCAGAAGTCAAAAGTGTGTGAATGCATGTGGTGCAGGTACCAATGGAGGTGCCATCAGAGTACACCTCCATGCAGCTGGCTGAACCCTGGGGGACTGGATGTTGCAGAAATGGCTGGAGAAAGTGGCAGAAAGACAGGATTTGTAGTGGCACACAGGAGGTGTCCAAAGCAAATTTGCTCCTTCCTCTGCCTAGGACACTTCCATAGATGTCTAAATGGCACTCTCTCTCATGGCTCAAATGTCATCTTCTTAGAGAGGTCTTCCCCAAGCATCCAATTTAAGGTCGTAACCACTACACACACGCGCAGATCCTCCATACTTAAATTTATGACTCCTATATGATTTAACTGATATTCTAATTAGAGGGAAATGGACAAAAGGAAAATAACAAAAGCATTGCTACATAGAGCCTAGAAGATTGTGAACCATTTTGAAGTCTGCTTAAAAAAAAAAAATGGGAGACAAAAGCATTGCTACATAGAGCCTAGAAGATTGTGAACCATTTTGAAGTCTGCTTAAAAAAAAAAATGGGCAGGGGCTTCCCTGGTGGCACAGTGGTTAAGAATCCGCCTGCCAATGCAGGGGACACGGGTCCAAGCCCTGCCGGGGAAGATCCCACATGCCGCGGAGCAACTAAGCCCGTGCTCCACAACTACTGAGCCTGTGCTCTAGAGCCTGCAAGCCACAACTACTGAGCCCGTGCGCTACAACTACTGAAGCCCACGCGCCTAGAGCCCGTGCTCCGCGACAAGAGAAGTCACCACAATGAGAAGCCCACACACCGCAACAAAGAGTAGCTCCCGCTCACCGCAACTAGAGAAAGCCCGCGTGCAGCAACAAAGACCCAACGCTGCCAAAAATAAATAAATTTATTTTTTAAAAAATAAATGGGCATATGGTTGGCTGATAATACTTTGCTGAATCCTATTTAATATCAGCTTTAACTCTGTAAATATGGAATACTAATCAGACAGCAGGAAAATGAAGCTTTCGTTATACATGATTTCCTAACCTGAATGAAGGATTTTATCACTAGGACAAACAGGAGAAAAGGGGGGAAAAAAATCTCTTTCCCTGAACCACCTAGGTCCTGTGTAGTTACAGATCTGCCTATCTGAAACCACTGGAACATTGTATTAAAGAGACATTAAAATCATTTATCTCCGGGCTTCCCTGGTGGCGCAGTGGTTGAGAGTCCGCCTGCCGATGCAGGGGACGAGGGTTCGTGCCCCGGTCCGGGAGGATCCCACGTGCCGCGGAGCGGCTGGGCCCGTGAGCCATGGCCGCTGAGCCTGCGCGTCCGGAGCCTGTGCTCCGCAACGGGAGAGGCCACAACAGTGAGAGGCCTGCGTACCGCAAAAAAAAAAAAAAAGCATTTCTCTTAAAGAAAAAAGCATCTGTAGAACTAATTGTCTTCAGACAGGTAGGATATGATGGATTCCGGAGTAAGAGAAACAGCATGAATATTTAGTGTATTGATTCATGGTGAACACAGTCTGTGTAGTTACGCGGCCCATGCTTCCGCTGTGAACAGTTGCTCCTCAGAAGCCATAAGTGGGAACCAGGTCCAATGCCACTTTCAGAGCCTTCGAAGGAATGCTGAGACTATCTCTCAACATTTAGAGAAGGTCTTATTTAAGGCAAACCCAGTGGGTGACCACCTTATTTTAAAGTCTTCTGGAGAAAAAAGGGACATTCAAACGCCCCATTTAGAAGCCTGTCTCCTTTTTGAGCAATAATTCTATCCTGTATCTAACTCAATCCTGCCAAAATGTATGTCCATTATGTGCAGACTTAATAAAGCTATCAAACTCTCTAACAGTCTATATATCTGGTATGCATTTTTACATCACCCTGCAGCTTCCATCTTTGTAATACTAATGATAATTTAATGATAATTTCTTTCATCCTTTCTTGCAAGTTTAGTTTCTTCTTCACTGTGTCTCTGGCTCAGTTTCCTACTTCCTCTGACCTGAGGATTCAAGAGGCTAACCCAACATGGGCTTCTATAACAGGATTGAGGATTTGTACGTTTGGTGTTTCCAAATTCAGTACGGTCTAGCCCCTTGGAAGCTTGTTAGAAATGAAGATTCTTGGGCCCCACCTCAACCACTGGATCAGAATTTGCCTTTTAACAAGATCCCAGGTAATTCATTGCACTTAAAGTCTGAGAAGCATTGTTGTAGAGAAGTAGGAAATGAGAGTAACACCATCATCCCCAATACCCTCAAAGGGCCTAGTGTTTTGATCTCTTCTGCTATTGATTTTTTCTCATAATTACGCTTCTAGCGTAAATTAGTAATTTATCTGTAAAAAATCAGTAAAACTACAACATCATTTTAGAGCCATCCAAAGATGATAGTCCTTATTGTAATCTTTGAAGAAAAGTTATTTCTTCAAGGTGCCATCTACTATCCATCATACAAATGAAGTTCAATATATGCTACCTTGCATTGTGACTTGCTAAGGTTGATCCCTCACCCCTAGATGATAAACCCCCTGAAGGGCAAGGACTGGGTTTTATCTCTCTTTGCAGCTTGAAAGTGGGCAGATTTCAGATTTTTGTAAACAGTTGTTAATGACTATAAAAAGAAGGCATTTCCTTGCATCTTTTGTCCTAAACAATTAGCCCATGGATGCAAAAAGTTGGAGAGTCAATTGCACTTGTCAATTTCATTGTGAAAAAACAAAACCAAAATTCTTGTTAAAATCAATATAGATAAAAATCTGCCATTTCCTTTTGCCCTACCAATCCCATTATCCTACGGCAGTAAGAGATAAGATAGTCTGCACATTTAACACCAGGCTGTCACTACCTAGGGCTTCTTCAAATTGCTAGCAGATTAAATTCATGATTACTTTTTTCCCTAATAGCACACTTTTAAGGGTCATACTTTTTCTAAATTTCAGATATATTTTCTATCATACACAATTTCCTAAAGATAATCAACAGCACTGCAATCTTAATCAGTGCACTACGAAATGTTAGTGTTTCTACAGCCCTAAAATGTGAATAATCAAGGTCGATTTGTTTAATTTTTCATAAGGCAAGTTCCCTTCTTCATTTTGGTTCCTCTTCCTACTGAATTGCCTTTTATGAGTAAAAGAGATCACTTTTTCTAAGGAATGTATCTACATGCTATAATATTGCCTTTTTTGAGTCATATCTTTGCAACTTTCCATCTTAAAAAAGGGCATCAACATTTTCTTTTACTTTCCCTCTATTGCTCTGTATTGTGGGTACAATAGAGGGATTTTTTTAAGTCTTCCTTCTGCCTGAAACCCTATGTTCCAGAGTCTTCCCTGCTAAAGGCTGAGTACAAAATGGCTTTTTCAAAGTGCTTCTCTGAACACTCCTACAAACCTTCAAAGCTTATTTGTATTTGTTGATAATCTGCTCAACTATCCCACTTTCTCCCCTTACACAACTCTGTGGGCCTCATACAGCATCAAGCACTTAAACACTTCTTCACTGATTGATCCATTGATTGGCTTTTACTCTTTCACAGTAGATAAAGTCTGTATCCATACAGGTAATGTAAAATTGAGAGTTCAGCCAATCACCTAGCTAATTAAAGCAAAAGCCAATCATTCTCTCCAGCCTCCATTTTCCTCCCACAATAAAACTTGCAAACTCAGCAGACTGCATGCTTCTAACACGAATCCACACATAGTCTCTAGAGTTACTCAGCCCTCCACCAAAGTATTTTGTTTAAAAGTAGCCAAGATAGGGACTTCCCTGGTGGCAGAGTGGATAAGAATCCCCCTGTCAATGCAGGGGACACGGGTTCGAGCCCCGGTCCGGGAAGATCTCACATGCCATGGAGCAACTAAGCCCATGTGCCACAACTACTGAGCCTGTGCTCTAGAGCCTGCAAGCCACAACTACTGAGCCCACGTGCCACAACTACTGAAGCCTGCATGCCTAGAGCCTGTGTTCCACAACAAGAGAAGCCACCGCAAGGAGAAGACTGCACAGGCAATGAAGAGTAGCCCCTGCTCTCCACAACTAGAGAAAGCCTGAGCACAGCAATGAAGACCCAACCCAGCCAAAAATAAATTAAAAAATTGAATCTTTAAAAAAAAAAAAAAAGTAGCCAAGATAGCACAGAGCTTTGTAAAACATAAAGCCAGGATGGACATATATACACTACCAAATGTAAAACCGATAGCTAGTGGGAAGCAGCCGCAAAGCACAGGGAGATCAGCTCTGTGTTTTGTGACCACCTAGAGGGGTGGGATAGGGAGGGTGGGAGACGCAAGAGGGAAGAGATATGGGAACATATGTATAGCTGATTCACTTTGTTATAAAGCAGAAACTAACACACCATTGTAAAGCAATTATACTCCAATAAAGATGTTTAAAAGAAAAAAAAAATACAGCCAGGGTAACCGATTTCTCCATATCAGCACAGGATTTCAATTTATTGTATGTATTATATCATCAAAACATAATAAATCATGCTGCAGGTTATTTATTCATTTTCTTTTAAAATCTGACCTCTTCCACGGCTCACGGGCCCAGCCGCTCCGCGGCATGCGGGATCCTCCCAGACTGGGGCACGAACCTGTGTCCCCTGCATCGGCAAGCAGACTCCCAACCACTGCGCCACCAGGGAAGCCCTAAAATCTGGCCTCTTTTTTTGCAGGATACAAAGTGAAAAAGAGGTATCTTAATCTGTATATATTGGAGACAAAGCAACAGGCTTTCTAATAAACATTAGAAACATTAACATTAGCTTTGTTTTAAATTAAAATTCTCTTCACTGTGTACACAGATTCTGTAACTGCATGAGATTTTACAAAACTTTTTTCACAATATTTGGACGTATGCAAATGGCTTTGGAAATAGTGCAGTATATATATATATATTTATATTTATATATATTTATATATTTATATTTATTATAATCACCTCATTCCAAAAAAGTATTTAAGATGGTATACAGAAAGGCAAAACTCACATCCACATACTTATAAGCACTTACACACACATATACACTGACATGTACTATGAGACAGCCTAGGCACTACTGAGAATCAATTTTACAGCAAAGTTCAAGCTTTAGTTCCTATTTGAGAATGTGTCACTTAATTACAGAAGACAGCACATATAAATGTTTAAGTTATAAGTTAAATTGTATTAAGCTCCTTTGCTGGTTAGACTTGAGTAAACATGACTGCATACTCTGATTTCAGGACTATAAGTAACAATATACTACATCATTAGTCATCTTCAAAGACTAGGAGGTCTTCACACCTTTCTCTCAATTTCCCCTTGCCAGAACCAAAAAAGGATACTATAAATGTCATGTTGTAAACAATAAATCACATTTTTATGGACTTAGAAGTTAATTTTGCTTAGAAGCATTTTTATGGACTTTGGAAGCTAAAGAATAAAAGCAACTCAGTTTGTAAGATCAAAAACGTTCCTTCCACGGAGAAGCATTTGTTCTTTGTTCCTGGACATTCACCATTGGCTTCAGTTTCCTCTTGGTATTTTTTCACTGCTAAGAGGTATAAACTGAAAATGACATATATGTAATGAAGGCAACTTTTTACCCAGTCTCTCAATGCACAGAGAATTTTTTTGTTGTTATGTATGGGAAACAATAAAACAATATTGGAAAGACCTCCCCCCGGACTACTGCTCTTTCCTCCTTGCTGATGAGAGGGTGATTTTGCTCAGCTGTCCACACTCCTCCTAAGGACATGAGAAAGAGTGGTCCAGGTCCACGAGGTGAGCTGTGGTTAGTCTATGGCCTTCACAGTAATGAATGATGAGATTAGGAAGGGGCATGTGACCTAGGTCTGCTCAATAAGATCCCATTTCTGCCTCTCCTTCTTGTCCCTCAAAGGGATTGTGAAACTACAGTGGCCGTCTTGCTACAGCAAGAGAAGCTGGGCCACCTTGATGAAAATGGCGGAACAGAAACATGGCACCTGGATCTCTGGTGACACTGTGGTGCCACTGGATTAACCAACTCTGAAACTGCACTACTTCTGAAGTTTTTCTGTCACCTAAAATAGTAAATTACTAACCTTTTAAATTACTAAATTTGAATTAGGAGTTGTAGTTATTTGCACCTGAAAACAATATACCCCCTTTTATCTCATGCTGAGATGAAGAAAGGGGAAATTCAAAAGGAAGAGAGACTCTCTTGGTATTTCACTATATACGTAGGAGAAAGGGAGAAAAGTGAATACAGGACCTGAGCATATGAGTACTCCAGTCATGTATTAACTGTCTCTTTAACCTCAGTGTTCACTCACTCATTACATCTTCTGTTGTAGAACACTAAATTCCCTAGTATTTTGCTGGGTACTAGGATACAAAGATTAAGATACTACAAACCTCACTCTCATAGGCCGATGAACGAGACAGATGTGAAACTTGAGGGGCACCTAATTTAACCTGGGAGTGAGGGGCCAGCCGTCTCGTTTGGCTGTGTTAAAGGAAACAGACTATTCAGGGAGGGCTCCAGAAGGATTTTTTTCCTCAAGTTCTAAGATATTTTCCTTTAATTTATCCAAACATTTCATTCATGAAGTCATTCATTTCAGAGCAAATCTAAGTGACCCTTAGAGTTGCTCTTAAAGAATCAGTCTTAGGGCTTCCCTGGTGGCGCAGTGGTTGATTAGGGCTTCCCTGGTAGCGCAGTGGTTGAGAGTCCGCCTGCCGATGCAGGGGACGCGGGTTCGTGCCCTGGTCCGGGAAGATCCCACATGCCGCGGAGTGGCTGGGCCCGTGAGCCATGGCCGCTGAGCCTGTGCGTCCAGAGCCTGTGCTCCACGACGGGAGAGGCCACAACAGTGAGAGGCCCGCGTACCGCAAAAAAAAAAAAAGAAAGAAAGAAACAGTCTTAGCCAGACACAGGCAATAGAGAAGGGGCCATCCACGAAGAGAACCACCAATGTGCACAGGGCACAGAGGTACGAGGAAACACAGCTGGGAACTAAAAGTCACCTAATACGGCTGGCCCTGGAGAAACAGACGTGAACCAGACAATACAGGTCTTTATCCTGGTGAGAATCGAGAGTTATCAGAGGACTGCAAGTGTCAGAGAGACATTATCCTATATGTATATATATATATATATATATTTTTTTTTAAGCAAACCACTCCGGCATTAGAAAAGGATGATAAATGCGGAAAGGGAAAACTGAAGAGACAGAGGGACATCACTCTGAAGCTATTGTAGAAGTCCACCCAAAAATGGTTAGGACCCAAACAAAGGCTGTGGCAATACGGACAGAAAGAAAAAGAGGGAAGATAACGATGATTAAAAGAAATTGATCCGAAAGAGAAACAGACTCACAGACATGGGGAACAGACTTGTGGTTGACAAGGGGGCCGGGGGAGGTGTTGGTGGTGAGGGAAGGATGGATTGGGAGTTTGGGATTAGCAGATGCAAACTATTATATATAGAATGGATAAACAACAAGGCCCTACTGTCTAGCACAGGGAACAATATACAATATCCTGTGATAAAATATAATGGAAAAGAATATGAAAAAGAATGTATATATATGTAAAACTGAATCACTTTGCTGTACAGCAGAAATTAACACAATATAAATCAACTATACTTCACAGGGAACTATATTCAATACCCTGTGAAAAACCAGAATGGAAAAGTATATGAAAAAGTATATATATATGTATAACTGAATCACTTTGCTGTACAGCAGAAATTAACACAACATTGTAAATCAATTGTACTTAAAAAATAATAAAAAAACACCTGATTGCTGGCAGAGTAGATGGAGGGGCAGGAAAGGTAACCTAAGCTGACTCCAGGGAGAGATGACCCAGCCAAGAACAGAGACAGGACATCCATGGAGAGGAGAAGTGTAGCACAGCACAAGCAAGAGACACTGCCCTGGCCAGGAGCCGTGAAGAGACTTCCATGTGTCCTGATGGCAAATATTCCATCCCAGTGTCACCTCTGCAATCTGAACCCACCTGAACTGAGTTCATCTCGGAAAATATGTCACTCATAAACTGTGAATAAACGACCATCTCCTCTTCCTAACCCCTTTCAATCCTCAAGTAACAGAAAACCTCAGATGTAGATATAAATACAGTGGTTTATTTTAGGACATGTGGATAAAACACAATGTAATACAAGGGAAATGGAAGAGTAAGTTGAATATCTTTGTTTACCTAGGAGCATAAATAAGCTGAAAATTAAAGAGAAATCATTGAAAGTGATTTTCCCGTTTTAGTTTGGCTAGTTGGTCTGTATCACACTGTGTAAATGCAACAGTTAGCTTAAATTAATATTTACATTTGCTTATTCATGTATGTTGTATAGGAAATAGGAGATATAGAAATACATAGATATTTTTGAGTTACCTTCTGATGGTATCCTTAAAGACACAGATGTTGCCTGTCAATAAATTTACATGCAGCCTTCAATGACATTCTATATGAAAGGGAAATGGCCTTCAACAAATGGAAGGACAACTGGAACCCCCAGAGGCAGCTCTTTTTGGCCTGAGGCAGGCACCTGGGAGAGTCCTGTTTCCTCTCGCTCCCCTTCGCCCTGGCTGAGTCAGCAAAGGCTACACCAGTCTCTCTCTCCAGCATATCTGGTATCTGACAAATAACTGAGGTTGACTTTTCCCTCACTGCCTACCGCAGAAAAATTGTACTAGATATGGAGGAGGTAGGCAGTAAGGAATGCCTACTACTTATTCAGAAAAAAAGAATTCATGGAGAAACTGTTGTGAGCAAAGTGCCTACAAAGATGTAGCTCCTGCCTTCAAGGCGTTTACAACCGTGTTAGTCCTGTTCCAGTGGTGAAAAGAGTGAACTACAGCAGTCCCTGGACCTGCGGGGCTTGACTCACAGCAGCAAGAGGAGCTGAGCTAGCTCTTAAAACTGAGTGAGCTTTCTTTACGGGGCCGGAGGAGGAAGAGGAAAGACTATTCGAAGTTAAAGGAACAGCTTGAGCAAAGAAATGAAGGCCAGAAAGGACGCGGTGAACGCAGGGCATAACTCACACGTCTGCTCTTTGGTGACTCCCCTCCGGCCTCCGACACCACTCCGGTGCCTCCGCAGCCTCTCCTACGGCTCAGAGTTATCTCCTTACTGATGTCTCTCCCCAGCGAGAATGCTAACTGCTAGAGCCTGGGATGTGCTTTTTCATCTTCGCATTCCCAGCCCGTGCTGCCACACCTGTGCGTCATTGGTATTCAGCGCCAGCTTGTTGAAGGAACATGCCTGCCTGTGTGCTTCAGTGAAGGCAATTCCAGGCAGCTGGAACCAGGGGGGCTGGGGAGATGAGATGGGAGATGAAATAAGAAATGGAGCTGGAGCCAGACCACGAAAAACTCAAACCCCATTATTAGAGTTTAGACTTTATAGAGCGCGTGGACTGTTTTCACCCTGAGGCACTGGCGGTGGACAACCAGATAAGAATCTATTATGATGAACAGAGGCCTTGAAGATTGGGAATATGAGAGAGAGCGTGAGGGACAGAGGACTTGGAAGCAATTTAAAGTCAGTGCTTACCAGGTGCCAGGCATTGTGCTAAGCACTCTGTCGAAGTCTGCCGTTTCACGAAATCTTCACGGTGCTCAAGCAGGTACTATTGATATTATTCCCAGTCTGAAGATAATGAATCTGAGTCCAGTCTTCACTCTTTCCAGCCACATCGGACTCTGAGAACAAAGCATTATTTTGAGCAAACAAGTATGAGGAACCCAGAGGGGAAGGAAAAATTCCAGCACTGATCAAGAAGAAGCACAGTCTTCCAACAGGAGTGGGGCAGTCAGTCCCCTCAAGGAAAACTGAGGTCCGCAGCCATGGACACCAATGTAAAACTCCATCTTTGCAATGATTTAACCTCATGATGAAAAGTTTTAACACCAACTTTAAAATGTGCAGAGTTGCATAGTTTTTTATTTTGTTTTATTTTTTTCAGATGGTACAAGAGCAGAGATTTTTGAAGACCTTTGCCCCGGACTAGATTTCTCCATAAAATTTTCCATGCAAGGAATATTTACAGGGATAACTATTTTCTCCTTGAAGGCATGAATTTGCTCTTATTCATTTTTGTACTTGACCTAACACAACCCTTCACACGTAGTTAAAGCCCTATAATGTATCTTAAACCAACCGGAACCTAATCAGTTTGGGAATGATAGAAGGCGTGGCGGAAAGGTGATGGACATTGAGTGAGAGGCTCAGAATCCTAAATGTTGTCTTGGGGGTGGGGAGGAGTAGAAGAAAGAAAGAAAGATACCACAGACTTTCCTCTGCAAGATACAGTGATATTTTCCCAGAAGCAGCCTCTTAAAGCCTGTTGCTACCAGGAGGCGAAATCGTAACTGATCACAAGTTAATGTTTACTGCCTTTGTCAAAAAAAAAAAAAAAACAACCACAAAGTAAGCGTGGGGGAAAAAAAGTGAAGATCCTTATTGCCTGGAACGAAAGCGTGCATCAGGGACGTGCAGAGCAGACAAGGGATGCCTACATCCTTTTTGAAAGAAAACAAACCCCCAGGTGATTTTTTTTTTAATGGCTACTAGATTATAACAGTCTAGAGGGTGAGGAAATAAGGATTGAATTAGAAGAAACACTGATATAGGAGATCATGATGCAGTGTTACAGAGCAGTATTAATATTGTAAAGAAAATAATTGGAAAATAACTTCACCTCTAAAAATGTATGAATTTACTTAGTTTCTGTATTAATGAACTTACTGGTGACATGAAATAACATCTTAATGAATCCGTGCCCCTAGAACACACTCACACCAAGTGTTCATCATTCTAAATCTGTTGCCTTTTGTTTTCTCCATTTGCCTAAGTAGCCAGCAAAGCCTCTGAAAACATTCTTTTTAAAGAACCAAAAATCAATTTCTTGATTCTTTCATTCTTTGTACAAGTATTTTTCCTAACCATTTATTAAACAGAAGCACTCGATACTCATGTGCCCTGGGGGATGTGATGATAAACGGCAAATTCCAGAGGTAGGGAGTTCTAATCCTGTAGCAGAGCTGACAGCTCCACAAAGAAATAGAATTCAAGTAGTAAGTGCCACAGGAGAGATATTAACGTGCCCCTAGGAGTTCAAAAAACGTTGAAAACACTTCTGGCCGAGGTGATCAGGGAAAGCTCCATACAGGAGGAAATGAGTAGGTTCCTGAACCTAAAAACGCCCCCTCCTTTGGCTTTCAGAAAGACATGTCACCTAATGCCAAATGCTTTGCTTCCCCCACCGTGTGCTCGCTGGTTGACTGAGAGAAGAAATCGGGACCTGTCTCCTTCAGGATCCAAGTGCTTCTTGGATAAATACAACAACACACAAAAAATAACCACCAACAGAATTCCTAGACGTGTCTTCAAATTAGTGACAATAATTTTAGCAAAGTGGGTGGTAAATTCAGAGGCATGTTGTGAGACGATTTACCTTTTCCTTCTCTGTGCTTTTCACTCATCCATACAAGGGAAGTGTTTTCAGTCAATCCAGCAACACACCTGAAACAAACAAATGACCTAACAAGCAAACAAACAACCCGAGACTATTGGCTATAATGATTTAATCCTTGAATATTAGTGAGGATGATGCAATATTTGGCTTTAACCCCTGGCTCCCCTGTGTTTCCTAGAAGCCCTCCTGGCAAGGGGAGATGGAGGGAAGGGACATATTCCATCCCTGCCCCCACCTCCAGATGTGAGCCTGCCTCTGTCCCCTTGTATTTGTCACCTTTCTTCACCTGTCAGCAAAGAGGAGGGTATAACTGTGTTCTCATAATGAGAGCCAGACACATAGGAATCATCTAGAGGGCTTTTCAATTATAAACATAATGTAACTAAATTTTGAAAATCTATATTTCACTACATTGAAAAAATAATGTATCTATATGGTCTTCCTTTTGGAAAGAAGGAAAAAAGAGAATGTTAAAAATATTTCGAAATCTCGCACTATTTCTAAACCCACTCACTTCCCCAGATACAGATGTTCCTTTGAGTTTGGGATGTATGCAGCTTTTCTTCTATTTTTTTCAATAAACAATATATGGTGTTTTCTCTGCTTTTTGAATTTATACAAATGGTATCACATTATCCACGTCATTCTGCAACTTGCTATTTTTCTTCTTAATGTTGTGTTTCTAAGATCTGTCCATGTTTGTTTTGCATATGAGATCTGGTTCATTACCAAATCTCATATGCAAAGATAATTATAATTATGGTCTGCTTCATGGGCCCATTTCCCACTGATGGGCAGTGAGGATGTTCCCTACTGTTCACTATTCCGATGCTGCAAAGGTTTTCCTCCTCTGTCTGTCTGTGCAGCTGTGCAATAATGTGGGGCATTTGTACCATTTTAAACTTAGCTATGATGGAAGTACATTTCCCAGAATTCCCTCCCTGTATATTTCCCGGGTAGCTGGAGCCATGAGAGTTATTTTGCCCAAGGTTTGGAATGCAGATGTGAACAGCAGCCAGTCCTGCAGCTCCTCCAGCTCCTGCAGGTCTCCTCCTTCAGCCCCTTTCCTCCCAGGCCAGGTGCATGTTGAGCTCTGAGGCAAAGGGCAGCAGCTTCTCCTGCGGGTTCCTCCCATCGTCAAAGCTGAAAGGTTGGAGGAAAGGTCATCCTTGCTCTTCCCCACTTCAGGTCCATCATTCCTTTTCAACTGCCCGGGCTGCTGACTTCAGGCTCCAGTACCAGACACAGAGGCAACAATCTCACGTAGACAAAGTCAATTCCCTATAATAAAGCCATTATTCTACATCAAACCTAGTGGATCAGATTCTCTGGATCCAACCCTGCCTGGTACACTGGGGGTATGACTTCAGAGTCAGAGAAACCCAAAGCTGCCATCTCCTCCAAACACCTCACTCCCTCCTGATTCCCTTGGAGCTGTGGATGCAGAGTAGCTGCCTTATGCCTAGGAAAGAAAAGTTGTTCATGTTAGAAGAAGATTCCTTCCCACCTCCTCTGTTAACCTTCTTTTCATCCTTCTGAGGGCAATGCCTACTCCTTGCTTAGAAATTAACTGATCAGTGGAACATAAAATTCCTTCTTGCTTTCTTACAAAACTAAACATACTCTTACCATACAACCTAGCACTCATGCTCCTTGGTATTTACTTATGTCCACGAAAACCTACACACAGATGTTTATAGCAGCTTTATTGATTTATTGATTCATAATTGCCAAAATCTGGAAGGAGCCAAGATATCCTTCAATAGGTGAATGGATAAACTGTGGTGCATCCAGACAATGGAATATCATTAACCACTAAAAAGAAATGAGCTATTCAGATATAGAAAACAAACCTATGATTACCAAAGGGGAAGGGAGAAAGGGATAAATTAGGAGTTTGGGATAAACAGATACAAACTACTATATATAAAATAAACAACAAGGACCTACTCTACAGCACAGGGAACTATGTTCAATATCTTATAATAAACTATAATGGAGGGACTTCCCTGGCAGCTCAGTGGTTAAGGCTGCATGCTTCCACTGCAGGGGGCACAGGCTCGATCCCTCGTCGGGGAACTAAGACCCTACATGCCAAGCAGCGCAGTCAAAAAAAATTTTTGTAATAAAATAAAATATTAAAAAAATAAAATACAAACAAAAAGAGAATAAAAAATAACCTAAAATGGAAAACAATCTGAAAATGTGTATATATGTGTGTGTGTGTGTGTGTGTGTGTATGAATCACTTTGCTGTACACCTGAAACTAACACAACATGGTAAATCAACTATACTTCAATTTAAAAAAAAAAGAGAGAGATGAGTTATCAAGCCTGGAAAAGACATGGAGGAACCTTAAATTCACTGTCACTAAGTGAAAGAAGCCAATCTGAAAAGGCTACCTACTATATGATTCCACCTATATGACATTCTGAAAAAAGCAAAACTATGGAGAGAGTAAAAAGACCAGTGGTTGCCAGGGGTTGGGGTGGGGGAGGGATGGAAGTCAAGAGGATTTTTAGGGCAGTGAAACTACTCTGTATGACATTATAATTATGAACACATATCATACATTTGTTCAAACCCACAGAATGTACAACACCAAGAATGAACCTTAATGTACACTATGGATCTGGGGTAATAATGATGTGTGTATGCAGGTTCATCAATTGTAACAAATGCACCACTCTGGTGGGCGATTTTGATAACGGGAGGGGCTATGCATATTTGCGGGGGGAAGTATATGGGAAATCTCTGTATCTTCCCTCAATTTTGCCGTGTACCTAAAACTGCTCTAGAAATTGTCTTAATAAAAAAAAATTTTTTTTAATTCTTTATTGCCAAAGGCGTACAAAGAACGTAACTGCCTTATTTTTGAGTTAAAGGAAATTCACTTTCTTGATTTTAAATACAAACCATGCGTCCTTTGAAAACAACGAGTAAGTCAACACAGCACTTCACCAGGGCTCCCTCTTTATTGGGTTTTCATCAATATTGAAACAGATGAGGTTGAGAAGAAGAAAAAAAATTTTAATTAGTTTTTAAAGCTGAAAGGTGTAGCTGAGACAAGTAATAAGTCAAGAGTAAAAGTCCAACAGCTTTGCTTATCCCCAGGGAGAAATGCGACAGAGCCAACCCTGTTACATTCTAAGAGGGGTCGTAGGGCAGGGCTAAACTGAACGTCCCTCTTGAGAGGATGCCAGCAGCCAGGGCCCGTTATAACAGCAGCGCAGACAGCAGGGAAGGGAGAATGTGATTCTGGAAGCTCAGTCTCCTGAAAGAATTTCCTGCCTCGTCAAGATGCCAAGGAGCTGAAAGCTGGGTCCGCGAAGAGAACGAAAGCACCACAGTAAAAAAGACTGCAATTCACTGACTCTCTCACTTTTTTGAGTTAGATTACTTCATCCTACCAGCACTAACCCTTTCCTCCCTCAACTTTAAGATTGATGAGGGATGGGGGAGGAAGGAGGGAACAATTCCGCCTTCACTGCTTTTTCTCTTAGGAGAGAGAGAGAGAAAAAAAGAGAGAGAGCCTCTGAATAAGTTAAATATTTTCCCCTCATGTAACTATGCTCAAATTAGGGTTATAAAACAGACATGTGAAGTCATTAAAAAAAAAAGAGCAAAAGGTAGGACAAGATATTTTTGGCAAAATAAGTAGTAGAACAAATAAGTAGTCAGAGTTATTATTGTACCTAAGACTCCTATGTTACACACATTCTTAACATAGCTCTACACCTGTCATGGTAAAAGGAATGTAGCTGTATATGAGTCTACTTTAGAGTGAAGGGTGAGTGTAAGTTTGGTAGTATCTAAGTTCATCTCCTGTTAAATATTCAAATCCAAGTGTAAAAGAGCCTCCAAATAAAATAAGTAACTCTTTGCTTCCATTGGATGCCTTCATCTGTGAGTCACCAAAGACCCAAATAGAGAAGCCCTAAACTCTCAGGGCACTTATTTTCTTACATAAACAAATCCAGAGGGAGACCAGTTCGAGAGCTTATTAATTCAGTGGTTTAGCAGCAAGGTCCTGGACCCAGGGTCTTTCCATCTTCCTACCTCATCTTCAGGGTGCCAGCTAGGTCTTCTCATAATCACAAGACAGTTACTGCATCACATCCTCAGACACCAATGTCCAGAGGTTTGTGTCTCTTTTTAAGAGCTAAGATGCCTCTTTCAGAAACTCCTTCCCATCTCCTTGTGGAGAACTCGATCATGGGCCCATCCCGAAGCCATTCACAAGTAAGAAGAATGAAACCTCCGTGATCCGCTTAGGCCAGTTGGGGTTGAGCCAGCTCCTACGGGTGGACACAGGAGCCAAGACAAGGCTCTGGGTGAGCCACTGAGAGCATGTGTTTGTGCTGAAAGCCGATGTCTGGTCTACATCTACATAGGAATGAAATATTTGCTATCAGGTTCAAAATGGGCAGTTTCCATAATTTTTTCTAGTTTAATATTTTGTCTAATGAATAAAATGTTAGTAGGAACTAAGCCCATCTGAAACATCTTTATCCCAGCAGTCAGAGCTTATTCTAAATGAGCGATTTGAAACCTTTTCCCAGGTAACGTTCCCCCCAAACCTCAACAAATAGCCAAAGGCCACCTAACTTCCTTGTTGAGAAAAACACTCGATATTACATGAACAAGTTCCAAAATCCTGGGTGTTTATCAGACAGCCACCTTTTTTTGTCTACCCAGCAGTCTTCTTTCTGTTGAAAAACATAATCCCCTCCCACCCAGTATTCCTGTGTGGTTTTGGTACACCTGCCAACTACAGTGCCCACTGCAGAGGTGACATGAGGCCCAGGCCTTGGCAATAGGGCACCTCAGTCCCTTGACTACAATATTGGACTATCAACCAGACATTTAACCCTAACCCAGGCAAGGACCCCAAAAAAAAAGTCCTTCTTTGAGATTTATGAGATGAAAAAAAACAAAAGAACAAGTGTCACCTTTCTTTTCTTGGATCCTGCCATGTTTGGATCCTGGGGACCACAGGAGAAAATGTGGCCAAGAACACACAAAAAGCAGCAGAGACTAGTGGCCGTGAGAGGGAGAGACAGGGAAAGAAAAGGAAATAAAGAGGTGGATCCAGCTGGCCTGACCCTGTGAACTTCCCAGTGTGACAGATTGCATAATTGGCCCCAATTTTCACCCCTCCCTGCATCCACCACTTTTGCTCTGAGACCCTGCAGTTTCCCTCACTTCCATGGGGAGAGCGTATTTTCCCACTCCCTGACTTTGATCTTGGTCAGGGGACTGACTGTGGCCAATGGTACTGTAGTACACATGACCCACAAGGGCTCTAATTGCCCTTGCCATCACCAGGAGAACCTGCCTCAGCTCACCTGCTGTCAGAGAAGCAGGTGTGGATCCGGCTCTGTACTGCAGCCTCCCTCGGTCAGTCTGCTGATGCCTGAGCATGCTCAGTTGAGATCAGCAGAGCTGGTCCAGCCACCCAGAGTGTGAGCTAAATCAGTGCCTGCCTTCACATGTCACTGAGATTTGTGTGGTTGCTTATTACACAGAAATGGCCGTATGAGCCCAGAGATCACTCCCTGCTTTTCTTCACCTAATGTCTGTTAGTTTGTTTTCGATCACCAAAATGGAGGCTTCAAAAAGGCAGGGCTTTTTGCCTGTTTTCTGTTACATATCTAATACCAATTAAAAAAGACTGGGACATTGTGGGCACTCAATAAATATCTGATGAATAAAGCAAGTTTGAGCTGCATTGCTGTCACTTCAAGCCCGAGCTCTGACTAATACAAGCCACAGATCTGATGGGGTTTTTTTTGTTTGGGGTTTTTTTTTTCTATTTTTTAAATTAATTAATTAATTAATTTATTTATTTTTGGTTGTGTTGGGTCTTCTTTGCTGCGTGCGGGCTTTCTCTAGTTGCGGCGAGCGGGGGCTTCTCGTGGCGGTGTCTTCTCTTGTGGAGCACCGGCTCTAGGTGCGCAGGCTTCAGTAGTTGTGGCTCGCAGGCTCTAGATCGCAGGCTTAATTGTAGCACACGGGCTTAGTTGCTCCGCGGCATATCTCCCCGGACCAGGGATCGAACCCATGTCCCCTGCATTGGCAGGCAGATTCTTAACCACTGCGCCACCAGGGAAGTCCCCAGATGGATTTTTTTTTTTCCTTTGATTTTATAGCATACGTTTTCGTCACAAAAATCACATCAATAGAATTTAGTCTAGTGGTTTTCTCCCATATCGGAGGATTTTCTGGGTCAATAAATCATTCATGTATCAAGGGATGGCACAAGAGTACAGATTAGTACTTAAGTCAATCCTCAATTATTTCTTTATGATAGAGAAAACGCAAGTTATAAAGCCCTAAACTCACCCAGCCAAGCCCACACTACGGCACTGTATAGCGATGCTATTCCTTTCTTACTTACACCTCTGCTGATTATTGAGACCAGAGACCACCATTTGATTTTTGTTTCTTATTTTTTATTTCACACAGCAAAGTTTCACGAATGGTACAAAGAACTGCTGTAGGTCTTTTATCCAGATTCATCCATTGTTAGCATTTTCCTCCATTTGCTTTATCATCTGCTCACTCTATTTTTCCCCTGAATCATTTCAGAGTAATTGCAGACATAATTCCCCTTGATTTATAAATACTTCAGTGTATATTTCCCAGGAATAAGGGCTTTCTTTAACATAACATAACCACAGCACATTTACCAAAATCAACAAATGTAACATTTAATACTGATATCCAACCCACCACTAATGTTGTTTCCAATGGTTCCAATTATGTCATTTATAGCTTTTCTTTTCTTTTTTTTTTTCCTGTTCTGAGATCCAATCCAGGATCACACAACTCCAATTAATTGTCATGTATTTTTAGTCTCCTCTAATCGGGAACATTTCCTCAGCCCTTCATTGTTTTCATGAGCTCAACATTTTAAAAAATTTGTAATTGAAAGTAAATGTATTTAATAGGATTTATTCTATGTTGAGCATTGCACTGAATTATATATTTAAGTTCTCTGAATCTCTCTCCCATTATTTAGTGTATAGTAGCAAGGAATTTTATTTATCCTAATTTTTTAAATTGTAGTAAAATATATGCAAAATTTATCATATTAACCAGTTTAAAGTACATAGTCAGCAGTGTTAAATATATTCACACTGTTGTACAACCATTATCACCATCCATCTCCAGGACTCTTCTCATCTTAAAAACTGAAGCTCTACACCTGTTAAACAACAACTCCCCATTCCTCCCTCTCTCCAGCCCCTGGCAACAACCGTTCTACTTCCATCTTTACGAATTTGACTCTTCTAGGTATCTCATATAAGTAGAATCAACTGGACTCATTCCGGGTATTCTGGGGGGAGGGGGGGTTTCGACTGGCTTATTTCACTTAACATATTGTCTTCAAGGTTTAACCATGCTGTAGCTTGTGTCAGAATCTCCTTCCTTTTCAAGGCTGAACAATATTCCATTGTATGTATATACTACCTTTTGTTTACCCATTCAGCTTTCCATTGACACTTGGGTTGCTTTCACCTTCTGGCTATTGTGATTAATCCTGTTAATGAAACTGGATGTACCCTGTTTTCAATTTTGGGGGGTACATACCTACCAACAGAATTGCTGGATCATGTAGTAATTCTATTTTTAGTTTTCTGAGGAAATGCCATACTGTTTTCCATAGAGGCTGCACCATTTTACATTCCCATCAACAGTGCACAAGGATTCCAATTTCTGTATGTCCTCACCAACACTTGTTATTTTCTGTTCTTTTCTTTTCTCTTCCTTTTCCTTTTCTCCCCCCTAGTAGTAGCCATTCAAATAGATGTGAAATGGTATCTCACTGTGGTTTTGATTTGCATTTCCCTAGTGATTAGTGATGTTGAGCATCTTTTCACATGTTTGCGGGCTATTTGTATATCTTCTCTGGAGAAATGTTTGTTCAAGTCTTCTGCCCCGTTTTTGAATTGGTTCATTTCTTTTGTTGTTGTTAAGTTGTAGGAGTTCTTTATATATTCTGGATATCAGCTTGTTATCAGATATATAATTTGCAAATATTTTCTCCCATTCCGTGGTTTGCCTTTTCACTCTGTTGATTGTTACCATTTTATGCACAGAAGTTTTAAATTTTGATGTAGTCAAATTTATCTATTTTTTTCTATTGTTGCCTGGGATTTTAGTGTCACACCCAAGAAATCATTGCTAAATCCAATGTCATGAAGCTTTTCCCTCATGTTTTCTTCTAAGAGTTTTATGATTTTAGCTCTTACATTTAGGCCTTTGATCTATTTTGAGTTAAATTTTGTGCACGGTTTTGGTGTAAAGACCCAACTTCATTCTTTTGCATGTGGATATCCAGTTTTCCCAGCATCATTTGTTGGAAAGCCTGTCCTTTCCCCATTGAATGGCCTTGGCACCCTTGCCAAAAATCATCTGACCATATACGTGAGGTTTTATTACTGGGTTCTCTATTGTATTCCACTGGTCAATATGTCTCTTTATGCCAGTACCACAGTGTTTTGATTACTGTAGCTTTATTAGTTTTGAAATCAGGAAGTTTTGAGACATTCAACTTTATGCTTCTTTTTCATATTGTTTTGGCTATTCAGGGCCCCTCAAAAATTCATACTTATTTTAGGTATGCAAAAAAACACCATTGGGATTTTGACAGAGTGCATTGATCTATAGATTGCTTTAGGTAGTGTTGACATCTTTACAATAGTAAGCCTTCCAATCCATAAATACAGCATGTCTTTTCATTTATTTGTGTCTTCTTTAATTTCTTTCAGCCACGTTGTGTACTTTTCAGTATACAAATCTTTCACCCGCTTGCTTATGTTTATTCCTAGGTATTTTATTCTTTTTTATGCTATTGTAAATGGGGTTATTTTCTTAATTTCCTTTTCAGATTGTTCACTGTTAGTGTATAGAAATGCAACTGACTTTTTTTTTTTTTTTTTGCTGCGTTGGGTCTTTGTTGCTGCGCGTTGGCTTTCTCTAGTTGCGGCGAGCAGGGGCTACTCTTCATTGTGGTGCACGGGCTTCTCATTGCAGTGGCTTCTCTTGTTGCAGAGCATGGGCTCTAGGCATGTGGGCTTCAGTAGTTGTGGCACACAGGCTTAGTTGCTCCACGGCATGTAGGATCTTCCCAGACCAGGGCTTGAACCCGTGTCCCCTGCATTGGCAGGTGGATTCTTAACCACTGCACCACCAGGGAAGTCCCTGCAACTGATTTTTGTCGGGTGATTTTGTATCCTACAACTTTGCTGAATTTGTTTATTAGTTCTAATGGCTTTTTGTGGAATCTCTAGAGTTTTCTACATTTAAGACTATGTAGTCTGCAAACAGAGATAATTTCAATTCTTCCTTTCCAATCTGAATGCTTTTTTATTTCTTTTTATTTTCTAATTGCTCTGACTGGGACTTCCAGTACTGTTTTGAATAAAAGTGGCAAGAGTGGGCATCCTTGTCTTGTTCCAGATTTTAGAGGAAAAGCTTTCAGTCTTTCTCCATTGAGTATGTTAGCTGTGGGCTTTTCATATATGACATTTAGTAAGCTGAGGTAATTTCCTCCTATTTCTAGTTTATTGAGTATTTTGTCATGAAAGGTGTTGGATTTTGTCAAATGCTTTTTCTGCATCAATTGAGATGATCATATGCTTTTCTTTCTTCATTTTGTTAAAAGTAAATGATAAGTAGTCTCTTATCTTGCTCTTTGATTAAGGTAAAACAAGCCACTATAACAGCAAAAAATATAACCGACCCTCAAAGAAAGTTCAAGTTAATTCATTCATTTAGTCAAATATTTATTGAGAAAATGTTCAGTTTGTGGCAAGCAACTTTCTTATCACTAGAGCTCAAAGGTGAAGGCACAGATCCTTTCCTTCAAGAGTGTCACAATCTACTGAGGGAGACAGGCCCGTCCCCAATCAGCCCATGAATTCTATGCTCTAATCACAACAGTATATCAACCACATCCCCCGTTTGCTCAGAGTTCCCTGAGACCGTGGAGCTCTGACCCTCCTCCCTTCTTTGCCTGTCAAAATCATAGATATTTTTCCAGTCCTAGCTCAAATTCTACTTCTGAGAAATACTCTCTGATCACCTTGTCCAGAATTAATTACTCCACCTCTGTAATCTCTATTATACCCCACTCACTACTCTGAAAATTAAAAAGTAAAGAGAAAGCATCAAGCATTTATCCTGCCTTTTTCCTGTACCATAGTGCTTCAAGAGAGCAAAAAAGCAGATGGGAGAAAGTTTTTTAAAGAAATATTCCAGTTAATAAATGCAGATGAATGACAGAGTTAGAAAATCACCATTTATAAACCTCCAGTGAAATGATAGATCTTCTAGGCAACAGTCATCAGTGGATCCCAAAACCATTAGGTGAAAGGCTGTTGGGGAGATTAAGCTGACACCCCCTGAACCCACTGAGCACTGAAATCAGGATAACCAGACATTATCTGCTTCAAGAAATGATGCCAGAGCAAATGTACTATAAAGTATTCCTGCTGAAATACACTGAACCTGCTGAAATACACCGAACCTATATCTAATCAAGCTTCTAGGTCTAATCACCAATCCACAGGAAATACAGGTGGAGGAACAAAACAAACAACACCACAAAGGAAGCAATCTGCCAAATCCACAGACTGTGCCACATTCTATAAGGATAAATGTCTTGGTTTCACTAAAAAAAACATTAAACAAAAAGGAGGAGGAACAGTTATAGAATAAAAGAGGCTTATGAACCATAACAACGATTTACAATGTGTGGACCTTATTTAGATGCCAATTCAAACAAACCAACTGTAAAAAAGATATCGTTGATACTGTTAGAGAAATGTGAATAAGGAGTAGGTATTAGATGATATTAAGGTTTACTGTTAATTTTGTTTGGTATGCTAATAGCACGGTTATGTTTTTTTTTAAGTCTTTATCACTTAGAGTTGCATACTTACTGGTGAAACAATATGGATCCTGGGATTTGCTTTAAAATACTTCAAAATAAATAAATAAATAAAAACAAGGGAATAGATGAAATAAGAATGGTATAAACGTAGGCTATATATATATATGGGGGGGCGGGTAGAGAGGTTCATTATACTATTTGTTCTTTTTTCATATATATTTGAAATTTTCCAAAATAAAAAGTAAAACAAATCTTAATAAAACAAACAGTAGCAAGAAAAACCCTTTGATGTGGAAGAGCATTGGAGGATCAGAGGGTGGGTATCTGTGTCAGAGTCCAGATCTGCTACTCACTAGCCACTCTAGGGCTCTGGGCCTCAGCTTTTTTATTCATAAAGTAAAGAGTTGGATTTGGACTTCTAAAGTCTCTTTCAATTCTAACATATTATGACTCTGTTACTCTGAAATCCCCATCTCTGGTTCCTTCTCAAGAATCCTTTCCCAACTAAGTAACTGTAAGCAAGATAGGAGTTTCCTCTAACTCTCCCAAGACTACTCTCTGAATATATGACTTGCCTATCTCACTTTCTTCTCTCTCATTCAGAGAAAGCACCACAACTAATTCCTGTTTATCTAAGTCATTCAGCACTTGCTGCACTCCATATACACATCTGCTTCTGTTATATGTGTATATGTGTCAGTGTTGTAAGTCGGAGACTGTAAACTAGGACACTGTCAACCCAGCATATGGGTGTTTGCTTTAATCACGCTGATGACTTAGCACATTGTCAGCATGCAGCAAATGTGTACGATTATAATACTACGGTGTAAATAGTGAACTTTCTAAGCAATCTGTTGCAGCTGGCCTAAGTGGCCACAGAGAGAATACAAAAACCTGTATATTCTGGCATACTTTGCTTCTTTTCCTCCTGTCCCACATTGTGAGATGTCATTTGGTGGATCATATTTCCAGGGATGAGAAATGTGAATAAGGAGTAGGTAAAATAGGCCATGCAATATTGGCTTAATCCACAATATTTCTCTTTTCCCTCACTAAATCAGGGTGTATGACCCCTTTCCTGTGTGAGGAATGCAAACTCCTCCAATTTTATCTTTCAGATAACTTCTCAAAACCAGGTAGTGACCACATGAGAACTTATGAAGACGTCTTTTCTTTTCTCTTTCTTTTTTTTGCTGGCGGGGAGGTGGTGTTGAGGAGAGGGATGAAACAGACAGCTGTGCTTTTGAATGTTTAGCCAATCCCAACTGAGTCATCATATTTTGCCTATATGTAAAATTGCTTTAGGTAAATTTTCTCTAATCCGTCCTCTCAACTGTAGGATGACCTGGTTTAAGGTTGTTAAACACTATACATAGATGAATTTCATACCTGCTGAAGCAGTGTTTCAAAACCTTTTCTTCGTAAAAAAATGTGGCCATAAATTTCCATCAGAGGTTGCAAAAGGGTAGCCCTTTACTGTTCCAAGTGACCTCACAAGACTATGCTGGTGGGGTAGCACCTTGCATACTGAATTACAAACTCCTCAGCTTGCATTCTATACACAGGGTAATGATAGTTCCTACGTTTCAAGGATCTATTATGAGGATCCAGTGAAACAATACACATAAAGTGTTTAACACAGTGTTTGGGAGCAGTAGTCAAACAAGATAGTCCTTTGTAAGCACTCCCTTGCAGTCCCTAGAAAGAGGACATTTTCAATAAACATCTGTTGAATTAATACATTGAATGACATAATTAGAAAGATAAGTGGTTCAATATCCATGAACAAATAGAGGTTCTCCCTTAACAGGGTCATATAACTTCTCAAGGCTTTTTACAAAGAGTGTTTTAAGCTACAGAATGCCCCAACACAGAACTTTAAAATCAAATAACTCAATTTTGAAATTTTAACAGGGAGAGTTAATAAAGGGAAGGCCCATTTATTCAGATGAATCAAAGATGAATCTGAGATATAATCGTATTTTATGTGTACAGGTCATTCACCCTAGAATCAAAGCACTCACCACATATTTCACTAACCCTTGTAACACCCACAGGTAGATGTTGGAGATGATCCCCTTGTTACTGATGGAGAGAGAGCCTGAGGCCCAAGACAGTGAAGAGACTTGGCAGAGGCCACATCAAGTGAGTAATGGAGCAAGAAACGGAACTAAATTCTAGTCTTTATCCCTTGTGCACTTTAGGTTTTACCACGAAGTTGCCTAACATCTCAGTTACTTTTTAACTCTAAAAT
Organism: Physeter macrocephalus; assembly: GCF_002837175.3. NCBI lineage: Eukaryota > Metazoa > Chordata > Mammalia > Artiodactyla > Physeteridae > Physeter > Physeter macrocephalus. Next base: position 54,511,143 of record NC_041223.1, on the reverse strand, counting down.
CCATTTTGAAATAAACCCTCCCCTTAAAAAAAAAGAAAAAAAAATTAGCCAAGAGTACAAGATTCAATAACTAAGATAGAAAAAACATAAATCAGCTGGGTTTTTTGTTTGTTTTGTTTTAATGGTTCCACAACACCAGTTAGCAGCGTCTAAGGGAGAAAACGGAAACAAACATTGGTTCAAAAACAAACTTCTGCATAAGGCAAATCGCTGCCTTTTAGGGCAATTAATGCGAACGCTAATTTGCAACTGAAAACAACGAGGATTTGGTTTTGAGCTTCCAAACAGAACTATAGAGGTTGAGCATATTCCTTCATTGATTTCCCTATGATTCTACCTGGGGGTGGTGGGTAAAGAAACTCTTTTTAATTAACTCATTAGAACAGGTATTACCAGAATTTTCAGGTATTTTAATCTCCATCTTCTCCCAGAAGCCCGCAGGATGAGTAGTTATGGTTTTAGTATCCCTTGACTGAAGATAAAATAAAGACAAAATGACCAAAAGCTCCTATGAATTCGGTGACATTCTCAGTGAACTTGTGTTTACTACCCCCCATATCTCCGTACCAGAAAACCACCATCGCGCTGCGAAGGCGTGCTGGGTAGACGGGTTCCCGGACACCCGCGAGGAGCGCCCAGGCAAGGACCCCGGATTCGGGGGCGCAGGGCCGGGAGGGTGGAGTTTACGTTCGCTCCATCGCTGCAGCAATGGAAAAAAACGTACTCACAGAGTAAACCACTCCACTTCCAAGCGGTTTTTCTGATTTTTATTTTTTAAGCATAAAAACGATGAGAACGAGGAACTCGCTGGCAGCGCCTTGCCCCGCCGCGCGCCCGCTCCCGCCGCGCGCGCCGACGCCCACGCCGCGCGCCCGTGTCCGCGCGTCCCCGCGCGTCCCCGCCGGGGCTCGGCGCACAGCCCGCCCAGCGGAAACCCGCGCCCGAGCTCGCCCAGGACGCCAGCTGCCCGGAGCAGGCGGGCTCTCGGTTCCCACAGCAGTAGTTCCCAGTTTCTAGTTTCCTTATCGCCACGATTTCGCCCTCGGGGTCTTCCACGGGGATCAGACGGTGGCCGCGGCCGCGGGTGGGGAAACCCGCGCCCGCGCCGGGCTCGGTCTCTCCGGCCTTGTGTGGCTGGCTTATTCCTACCCGGAAACTTCGAGCAGTGTGGGCCCCGGCAGGGACTTGGGAGGGAGGGAGTTTGAGAAGAGGCTTCAGTTTTTAATCTCCTGGGCAGTTTGATGGGCGTATGCCAGGCCCGCGCTGGCTTCGGGGCAGCTCGGCCAGGCCCCGGGACACACCCGGCGGCCGCGGAAGCGCTGAGGGGATGTTTGGATGGCCGGAGCCTCTGGCTTCCTCTCAACCTTCTGACCTTTCAGAGTCCAGGCCTGTTGTGCCTGAGGCTCGCGATCGGCTCTCGTTGCCATCTTCCCACGAGAAGGTTGGGACTCCAAGCCTAGACCCAGATTGCGAGGATTCTGGCCTTGGCTTCACTGTTTATCAACTGCTTACTGCCCCTGACCACGTTACTGACCCTCACTGGTCCTCAGCTTCTCTGCGAGGTGGGAAGTGTAAGAACACCAACTTCAGAGGGCTGTCGTGAGGACGGTGCGAGATAAGGCATTTAAACAGTTGGGGCACAAAGATTGTTCAGTTCGTGTCAGGGGCTGCTTGGCAGAATTCAACAAGCTCGGTATAAGGACTCATCCGACAACAGGTACTACTCGACCCCGCGTGCCAGGCCCTGCCCTGGGAGCTAAAAAGAAAGCAGCGAAGGTAGCAGACAAAAATTGCTGTCCCCTTGGAGCTTGCATGGCTGAGGCGGAGGGGGCCAGGGAGGGGTTACCCAGCAAACGTATAGTGTGTCCCATAGTGAGAGCAGGCACAGGGGCACAGATGCAACTTTAAACAGGGTGGACAGTCGAGTAAAGTGAGGGTAGGAGGGGGAGCCATGGGAGAAGCTGGTCCAGCTAGAGGGAAGGTCACTAAGGATCTGCTGTCCAATCTGCTTCTAAATCCTGTCACTCCCTTCCTACTCCCTGGACCCCTCCCACCTCAGGCAAGCACATCACCGGCAGAGCCCGCCCTAGGGAGCTCTGCCTAAGGAAACAGGCTGGGTAGGTGACGGGAAGCCCAAATGTAGCCCCAGTCCCAGCCCTCACGTTTAAATGAAGTTCCCCTCCCTCCATCCCACCCCACACTCTGCAGCCCATCCCTGTACATCTTCAAAAGAATTTCCCTGACAGAATCATAAAGGGGATAAACTCACATTCTCGAAAGGAATCCAACTTCCCCTTCCCCCTTTCGTGGAAGATGACAAGGATGGCGGGTGATGGTGCTGACATAAACCAAGCAAAAGTGGCTTTGCCCCGCCCCACCCCCAGAGCTCTCAGCAGGAATAGTAACCGCACACCTCCAAGACACTGTACACAGAAACATCAATAACAGAGGAACAATTTCAGCTGATGCTACTGCATACTTCTTTACCCTGCACCACTACAAACAGAGAAATGGCTTCTAAAAGCTAGGTAAGGTACAAGGCATATGTGCACACTTACCAGTCTGGCTGGAATACACACTATCAATCTTATATATCAGTAAAAATCACTACCACTTACTGTGCTCTTCTCATGTGCTTAGTGTTTTCTGTGTATTTACTTATTTAATATCACTGATAACCCTATGAGGTAGTATCTACCATCATTTTACAGGTGAGAAAACTGAGTTTTCGAGCAGTTAAATAACTTGTCTAAGGTCACAGAGCTAGGATTTTGTGGAGTACTCCCTTTCTCCCATTTTATTGTGGGTTCATTCATAATAAAATAAATATTTATTGAGTGCCTTCCATGTGACAGACACTGTTCTAGGCACTGGAGATACAGCAATTTTTTTAAAAAAATCCCTGCCCCCGTGTATATGACTGACATTCTTGTGGAGGGACAGAAGCAATAAGAGGGGGGAAAGGGACTTCCCTTGTGGCACAGTGGTTAAGAGTCCATGCTCCCAATGCAGGGGGCCCAGGTTCTATCCCTGGCCAGGGAACTAGATCCCCCATGCATGCCGCAACTAAGAGTTCGCATGCCGCAACTAAGGAGCCCACAAGCTGCAAGTAAAGGAGCCTGCCTGCTGCAACTAAGACCTGGCCCAACCAAATAAATACATAAATAAAATTTTTAAAAAATAGAATAAAAGATAAAGAAGAGGGGGGAAAGTAAACACAGTATATGAGAAGTTAAATACTGAGCAGAAAAATAAAGCAGGGAAAGAGGAAAAGGAGGGGACGAAGTCGCAACGTTAAATAGGTGGTCAGGGAGAACTTCACCCAGAAGGTGACATTTGAGCCCAGAGCAGAAGCAAACTATGCCTTTGTGAGGAAAAGCGCTTCCCACAGAGGGCACAGCAAGTGCAAAGACCCTGAGGCATGTCTAACACGAAGGGCAGGGTGGCTGGGGAGAGGGGGTTGGGCCAGGAAAGAGAGGTAGAAGTGGTCAAGGAGGGGTGGTCACTCAGGGGTGTAGACTGAAGGACGTAGGCTGTGACCCTGAGTGAGGTGAGGAGTCACTGGGGGCCTTCTGAACTCCCTCATAGAACTGGATCACTCTGACTGCACGGGGGGGACAAGGTAGAAACATGAAGAGCGGTTGAGAGGCTGTCATAACAACGTAGGTGCTAGATGATGAGGGTGTGGGCCCAAATAGCAGTCGCATTTGTTAGATTCTGAGGATACACAGAAGATAGAAGCTCAGTGTTTTCCAGTAGGCTCCATCCTGAGTGTGAAGGGAAGAGGAGTTAAAGATGATGCCAAAGTTTTGGCCTGAGCACCTCCTGGGGGAAAAAAAAAATGACTTGCTCTTAAGGACGGAGCAGGTTTGGGGGCAAAGCTTCAAACAAGTTACATATGAGCATCTTGTAGACGTTTGGGTGGAGATACATATCCCGCAGGCGGTGGAACAAACAAAACTGGAGGCTGGAGCTTAGGGAAGAAGTTCAGGCTGGAAATATGTATATTTTTAACGGGGGGTTGTCAGGCTCTAGGTGCTGGTAACTGCAAGAGATCACTTAAGGGGTGAAGGCAGTTGGGGAGAAGAGGGCGGGGAACCCGGCCCAGGTGTGCCCCTACTTTCCCCACTTCATTACGACCAAAGAGAGAGGGAGACGAGCACTCGGCTTACTAGGTGCTTCCACGTTGAAGCTCTGCCCACTCTCCTGAGCAGAGTTAATCCCTCTCAGCGAGGCAGCTGGGAGGAAGCAAGAGTTTGGTGTGCCCCGCTGGGCATTAAGCAGCCCGAAGCTCCGGTGCCATGATCCTAGGCAAGCCGCTAAATCTCTCTGGTGTCAGTATTCCCCTCTGTAAAATGGGGATACTAACACCCATTTACAAGGTAGTAATCTGGATTCAGTGAATGGAGACCAGAAAACCAGCCCTTGTGTTCCTTGTTACTCAGGGCTCTCCCCAGCATTTCACGTCCCATCTCCTCCACGCATTGTCCTATCTTCGTACACGCTCCCCCAGTGCCACGCTGGTACAAAACGGGTGTTCCGGGAAAGCATGAATGAAGCCAGAGATGGGGAGTGGACTCCGGAGCGGACGCCCGGTACCGGAGCGAGCCCGCAGCTCATCCCGCCTTGAAGGGCAGGGATCCCGAGCATCAGACCTGGTGCGGAGCCGTGATGGCATGCCTCTGCCTAGAGCCTGGAAAGGGGGCGCGGTCCCCGACGCCCCCTCCCCCGAGCCCACAGCCGTACGCGAGCGCCTTCTTCTCCCCGCAGACGCGGCGGGAGGGGCCCCGGCGCTTCCGCCCAGAGGCGAGCAGAGCAGAGGCGGCTGCGGTTCTCCCGGAGCAGCTCCGAGAGGCTGGCAGCCGTCGCGCTGTGGCTGTGCCGCCGCCTGGACGCGGAGGGCCGGGGCGAGGACTGGGCGGCCTGCGCGCTGGGAGCTTGCGGGACCGCGCCCACCCCGCCCGCCTGGATGCACCGGGAAAGGCGCCCTGGCTGCGGTTATAGTTTTTAAAAACAGGGACTCCTCTCCCCCCACTGACTGCCGTCCCTCTGGCTTCTGAAGGAATGGGGAACACAAGTTTCCTGTAAACAGGTCATCCGAGGAATATCGTGTTAGGATCCTCTCCGATCTGCAGACCAGACGGTTGTTCTGGCAGAAGCAGCCCTGGCGCCCGCGACGCGGAGGCGAGGGGTCTGCCCCGGACGAGAACGCGCGGAGAAGAACCCAAGCCTTCGGACCGTTTCCCATGCCCGCGGGTGAAACCCTCAGGGCTGGTGTGGAGGATCTCACGCGTTAGAGTAGAAATTCATTAAACCGAATTTACAAGGCATCTTTTCAGTACCTTCCAGCAAACCGGGCCAAGATCCCAGTCTGGCAACAGTGGAGGAATTAATCTGGATGTTATACGCGGTGGTACTTCAACTTTGGGAGGGAGGGGCGGGTGCCACCGATCTCTTCAAAATCGGGCGCAAGCTATGAACCTTAGCTCAAAAACACACATCAGTTTGGGATGCATGTTTGACGTTCCAGGAGCACACACACACACACACACACGCACACACCCCTCTCCTCTATCACACCTGGAGCCCTAGAAAAAAACCGGTGCCTGACAGAAAGAGTATGCACAGGCTTTGTGATCTCTGTAGAGGAAAAAAAACAAAACATCCACAGGGCTTGTTTGGGTGGTTGGTTTTTTTCTCAGTAACAAGTGGACAACAGCTAATCAGGCGATCAAGTGAGTTTGGTGGATATGAAAGGACACAGACCTCCTGGGAAAGGAAAGATGCAATTAAAATAGAATCATTCCCTTGGGTTGTCCTGCCCTCTCCAAACCACCAGCAAAAATGTAATTGGCAAAAATGTTTTGGACGTTAGCAAACAGGGAAGGTTTCCTTAAACGTAATGATGACAGTTCTGTAATTTTGTTGTCCTGTTAACCAGGAAATTTCTATGTTGTAATCAAAAACGTTTGATGGCCTCAGAGAAGCAGTACATGTGCTGTTTTTTGGGGGGGAGGAGGTGGTCAGGAATGCCTTACATACTGCTCCAAGGATGGCAGCTCTCCACCATCTAACCGGCCTGCTGGTGCTGTTTTTGTGTAACCGTGGAGGATAACATATCTGTCTTATTTTATTTCACCAGATGGAGAAAATGGAACAATATTTGAAAAAAAAAAAACAAAACCAACATTTCCTGTCTTTTTGTTCTTAACATAAAAAGTACTTTATGGCTATTTTTTTCAGCATATTTTCTCCTCCTCTGGGGCGCTTTTTAAAGCCTCAAAGCATATATTTGCCAGGAGTCTTTGGATTTTCACAATATTCCTAACTTTTTCTATAACCAAGACTTGCTGGACCTGCTCCATCAGGGAAACTTGTGTTTTACAAGCTGTAGACAATAACTGCAATAGCTAAGCTTTTTTTTTTTTTTTTTTTCCTGAGGGAAAATTTTAAACTTAAAACACTTAGTATTTATGGGCCATTGCTTTTTCTTTTATTACCCATTTAACCATGTCTTTTCTTTGACGCTCATCCAGAGAGACTCTCATCATCCATGGCTAGATCAGAGAAGCCAAAAGGAAAGGTCTTCATCATCTCTAATCTCCATCTCTCACCTCCCTCCAAAGCAGTTTACAATAAAGAGAACTCACTCCCACATCCTGATCCCCGCGCTTCTTTGATCTTCCCCATAATTTTCTTATTAAAAACAACTGCCCTGTTGCCACCACCACCAGTTTCAGGTTGTCTGAGTAACTATTTTCATCCTTAAATTTTTAATTTTGAAAATCAAGTCATATATTAGAGTTATTATGGCAAATACAATATCCTCACTTGAAAAATGGGAAATCTGTAGAGCACAACCTATTAATTTTCCACCAGTTAGAAAGCACTAAAATGCTACTTTCTGAATATGGGTCTCTGGTTTTCCAGGCTGGCTTCTTCCTGTCTCAGTCACACCACCTTTCATGGTTTCCTGGATTATTTCTTCCACTGAACAGTGATTAAAAGTGAGTGAATATTCAATTTCATACCCACCAACATCCCCATTTTAAAATTTGCATTCTGTAACAAGTTACCAAACTCCAGCCAATGATGCAATATACCACCAAATTCCAGTAGAACAAAATAATTTGAGAAAGACTTCAGATTTCACAGTCTTGGAATTTAGTAACTACTAAAACACACATTTCCTCTTTACTAATGAATGGGGTCAAATAATTAATTTAGCAAATAAAAAAAGTAAAACAAAGGTTAAAAAGCTTATGCTTTAGATTTTATACATAAAGATTGTAATCAAATTTGGGGAAGGGGCATTAACATTAGCCAAAGTTGAAAAACATGAATAAAGCAAGGTTCTTTAGATTTTTATATAATGCCTAGACTTGTATAATACCTTATACAAGTCTCTAGGGGATTCTTACATTCACAGTTAGACATAGACCTGCAGTTTCTGAGTTTCAGTGTCCCTAAGGTCAAGGGTACATTCCACTTGGAATTATCTTCCTCCAGGAAATATGTTCTCATCGTACAGCTTTCACCAGGTGGGGTGGCTGGGTCGGGAGCTGCTGCTACAGTTCCCTCAGCGGCATTTTCTCCTTCCAACAGAGCACTGGCTGAACATTACTGCCCTTGCTCAGACAACTGTGAGTCTTCCCTGCTATAATGTAAACTGTACCAGGGAAGGGATTACATCTATGTTGTTCAGTATTGCGTTCCAATACTTATTAAGTATTTAATGAATTAACAGAGAGTTGAACTGATGTCTTTTTTTAAGCCTAGGGAAGTCAAGTGCAAGAAACAAAACCAAAGTCTCTCCATCTCCTTCATTCAATCTAGTGAGGAAGCCTCATGAGCAAAAGAAGGGCTGCGCAGCAACTGACCAGACACCTCAGTTTAAAACCCACCTCAGATACGTACCAGTTGTGTGACTTTGGAGAAGTTACCTAGCCTCTCTGAATCTCATCTCCTCTTCTGTAGAAGAGGTATAATAAAGCCCACCTTGTAGGGTTGTTTCAAGAACTTATAAACATAGAAAACACCTGACATATGTAGGCAATCTATAACCAAACAGTTCCCTGTTTTATACAGTAGGTCCTTATTGTTTCTATAATAATAGAAACAATAAGGACCTACTGTATAGAACACGGAACTGTATTCAATATCTTGTAATAACCTATAATGGGAAAGAATCTGAAAAAGAATATATATATGTATAACTGAATCACTTTACACTTGAAACTAACACAACATTGTAAATTATACTTCAATAAAAAAGGTTTAATTAAAAAAAATCATCATTCATTCATTGAATGTATGTCTGCTAAGAGCGCCGGTGATACAAAGATGAATAAACCAAAACCCTTCCTCAAGACATCAATCTCGTAAGTAATATGGCAAATGAGGTACCAGAGACAATCAAAAGGAATTACGGGAGCAACTCAGCTGGAGAGAGGGGTACAATCCGAACAGAAGGGAGCATATGATTAGAGACACAAGCTCTAAACACTATGGCTTGTGTAGGTGACCACGTGAGGCTGGCTTCCCGTTTAATGCAAAGCGACCGCCCGACTTATTACAATGGCTGATGAAAACCCATCCAAAAATCACACTCACACATGCTGTCTTCTCTCTGCTCTCTCCTCTCCTGGATGTGCTAAGCACACTCCACCTTAGGGCTTTCCGCTGGCTGTTCCTTTTGCCTAGATATTCTTCCAATGTTTATCCGTGCCTCACCTCCTTTCGTGTCTTTGCTCTAATGTCATCTTTTCAATAAAGCCAGACTTGATCAGCCTATCTAAAATCACACTCCCCCCCAGATCCTATAAAACGTGCTTGCTTATTAAGTCTATGTTTTACTGTTACCACCCACCCCCTTCCATAAAAACACCATGAAGGCAAAGATCTTAGTTTTTTTCCCCAAGGTATGCCAAGTGCCTAGGACAGTGGCTGGCACACAGTAGTGTCAAATGAATGAATCAAGTGTGGCTGGAATGTGAAGTCAGGGCAGGCAGGAGAGAGAGGTGAAGCTGGAGAGATATAGTACAGAGGCTTTGAATGCTGTGGCTAAGAGCTGAGATTTTTATCTGGTAAGTAAGGGGAAGCCATTAAAGGTGAGTGGCATGTTCAGATCTGCTCTTTAGATAAGTCACTCAGGGAAAGGATTTGAAGGGAATGATAATGGCAGAGCCTTAGAGTTAAGAGGCTGCAGCAGCGAGTGAGCTAGAGAGTAAGACAGGAAAGCCCTACATAAGAGCAGTAGAAATAAGAAAAGAAGGGAGGGGACATATCTGAGACATAATTAGGAAGTTAAAGCAGGACTTGATAACTGACTTAAAGCAGAGGGAGAGAAAGGAGACTCAAAAATGACTCTTTGGTGTGTAGTATGGGTGACTGGGAGGTTGAATTCAGTGAGGTCTAGAATATGGAGAGGGAGGGGGTGGGTGATGAGTTCATTCCATATATATCCATAGTGGTCCCAGTGTCACTTGTGGAAGAGGAAATTTGGAGCTCAGGAGAGAGGTTTAGATCAGAGATATTCTTTCTACCTAGTGAAAATTACACTAAATTTAAAAGGAGAACAACTTTCATTTCAAACATCCAAAATCACCAAAACAGTAGGAATTAAAACACAGCTATGTTTCTTAAGATCTTATATGTCTACATAAATATCTATGATTTTTTTCCCCCTGATAGCAAAGAAAATGTGATTTGTTGTTGTTGTTATTTAATTGACTCTTGCTCCAGACTTCACTTATTGTTAGATTTTCAGCTAACTGCCCAGAGAAAATAATAATCTCTTCCCCTCCAAAAGTTACCGTGTTTGGTTGTGAAATAACTAGTGGTATAATACGGAGAACATACCCTTTCATTTTGTAAAAGTGTTAGGGGGGAAGTTAAAGAAATTCAAAGGCAATATTATATATTCAAAACAAATTTGAGGAAATACTTTCAAAATGACATGTAATTAGTTAGTGGAAGTTACTATCACAACATATGATTGAAACAAATTGCTTTATGAGCTTTCTCTTCTCCATCAAACCTCTATATAAATATAAAGCATGGTAGAAGGGACAACACTATACTGTCACTTAAAATTACAATTAGGAGGAAGTGTAAATTGTTTTACTTCACTAACGATAATAATAATAATTTATTGAGTATTTACTTTGTGCCAGTGCACTGTGCTAGGCAATTGTCCAAGCTTTACCTGATTCCTTCTTGCCCTTTGAAGGGAACAGATGATAAAACAACAAAACAGGACTTAGACAGTTGAGCAACTTGCTAAAGGTCACTTTGCTATCAAGTAGTGAAGTCATCTTTTAGGAGAGGGGAAACAAAATTTTTTTTCTTTCCAAGATCCAATTATTAGTTGCAACTTGCCTTGACCTGTTACAGATGGGCGCTGTGAAAGCACTGCAATTTGAGGCAGTCTGACTGGTTCACAGCTGCTGCTATACCCAGAACCTAGCAGGTCAGGCACTTAAAAATATGTACTATGTATAACAACTTTGTTATATAAACAAATGACCAGATGAACAGGATAAGCCCATGTTAGTTGATCTGAGAACTCTCTCCACAGTGTTCATAATAATATAACTGTTTTCAATATTGTGAAATATTTTCTTTCTAAAGGTGAACTTATTATTTAGGACTCTGGAGAGAATGTTTTAAACTCAATAGACAGTAACTAGCCGCGATCCTAAAAAACAAGCGATAATAGCCAAGTAAGTGCCCAAGCACACACACTGGATTGCGAGCTGGGCCTGGGTTATACAGACTCACAAGCTCATCCGGGAGCCAGCGCAGAGCCCTCACCCTATACTTTTGCTGAACTGATTCCAGCTTAGTCACCCATGGATTAGAAGTGACATGGAAGCCATCGTCAGTTGTTTTTTAAACCAGCGCTGTTTCCTAGGCTGCATAACAGGCTAGCATCTGTGGTCCTTTACTTTAACCAAATAAACTGCGTGGAGGAACTCCCTCTTCAAAACCAAATTACCAAATCAGCGCTCAAAAGGTGAAGCTCCGACTGCTTTCTACTTTTGACTGCGATCCCCGCCGCCCTTGTAATTCGCATAACGTTTCGTGGACCCGCCAGCTCAGTTTTATCCTTGGAAGGCGGGAAACACCGGCTTCCCAGCCCCTCTCCTTCCCGGAGCGTGGACCCGGGGTCAGCCCCCCACCACAAGCACGTGCAACCCTTATTTCTCTAGAATGCCTCCTTTTTGTACCGGTGACCTAAAAATCCTTTTTAACCGCCCCCCTTCACTCCATCGCTCGGCTGTAAACCCCAGTGCAGAAAGTGAAAGTGGGCGCAGGGCCCTGCCGCTGCCTCGGAGCGCGCGCGCCGGGGGTGGGAGCGGGGCGCGAGGACGTCCTCCCGTCACGTGACGCGCGGCGCCCCAATCCCAGCCCCGCCTCGCCGCGTGCGCTGACGGGGCCTGGGAAGCTCTTCTCTGTCAATGAAAGTTGTCATTTGGGCTGTTACCGCTTAAACACAGTGTAAAGAGGGCTTTACACCTCCTTCCGCTTCAGACCACCCCCCCCCGCCCCGCCACTACCTGTAGACGTGGAGAGTCAGATGTCCCGAACTCGGGGTTCCTGGACACTGTGCACAATCACTTTCATCAACCGCTACCTGCTTAATGTGGGAAAGAGCACTTCCTTTTAGGTGTGTCTTCAGGTGTGCCCAGGAAGGACTGTGGCCTCAGTTCTCTCTGGTTTGTTTGCTGGGAAGGGAGCTAGGACTGTACGCCTCCTTCCTCCAAAGCAGAAGAGCAAAGAGATGGTTAGAAGGAGTCCGAAGCCTTTGGGCCCCAACATACGACCCGGAGAGTCTTCCTGTCGCCACCTTTCCTAATTTGAGAGAGGGGACCTGCGAGCCCCTGGAAAAAACGGCAGATAGATGCAGATGTCAGCCCTTCTTTTACAATATTTCAAATAACTCTGAATCTTTTTCTCCACTGGAGTCTTTATGCTTAATTCAGTATCTTAAACAATTTAAAAGAGCTGAGTCCTAATAGAAAAAGTTTTGCCCTTTCCAAGACTTCTGAGAGGCTTAACTGTAACTTCACGGTTTTTACCCCCAATATCCACCACGAAACAAAAGCTAGCTTTCCCGAAGTCAATGACAATAGGAAAACTGGTTTAATCCACCTCTGGGTAGGCAACCCCCAGCCCCCAAGCCCTCCTTCACACTCCAACCTGCCCTTAGGTATGTTTGTGTAATCAGAGACTGATTGTAGCTGCCTCGCCGTTTCTCCCCGGGAAAGCTTAGTTTGAATTCCTTGAAGTTGCTTGTTTTCTAGGTTAATCTAGGCGAGCAGAGAAGATGCCACTCGGAAAATAGCTGGGTTTCCTGCTCGGCATCTTCAGGAACGGGCTGAGCTGCGCAGGTGTGCGGCTTGTGACTGCATTGAAGAGGGTGACGTTAAAAGGTCTTTAAAACGTTACGTTTGAGATTTTAGGAAATGTATTTTCCAAGACTACGGTGACTAAAAATATTTGGGCTAAGATTTTAGTGAAGAGAATCACGCCCAGGGTTAGTAAGAAGAGCGGTGATTTGGGGCTTTGCTCTTGCTTAATCTGAAACCCTGGCGATGCTGATAGGTATGTCTCCGGCATTTATTATTTGGTATTTTAAAACGGTGTAGAAAGAGGGCCGTTAGGATTGATTATTACGGTTTCTTTGAAGGATAGAATTCCGTGTCACCAACTTGTAAGGGTAAATGAAATGCAGAACCGGGTACACCTTATTTTGGGAGTGTTGAACTTTGCTTTCCGAATTTATGAAATGTGAAGGGGACCAAAGATGTCTGCGCTGGTTGAACCAGGGCAGGAGCGTTTATTACTCTCCAGTCACGGAAAAGCTGCGCCCAAAGTTTTGCAGAGCTTTGGGACTGTGGCGAGGGGGGCGAGGAGCGGGAACGGCTCCGGGGACGGGGCTCTCAGCCGGCCTGCGGTGGACGCAGTTGGGAGCTGACCGTTCACCGGAGACGCCGTGGGAGGCCGGGGGGTCGAGGTAAGACACAGCTAAAGGGGGACCCCGCTGGAGACAGGCTTTCCCCCGAGGGTCATTGTTGAACAAACACTTTCCACGGTGAATTCTACGGAGCTCAGCGTGTGTGCAACTAGCGGCTCTCGATTGGACTATATTAGCCTAAATTAAGTAATTAAAAAAAAAAAATCCGGCAGCGAAGCTTCCGCTCGAAGACAAGCGAGGACCTGTGACCGAGCGGAGATAGCTTCTCAATTACGCACCTCTACTCCGTGCTCGAACTCCTTTCTTTAAAGTCGCTCACCCCTCAAAAAAGGGGGTGGGGGAATGAGAATTACCAAAACGTTGTGTTCCCTTGGACGGGATGAGTAGGAAAGAATTAAGTGTCCTGACATCAGGTCCAGAGGACTCTCGACATAGGTTGAATTCGTCATTTTGTCTCGAGGTCCGCGGGGCTCCAGGACAAGCTTGCAAGACAAGCTTCCAGAGAAATCCTTTCCCGGATGCCCCTGCAGTCACAAGCCTCATCACTTCCTAAGGGTAACTTTCTTGTAGCAGATTTCGCGGCTCGGATGACTGGGTGTAGAAACTGTAAGGTCAGTTTCTGCGCGCGCGTGTCCGAGAGGCTGAGTGGGGAAAGGCACTCCCGCCATCCGGCCTCGGGTCGCGCCGTTCGCCCCAGTCGGGTGATAGCGGGCAGGTCTCAGGAGCCTCCGCAGACCTCGGAGCATCCCGAAGGCTTGATGATTATTTTATTTATTTATTTATTTGTTCGTGGCTGGGAGAGAAGAGGGCCCCTTGTCGAGAGGATTAGAGTGCGCTTTTTTCTCCCGCCTGGCGCACCGCCTAACTCCTGAGCAGCCGCGCACTTCCCACTTCCCGGTTTTGAAAGCCAGAGAGATGAGTCAAACTCAGACGCAGAGGAATGACAATCTGAGCTGCTCGCCCAGTCTCTACCAACTTCCCCCACCCCCGCCCCACCTTCCTTTAGGTCCTAGGTTCGAGGCAAGTCTATAGGTTAGGCTTGGGCGGAAGAGGGTCTGGGCAGGTGCCATCTCGGGCGCCTACCCTGTTTTGTCACATTCTCCTTGGGGGTTAAGGAGCCACTGACTGCGTCCCCCTTTGATAACCAGGCTGGACACGTGAACTCAGGCGTCTCGGCAATCTGGGGGACGGTCCCTTAGGATTTTTCTTTTTTCCTTTTTTCAGCGGAGACTTCTAGGGAAAAAAAAATCTTTTTTTAAGTTTTAAATATTTTGATGTCTATAGAAACGAAAAATAAAATTTCCAAACGGGAGGCGGGGAACCAAAGGAAAAATCTGATTCGGAGGTGTTTCTGCTCAGCGGTCATTGTCGACGCTACCCCTGTGCAGGACAGAGGAAGAGCGTTTCCGAAGAGAACTGGTTAAATAGAACCTTTAGCAGTAACGTAACAGGAAAGACACAAGTGGGGAAAATAATAAAATGCACAGTAGATACACGATACAGATGATTTGAGGAGCTCTGCCCCCACTGAAAGCCTTGTTGGACAAAAATTATTTGGTTGTTTTCACAGTATTACATCTTTTTTTGAATCAAACTTCTTTTTTTTCCATCAGCCAACTAGACTTGGTTCCTTAATTAGAAGGCACAATGGAGTTTCTAACAGATGTTGTCAGCCACAAACTCTGATCCAAAAGAATCAGTATAATTAATTTTAGGGGACATCTTTAGTTTATAAGGCCTGAAATTAAAATATGATGTGTTTTAAACATTGTGGTACAAAAACACAGGGAAACATATTTGTTCCAGAGCCTTGTAGTGACACCATTTCCTTGCTCTGTGTTCAGTGAAAAAGGCTTCAGTAGGATATGGCTACTCTCCTCTCTCATTCCAGTACCTCTTTATTCCAACTTGATTTCTTTCTGATCCAAAAAAATCTTAGGAAATTCTACTCTAAAAATATTTCCTGATTTTAAAAAGTCAGCAAGACAAGATGAAATCCTTTACATACCACATGGTTCTGAACAGATCACACAAATATTTTTTCTTATAACCTCGGTGTTATAAAGAATATGCTTGAACAGCAATTCATCTAAATATAGTTTTTAAATATGTATAATTTAATCTGAATGAATGTTGCCAAACCCCTAGTACACCAAAATATAAGCACAAAGGTCAAATTCTTTATAATAATTGTCAGATAAATGTGATAAACACTGGTTCTTCTTGGTGAAGTGAAAGTTAATTGATTGATCATTTCTAAATTGAATACATAACGTCAAGACATTATTAAGTGAGATTTCCAAACATATCCAGTTCTTAATTCTTCTGGTATCCTGCCTTTTAAACTCTCTATGTAGTATGTTAAAGATGTGGCATTGTAAATTGTTTCCTTGGCATTGGAAAGAAGCAGAAAGTGAATATGTTTTCTATAACATTCAACCCGCCCCTGGCAAAAACCCTATGGTTTAGACTGTATTTTAATGTGTGCCATATTTTGAAATCAATGTTTTTTTTAATAAATTTATTTATTTTATTTATTTATTTTTGGCTGCGTTGGGTCTTCGTTGCTGCATGCGGGCTTTCTGTAGTTGCGGCAAGTGAGGGCTACTCTTTGTTGTGGTGCATGGGCTTCTCATTGCAGTGGCTTCTCTTGTTCTGGAGCATGGGCTGTAGGTGTGCGGGCTTCAGGAGTTGTGGCACGCGTGCTCAGGAGTTGTGGCTTGCGGGCTCTTGAGCGCAGGCTCAGTAGTTGTGGCCCAAGGGCCCAGTTGCTCCGTGACATGTGGGATCTTCCCAGACCAGGGCTCAAACCCGCATCCCCTGCACTGGCAGGCGGATTCTTAACCCCTGCGCCACCAGGGAAGCCCTGAAATCAGTTTTTAACAAACTTCAGCCTCTGTGCAAGAACAACTTATTATCCTTCAGTAGATCTTTATGGCTACTTTAAATAAAAGTTTTAAAAAAGTGAATACCAAGAGAGAATATTACAAAGTAAAGTCTGTATCTTCTTAGAAGTTCATATCCATTTGAGTCTTTGGATTCATAAGCACATTTCATTTTACAGGGATAAAGTTTTTCAAGGGGACATAGACCTGTATTATCATCTCCCTTTCACAGAGGGGGAGATTGTTCTGACACAAATAAAATGTTTCTGCTAAACAGACCGTCTCCTGGGTTCAAGTCACATCACAAGATTTTGGTTTGCTGTATTTAAGTAAATAAGAAAAAAAAAATGTTGGCCTTGCAAACGCTGCTTCTTTTATGACTGTGATCCCTTCACTTACCTGCCCCGTACTGTACACTTACACTCCATACTTATAGGCTGCTGAGGAGTACTGAGCAGTAAAAATCTTCTTGATGGGCAGTCTAATTTAAATGACAAATGTGTATTGGACACATGATGTAAGGGGGGAGACGTAAAAAGTAGAAGACGTGAAGCCCAGAGTTTACAAATAAAAATGCTTCACCAACGAACATAAGGTACTGGGATGGATCACGTTACTTTCCCCGCAAATTCTTTTAATAGCAGTATGTTAAGTTTTGCTCTAAGTAACTTCTCTTAGCTGTCTAAATTGTTGGTGAGCTTTGTCATGTCTTATGGAGAGCCTGAAAGTGTGGGCCAGGAATATAATTTTTTTAAATCATTTCTCTCAGTTTATTTATCTTTTTTTAATACCAGGATAATTGCTTAATTGATGGTACAAGTTTAGTCCTTTCTAAACAAAATGACTTATTTGTTCTTTAAAGTTAATGACATTTCTCAGTTGCACTTGATTAAGAGACTCATTGTATTTAGGAAACTGTCCGGTCGTGTCTCCTGAACTGGTTAGTGGTGATGATGCTGCATTTAGGACTCAAGTTTCCCTAAGTACTGCTATCAATCCACTTACAGTTCTTTTTTTTATTAGAAGTAGGTTGGAGAGGTTGTCCTTAGAAAGCTTGTCTTCTTTATACTTATAAGAGGGATTTGAAGTATTTCTTTACCTAGTGGAAATTTTAAAAATATTTGGAGGTATTACAAACTACTGGAAATGACTAGAAACTAGTGAAAAGGAGAGATCTCTGGGCTTTATAATAGACATTTGGAGGAGAGCTTCCAGAGTATGTATTTTGAAAAAAGGAACCATACCATCTATTTCAGTAGTATTTTACTGTTCAGTAGTTAAATATGTTGGTTTCTTGCCCTTCAAAAATGTACCTTAAGTCAAAGATTTTTCTTTCAACGTTTTAGCCACATTTGCTCATAAGTTTTCAATGGTTCTGTAAACAAAGTTGCTTGTGTAAGCAGTGGAAGCCTTTGTACACCAAACGAGATGTCTTTCAACAGTTGCCTGAGTAAAATACGTGTGAGGTTTTCCCTGATGAGATTTCAGATATGGCTCTGAATGCTAATACAACCTGTGGGTAACATATGAACAAAAGCGTGTGTGTTAAACATTACCATTGCAGAAGAAAAATACTGTGTTCGTTTGGCTGGAACGTTTTAAACTTTAGTAATGGTGAGAATCATTGCTTTAAAGGAAAGATCACCGCATGTAGTATTTATTCACGTCTGACAACCGAGAGTCAATGTTTTGTAACTAATTCACCTAATAAAAGGGTGGTGTATGCTCAGGCAGAATTAAAAAGTCAACTGATTGTTAGATTTTAGAAATATTCTATTAGAAAACTGCATGCTTTGGTCGATTTCTATTTTACATTAATACATGTAATTATAAAGTGCAAGGAGTTTGAATATTTTGAATTTTGAGTATTTTTGTTACAAAATTAATTTGCATCTGGTTGTGGTTTTCTAACTAGTTTGCTATTACAGGTTAACATTGCTGCCTCTCACAGTATTTCACACATGAAATATCTGTGAATTGCATTATTTAGTTTGCGGCTAAATATTCACCCTTTAAAAATTTTTTAACTTAAAGGGGTACTTTAAATATAAGAGAAGAGACATACTTGAAAAAAACTTCCTAAAATATTTATATTGAATAATAAATATTTTCTGTCCCGGACATAAATTAATCTAAAAAGTGCAACATTTTGGTTTAAGAGAAGTTTAAACTGTAAATAAACCCGTGAGTCAAATGGCTACACTGAGTAGTTTCCCTCTGTACCTTTGACAGTTAATTTTACTTTATTTAGATTTTTACCACTTCCAGGATTGCCATTCTCAATCTATTCATGAGTCAGACACAGGGAAGCCAGTTTACCTAGTTTAAAATAAAATGACATTACTTCCCACTTTTTCTCAGTACATCATCCCTTCTTCTCACATCTTTCCTTTGTTAGCCCGAGGACCATCAGCCAACCCTCATCAAAAGGAAGCGTTTTATCATTTATGGTTCTGTCTCTGCTGGGCTAGTCACATTCATCTTCCCTCCCTGGGTTATTACAGATCAACCTGGCTGTGGTTTTGCATCGGGATTTTTAAAAAGATAATACTCATGTACTTTTTCATCCACATTTAGAAAACACATTGTGATCCATTAGAAAAAAATATATTTGTATACAAAAATGACACATAATGCTTTTGTTTGCATTAATCTAGGGCAAGACAACAGCTACCAGAAAGTTTGTGGCTAGTAATTAGGTGGAGGACTGTGCCTTGGAACCAGAGAGAATTGGTGTCCCAAGTACACAGTAGACCTAATGCCCTTCCAGATAGTTCCCCATTTGGAACCTTTCTCCTGCTGGTTTCTCAGAACTTCATTTTTGCTCGTCGAAATACTGTCAGTTCCTGATGGTCCAAGTAGACTTGATTCCAAGGGCATCCTTTGTTCAGCCGGTGGCAATCCTGTAGACTTCTATTGCATTTGTTGCGACTTTTGTGTTACTTGCCTTGTATTCAGTCCTCTTGAACATTAGAGCCATTGTGTGATGGGCTTAAGTATATCAATCCCCTGCCCTCAAGTGATGTGGCACTGACTCGGGGCCTTGGGTGCAGCAGAAAAGATCTGCGCCCAGTGTTTACCCACAAGCTGATGTAACCTTTGGAGTTACCCGCAGTGCTTCAGTTTCCCTATCTGTTCAATATGGGGAGTTGAGATGAAATGGTATTTGAAAAAATATGCAGCCAAATCCAAGAGCTTCAGAGTATTTTCAGAATACTTTGTTTTATATATTTCAACTATATCCAAAAGAATAATATAACCACCACCATCTTCAATGTACTTATCTCTATGTACCTATCTCCAAGACACATCAAAGCCATCTTTGCTTCAACTTTTAAAAATATACACATTTTTATGTTATTTTTTTTAGGAGGCTTTTTTATGTTAAAGCCTCCTAAATGTACTCTTTTCATCTCTTTTTCCTCTCTCCCTAAGGAAGGTTATTCCCACGCATAGGTTTTAGACTTATTATATTTGTCTCTATTCATAGCATTGTTTTGCTTATTTTAAAAAGTGACATAGGGATTTCCCTGGTGGTCCAGTGGCTAAGACTCTGCGCTGCCAACACAGGGGGCCCTAGTTCGATCCCTGGTCAGGGAACTAGATCCCGCATGACGAAACTAAAGATCCCGCATGCCACCAACTAAAGATCCCACATGCCACAACAAAGATCCTGCATGCAGCAATGAAAATCCCGCTTGCTGCAACTAAGATCCAGTACAGCCAAATAAATAAATAAATAAATAAAATATTTTTAAAATAAAATAAAAAATTTAAAAAGTGACATAAATTGCACCATACTGTATACATATGTTCTTTTTAACTAAACATTTTTTTTTTTGAGATTTACCCACACTGATATATGCTGCTTTGGTCCATTCCATTATCAATGCTGTAGTATTCCATCGATGAACATACCATCATTTTTTTGGGGTAATTACTATTTTTTTAAAAATTTTGTTGAAGTATAGTTGATTTACAATGTGTTAATTTCTGCTATACAGCGAAGTGATTCAATTATACATATATTCTTTTTCATATTCTTTTCCATTATGGTTTATTACAGGATATTGAATACAGTTCCCTGTGGTATACAGTAGGAACATACTATCATTGATTTATCTATTTTGTAATGTTCACTATTTCAAATAATGCTGCTATGAAATTCTCCTACACGTCTCCTTGTGCACAGGTTGTCTCTCTAGAATTTTACACAGAAATGGAATTGTCGGTCATAGGCTTATGCATATTTTCAGCTTTGATAACTGTCGCTAAATTGCTTTCCCAAATGTTTGCACCAATTTACATTGCTACTAGCAGTATGAGAGAGTTTCTGCTGCATTTATATTGTCACCAACACCTGCTAAGATTACACTCTCAAATATTTTCCCACTTCAGATGGGTATAAAATGGCAGCTCATTATTGTTTTAGATTATATTTTCCTAACTGCTGGTGAGACTGTATGTTAGACACCTGGCTTTCCTCTGCTCTGAATTGTTTGCTCCTATACTTTGCTTATCCTTTTCATTATCTGGGGTGGCTTATTTTTCTTACTGATGTATCATTCTTTTTCCATTCTGGATTCTAGTTCCTTATTGGTTATGTTTGCTGTAAAAATATTTCCCTGTTCTGTGGCTTAGCCAGGCGTTGTTTATAGTGTCTTTAAAAATGCATAAGTTTTATTTTTAATGTCATGAAATATATTTCCTCTAGAGTTTGTCCTTTTGTCTCTTGTTTAAGGAAATCTTCCTTAGCCTGAAGTCATAGGTTTATTTACCTATATTTTCTTGTAAGTTTCATAAAATTTTGCTTTGTTTTTAAATCTACCTAAAATGTATTTTTGTGTTTGGTATGAGGTAAAAATCTACTTTCCCTCCCAAATAGATATCTAATTGTCCAAGCACCCTTTATTAAATAGCCCATCCTTTTCTTGACTTTGAAAATGTCACCTCCATCCTATATCAGATTCATACATACATCTGTGTGTCTGTTTTCTTTTTATTGGTCTAGTTGTCTATCCTTGTACCACAACAGTGGAGTCAGCTGCTTTATGTCTTGACATCTGGTAAGTTCCCCAGCTGTGTTCTTCAAAATAGTCTTGGATTGTTCTTGGCCTTTTTCTCTTCCATTAGATTTTAGGGTTAATATATATACTTTTTCAAAGTGGAAAAACAGATTATAATATTTTGGGGGAGATGGTAGTATCTGTAAATAACTTTCTGTGGAATTTCAAGTTGGAAATACTCATTTAATATTTTCTCTCTTTAAATTTTGGATCTTCATTGAACTGCGTTGTGTAGTTGATACTAAACTACCTTCAAATCTGCTGCTGAATTTGGCCGTCCTGAATTTTGGTGCATGAATAGAGTTGGAAAAGTTAATTTAGTTTAAGAAAAAAAAATCAGAGGTTGACTAAGCTGAAAAGTGTTCTGTTGCAAAAAATGAGGGTTTTTGTTTTCTTAAGTAGCATTTGAATTGAGATGTAGAGGTAAGGCCAGGTAATCGCTTTCTTTTCTCCTTTTGTCATTAAGTAGAGATAGAACAATGGGTGTTATTTGAAAGCTGCCCTTCTAACCTTTGCTGCTTTTAAAATGCCTTCAGGTCATCACAAGTTTCTTAGTGGTGTTTTAATTTTTTTTAATTTAATGTTTAACTTCAGAAAGAATTGCTTAGAAACACTTAACCTTGTTGAGCTGCAGGAAAATGGTTAGATAATGGTATCTATTGGTGATGATAAGGGATTTCATAACATGTTTATTTGGGGGCCTGATTAAAAATAAGATTGTCAAAGTTATATCTAACTGAAAATTTACTTTGAATTCTTTCATCCTTAAGACATCTAATATTGGAAATGAATAGTATTCAAAAGTAGGAAGACTTCTAGGGCTTTGATTTTTTTTTAAAAATGTATTCTGCTTTATACAAACTTAGAAAATACTTTGAATTATCCTCATTGACTATGAATCTATATCATAATTGTTTTATAAATATTTGGGTTTTTTTCCTTACTTACCTCATTGCCTTCGTCCACTGGAAGAAGAAATGATGCTAAGGCATTCAATTCATTCCATTCTGTAATTTACCATGGATTGGCCCTAGGTGTTGCTGTGTATACCTGTAGAGAGTGCAGTTTGTGGTTCACAGTGCTGATTTTTCTCCATTTCTCATCCACTTTCTGCTTTGAACTTTTGGCCATGTTCCTCAGCTGTGTGTGTGTGGCCAAGAGAAAAAAACAAAAACAAAAAAACCCCACGGAGTTAGCCATTCTCCTTTGGAGCCTTCAGCAGGATTGTGGTGTTTGGGAATTTTTACTTTATTATAATGCAATGGTTTTAGTTTGTGGTTATTTTTTGTTCTTTAATTGGTTTATTCCAACTTAATAAAGACTAAGACAAGCCTAGTCAGAGAATTCCTTTACAGATACACATAGGAACATATAGTTGGAATTGAAGATAGTTGCTTATTTATTCATTCACTCATCATACATACATGGACATATTATGAATAGAGTGACCATATAATGTGCTGTCCAAAGCAGGACACTTTTGAGAGTGAATGGGGGCATTAGGAACGATAAACACAAACCAGGGTCTTCCCTGGCAAGCCATCGGGCTCTGAGCACTGTGTATCATGCTTCCTACAATCAGGAAGTTTTTTGAAAACCTAGTTAACTCTCTCAGAATGTGAGAGGAAGGGAAAGAATTGATTAGAAGGAAGAGGGAGGCTTCTGTGTAGGCACTGCCCCTATTAATATAAAACAAACACCCAGAGACTGCAGGTTTATTGGGTGCTAAGTGTGCCCTGCCTGTAATCTGCTAGTTTCATTGAATTCACACATCCTTAGTCCTGCTTTTCTAGAAATCGTGTCTCTACCTTGTTTCTTTATTATCCTTAGACATTTTGGAAAAATATATAATTGACATACAACATTGTATTAGCTTTAGGTGTACCTTCGACATTTAAAAAATTTAAATGTCTTTAGCGCCTGCATTTCTTTTATTTTGGACTGGTAACATACTTCTGGTCCTAGCCTTTGTTACTAGTCTTCTTATTTTATAGTTAGATTAGTTAGATTTCCAGGCCATTCTCTAGGCAAAATCAATTGGCTATTTCTTTTGACTGCTTGAGACGCCTCCTAGAAGGACAGGTGATTTTCCTTACCGTTCAGTCATTCAAGTCACAGGATTTGTAGGTTCTCGTTTTGGATTATAAAGAATCTGAAAGGAGCACAGACGTTCACCTCCGGTCTGGACCTTGCTAATTTTTGGACCTGAGTGCTGATGATTCTCAAAGCAGAACAGCTTTGTGTGCCTGTGTTCCAGCACTGTGGCTTTGCAGTTTGCCTCTCCCTCCAAAGGGAGAGGGAGTGTTGAGTGGAGGGGAGAAAGAAGCAGGAAGGGGTTGCCTTGCCTTGCGTGGCAGACAGGATGGGGAGAATGTATGGACTGTTTGGGAAAGAGTCATTCTGGTTTTGTGGGTTATACCCCTCCCTTTTCTGAAATCTATACTTGAAAGTACAAAATATGGGAGTGTGTGTTTGCTGATAGTCAGATCAAAGGTTCCCAGGGGGCTGAACTACTTGAAAAGGGAAAGGAGGAGAGTAGCTCTCTGCAACCTGACCTCTACCTGCTCTCATTGTAACCAGGCTTGTGATAGGCAACTAGATAGAAAACCACTGGGTATGACCTTCCCAGGTGCTTCTGAGATGGAAAGTATGGCCCTGTGTATGGATATGGTAAATTTGAGCCATTGGAGGTAGAAAGACAGTAACATACATGCTAACATAAATATTGAAACAGATTGCTTATCTTTCATCAGAGCCCCTTGGTTTAGAATCCTTTTGTTCAGCAATAATGAATGTAACTATTGACTAATACTGTTTAAAAGACTGATATTTGTGGCACCAAAGGTAAGCGTAACCTGAGTAACTTCTTGACCCTTTGCAAATATTTACAGGTTGAAAGAATATAGTTTGACAAAAGAGCCAAGTGATTTTGTAGTGGTTTACTTTCTGGTTTTCCTACAGTTCAGTAGATAGCTTATCTGGAAAAAAAGGAAGGTTTTTTTTTTTTTTTGGTGGTAGTGTAATAGATTATTCTAAACTGCTTTGTTGTTTTTAAGTTTTTTGGAAACAGAATCTGGATGAATTTTTTTATTGAGGGAGGCTAAAGATAGTGGTAATAGCATGACATATTATGCTGTTATGAATATATTAAAGCACTTTAAAATCTTTTATACATTTTGTCATGGTGATTAAAAATATATATGGTCGGCATACAGCTACCTTTTCTTAGAATAGATGTTGGGTTAAAAAATGTATTTTTATGAGCTTCTCAAAACAACTATTAGGAATGATATATTTGTGAAAAGGAGAACAACCCTCCCCAAATAAATGATTTTATGGAAACAGCGAACTCCTCGCTAGATTTCCTCTTCTGGTTTTGTGGTTCTAATAATGTCATAAGTTTACCCTAGGACTGACACCTTTAATTCTCCAGTCCCTTTGTACAGTTAAGTGCTAGCTGAAATCTTCTCAAGGCTAAAAGAATGACACATTCAAGCAGCCTTTGACAGTGTTTAAACACCTCTTATCAAAACTTAATTTCCATGAATGATTGATTTTGGCACTTGATGGAAGGCTGAAGAATGTTCAATTACCCCATTTTCATGTGCTAATGAAGCCTAAAGTGACTTAAGGGGATTTCTTTACACCGGGGCAGCCTGTTTGGATATGCACATGACTTCTTAGGTTTCTCTCCCAGGGTTTGTCTCTACTAAATAGTTGTTTTATTGAGTAACTGTGGCTAATCTGTGTGCTTGGCCACAGGCCTTGGCCTTCCTCTGCAGAGCGGACTGCAATTAGTGAAGCTGTCAAACCAGGTGTTTAATTTCAAGAAAACATTTTGTGCAAATCTTCCAGTAACTTGCAAAGTCAATGAGGTTGTTTTCCATTTGTTCACAGGCACTCCTTGGGTGTCAGGTTTTGAGTAAAATCAATATGGAAAACATTTTAAACTGGGGAAAAAGCAACTTTCAATTCCAGATTTGGGGTTTAAAAGCTTGACCGTTAGATTCAATTTTTCACACACTGCACTAGAATTTTTATTAAAACGTTTAGTCCAAGCTTGGCCGGAAGTATAAGTATAAAATTTAAGGATGTCCTGGCTTCATTTTTTGAAGGGGAGTTGAAGGAGAGAGGAGAAAAATTGCACTATAGGAAAATTCTTAATATTCTCCCCACTAAAATATATGCTGGTCATGGATTTAAATCTTGATGCTTATGCTATATGTTCTTTTATGATCAATCTTCAGTAAATTTTAGTATTAACAAGCCAGAAAACTTTAGATTTAGATATCCTTCTGGGTTGAGATTCCCTTGGGGTTTATAATTCTGTAGATTCCAGAAAGGTTGTTTCTCTGGCTTCTGAAGACTTCTGAAGACTGAAGGAAATCAGAGGCTGGTTTTGTGACCCCAGATGTGCTACTTCTAGCCTCTTAAGTTCGAAACAACAACAGTCCTCATCCAAACTGCTTATTACTTCCTCACGGGTTCCAGTTCCTTCTAATGAAGGTGTCTGACTTCCCCAAGCATGGAAAGTGCTGAATTCCCGGGAGATCAGATTCTTGTTTAGATTGAAGCAAACATGCTATGTGTAAACACTTAAGCCTCTCCTTCTGGGTGTGTTCAGACTCAAGCAAGACTGACAGTGTCTTTTTCTTTTTTCTTTTTTTCCCCTTTTTTATTTTCCTCCCCTCTGTGGATGGGGTAGGGGTGACGTCCTACACAACAATTGAGTCGTTGATTACTGACCCCTGGCATGATCTTTACCTTTGTAGGAAGAGGGAAGTATGTCAGGGAAAGGAGCAGCTTTACTTCCTCAAAGGACCCCTGCCGAATGAGCTTGCAGTTAGGAGATTTTAATAAATTTGCCTTTTGGGGTGAACCTAAACCCTGATTAAACGGAAGCTTGAGATTCTTTTAAAACGTCATTTAACTTCAGCTATCATTTTGTCAGCTGTTTGTCCTTAGAGGACACCTTTCCTTTTCCTCCATCCTCCCACTAATTATTCGCTCATTCCCCCACCAAAACAAAACAAAACAAGAACAGAAAGAGAACAAAAATGAGACCATTACCAGATATCACCAAAGTATCCTCAGGGTTTGGCTGGTACCCATAATGGAGAAATGCTATCTTCCTTCCAGCTCTGCAAGGTGAAGTCCATGTCCTGGTCTCCACTTTCCATCAGAAATTGCCTGTCCTGCTTCCTACTCAGATACTGTGTTGGAGGGGAAAGAGCATTAAACTGGATACTAAAGTATTAAATATCCAGTATTAATATCCAGTATTAAACTGGATTTTTTTTTTTTTTTTTTTTTTT
>NC_041223.1:54474666-54484829 GCF_002837175.3 Physeter macrocephalus | reverse complement strand
GCTGCTCCGCGGCATGCGGGATCTTCCCGGACCGGGGCACGAACCCGCGTCCCCTGCATTGGCAGGCGGATTCTCAACCACTGCGCCACCAGGGAAGCCCTAAACTGGATATTAAAGGTGTCCCCCGCATGGCTTCTCTACTTTGACAACAGAGCAAAATCATCTTGTTCCCTGGGCCAGAATGTAAGTTTAAAATGTCTGAGTTTTCTCCTAACTCCCACATTCAGTGATTGTTTATGCCACTTGCATATAATATGGAAGGTGTATTAACAGATGATAACACACTGCACTTAAATTAATTATTATTATTTGCAGTTTCCCCAGTGTATTTCATGAGGGCTTAGTCACAGTTAGATCTGACCTGTTTTCCTTCTGAGTGATTCCTCTCTCGTTTTTTCTTAGTTTGCTGCATTACCATTTCACGTGTTAGTTAGGAGTTGGTGAATCAAAAATTATTTGAGGCAAAAGCAACTATCATTTTTGCTACTATTGGAGCAGATCATTCATGGAAAATGATCTGCTCTATTACATCTTCCAAATTATGTGGAAGTAAACATGCGGGGGAGTTGACAATTAAAAAGTTATATTCCAAACTAATTTTCTTGGTACATTTAATCTTCTTAGTTTCTTAAGACTATTAAACAAAGGAGATAATATAGACATTTCCCACATTGTCTGGAATTTTCTCTACTTCTTTATTCCTTAAGACTTTCTCTTACTGTCATTCCTCACTTGGGGGTTAGCAAATCAGGGCATGCCTACCTATTCCTTTTCTATCACACTGGTTAGCATTGTTTATGTTTTCCTCAACTCAACTACTAAACACTCTCCAGCTCCAGGCTCTCCCAGGCTCTCTTTCCTCCACAGTGGAGTCACCTTCAGCTTCCTAATGCACTGATGTTACTACGCCCTGTGAGGGCAGGGACGAGGCCTGTCCTCTCCCCCGCTGTATCCCTTTCACTCACTGGGTGTTTGTTCGGTGAAAAATGTACCACTTTGATGAAATCTCCTTTTACGTCCAGAGCCCCTAAGGCTTTACATTATATTCAAACTACATTTCACGCACCTTCATCCCGCATTCTTGTCAAAGCCTTTTAGGAAATGGCCCCAACGTTTCTCACATAACTCACATTAGTGGGAATTCTCTCCCAGGTTTACCTTCCTTCCTGTCTTGGTGCTGAGCTGGGGTACCCCCTTCTTTAAGTACCTGCTTTCTAGGATTTTCTTCCTTCCCCAGACAGGAAGGGACAGCCCCTCAGGTAACATCTGAGTGTAGGAGGGAGAGTGGGGTTGTTTGGTGGTGCCCCTGTCTTCAGCCCTGTTTCTCCAGGGCTTTACCTGATGCTTTGCTGCAAGTAGATGTGTGATTACTGGCAATCTCTTTCCCCTCTTGCGTGCCATGTCTTCTGTTCCCACCAGTCCCTCCCACCTGGAATCTCCTCCCTTTCAACTCTGCCTTTCACCAAGTTCCCATCCACGGCCAGACATCATCCTTCCCTCTTGAAGACCCCAGAGACTGAGCATAATTCCCACATGGCAGGGATCAGATTCTGCCAAGTGTTCGTATCTTCCCCTTGGGTCAGCTACCTTCTCCTGTCTTATCACTATCTTAGTCATTATTGTCTCCCCTAGAACACTTGACTGGGGCCTGTTATGCTCTTGGTTTTGCTTCTCAGCATGAAGTAAATTCACTTTGACAAAAGATATTTGAAGCAAGGACAGTGAACAAATTCCGAATGCATGAACTATACTAGAGTTATATATGTGACAATCAGGTAGTATTTTTAAATTAATTTTTATTGGAGTATAGTTGATTTACAATGTTGTGTTAGTTTCTGCTGTGGACAATCAGGTTTTAAAATGTGACTCCTGTGCTTCAAAGTAGATTCATTCCAGTTCCAATTTATATTGTAGCAAATATTAACATGGATTTTAAGGATTACTTTCTCTTTCTTCTGGTCCAGAGAGCTGGATCACACCAAGATGAAGAAAAAATTGAGAAAGACTCTACATTTACTCGGATGAGTAATTAGCACTCCTTAGGTAAATCACTCCCCCAGGGTTATGTTTTGTTTTGATTTTCCTCCGAACTCTGCTCACTTCAAAAATTCACACATATTCAGAGCTGCAGTAAAGGGAGGAAGAGAGTACAGAAGATATATCCATATAGGTACATACAGAGGAAAGAAAAAGCTATTTCTAGGTGGAGAACAAAAATGAATCAGTAAATCAGGGATACAAGTAGAAGAGAAAGCATTGAAATTAAAGAAGGGGCTAAGAGAAGGGGGCAGAGGCCACGGGAAATTGCTGAGCCTCTACCGTGAGGGGGTGTGATATCCTACCGCCCCTGATTATCTGAGTCACCACTATGGCTGGTCAGAGTCAGCTGAAGTCCAGTAGGCCACTCAGAAAGCTATGGGGTGCCCAAATGCCCAGTCCCCACCTCTGGAGTATGGTGAGGTTGGTTTAGGCCCTCTGCAAGCTAATTTAGCTCAAGCCTCACGGCTTGAGATACCCAAGACTCTGGCAGGACATTCCTAAAGGTGTTTCCATTCCTTTATTTTTTCTCCTTAAGGAACAGACCCCTTTTTCAGAGAAACGTTTACTCAGAATCTCAATAAATAAAAAATATGTAAGTGATAGCTTAATAATATGAATAAAATGCATAATACTATAAATTTATATATTTAAAACATTCATTTATTGTGAGATGAATCAGTTCAACTCTTGTTGAATCCCAAATATGAAATCTATGGTTGTGTAGAATAGTTACAGCCTTCCATCTGCCTTGGCATCCAATTAATTTCTGTATGTTGTTTTCTGTTCACTTTATCAAATCAATCCATTTCGTGACAGTATTGCCTAATTCGGTTCAATTCATCTTAAGACTGATTAATCGTGTTACATCTATCATCAAGTTCTCTTTTTAGATTTTCCTTTTTTTGATCTCTAATTTTAAGATCAAAAAAACACTCACAATGTACAAGTACTGACACCAGAGCTATGTACAGCATGCAGCTGTGGACCTCTCTTAACGCCACGTGCCCTGTTATCACACAGGTCACTTTTTTTAAAGAAAATTATTTTTTATTTATCTATTATATATTTATTTATTTTGGCTGCGGCAGGTCTTAGTTGCAGTACTCGGGATGTTCGTTGCGACATGAGAACTCTTAGCTGCGGTATGCATGTGGGACCTAGTGGAGTCTTACCCACTGGACCACCAGGGAAGTCCCTCACACAGGTCACTTTTAGCAGAGAATTGGCCTGGGATCTCAAACCATTTCTGGGATCTCACTGAGCTCAGCCTGTAGGGACTGGAAGTCCATTCAGATAGCTTTACATGCACGAACTTGCTCAGGGCTAAGATTTTTTTTTTTTTTTTTTTTTTTTTTTTTTTTGTGGTACGCGGGCCTCTCACTGCTGTGGCCTCTCCCGTTGCGGAGCACAGGCTCCGGACACGCAGGCTCAGCGGCCATGGCTCACGGGCCCAGCCGCTCCGCGGCATGTGGGATCTTCCCGGACCGGGGCACGAACCCGCGTCCCCCGCATCGGCAGGCGGACTCTCAACCACTGCGCCACCAGGGAAGCCCATCAGAGCTAAGATTTTTTAAAGACTCATGCCAGGCAAGTGGCCTTCTAATCAATAATGCACATCTGAGGATTTCAGCTGTAGCTACAGAACAACAGCAGGAACAGCCTGCAGAGCCCAGTTTGCAAACTGTTGCTCTGGTACGCCTGGCACCGTTAATACCCAGATAGTACAACTTTTCATCGTTATTGTCCTCTCTCATTTTGTCTTTTTGTCTTGGAGTAGTTCTCTTTTGTTTGTTTTGTTTAGCTTTTTTACTTTAAAGAGTTGCATTGCATTGTTACAGATATTACACAATACACAAAAGGCTGAAATTTGTCACTTTTTGTTATAGAAAATCCTAGATGTAAGACTCTATGAAGAACCTCCAGCGCCTGATTTTGGTCTGGCCTGTGGAAAGGGAAGTTGGCACGGCACTGGGATATCCTGATGTTGACAAGTTTTCTTAAACCTAAAAATGCACTTTGGTTGTGTGTGTGTGTGTGTGTGAGACCTGAATTCTCCAGCCAGTTTCTAGACTAGCATATGGAGAACATTAGGGCTTGTTTGGGTCTTGCCTTCCTGAGATAGAAGTAGGACAGAGTGCGAGTGGAGGAAGGCTTGGACGTGTGAGGAGTGTGTGCTCAGCGCCATTCTCCCTGATCAGCTGTGCCCAAGGACACGAGTCAAGAGCCTCCGCATTCTGCCCTTACTTTACACCCTATCTTGGAAAACAGAGTATGTGGTAGAAGGAGGACAAGCCTCAAAGTCAGAAGTCCTCATTACTTGAAATTTCTAATGTGCATGGACAGTGGCATCTCCAAAGGGACAGGGACTTGGAAGTGGCCCTTGCTCACCTCAACATACGACGTAAGTGAAAACAGTGTGCTTGGTGGCTACAGCCCCCAACTCACAATCAGCCTGCTGCCAAGCTCCCACCACCTCCACCCCCAAAGAAAGAGCCCACGGTTATGCTTGCTCTGCAGCTTGCAAAGCTCCCCACTGGCTTCCCACTGCCAGCATATGCCTCCAGATGTAGCCAGGTGAATGGTTTTCTAGAGCAACTCTAGAAAATTCAGTAGCTCTGAAAAGTTGAACCTGAGTGATATGTTCTAAGGAAAAGTTTACTTGCCCCTTTGTGTGTTTGGAAATACTGATTTTAAGTTTTAGAGTTTGTTTTCTACTTTTTTTGTTTTTTAGTTGGTTAGATGGCTGAATAAATATGGAGTTAGATGTATAAGACCTGCCATGTCTTTTCTCTTTACGTCCTACTCTCGATATTTGCAACTATCTGTCCAGCATCCTTCCAAACCCTTCAAAAACAGAAATAATTTTATAGCCGCCCACCCAAACTGAGCTTATCTTCACCATGCATGTAAACTGCCTTCTGACCTTTCCTTGAAGCTCCATCTTTCATTCAAGGGTCATCTTCACAGCGAACCAACTCTCTTCATCTTTGTTAGTGCTGCCAAGAGTTTCAGAAAAGCCCACGTGGTCCAGTAGGGCTACAGAGGCTGAAGCGGCTGCAGAGCTTGTTCAATGCATGGTTCTTGAACCACACTCTCCATTAAGCGAACAGACCACAGCTTGGAACTTAGTGGGTGTTACATAAAGTTCTGTTGAAGTGAATGACCCAGATTCCCACCTCAGAAGAATAACTCGTCAGAGACCCTCACTTTGCTCAGGAATGTCAGAACCACTCTGAATGGTTCAAACAGCAATATTAGATCTGCTCATTTACCATGATCTGACCCTCCACTCATTTCCCATCTCATTTAGGATAGAATCCATGGTCTGTGATGGGTTGGCAAATTTTTTCTGGGAAGGGCCAAATAGTAAATATTTTAGGCTTTGTATGTGTGTTGGTCTGCTCAGGCCGCCATAACAAATTACCACAGATGGGGTGGCTTAAGCAACAGAAATTTATTTCCTCACAGTTCTGGAAACTGGAAGCCTGAGATCAGGGTGCCATCATGGTCGGGTTCTGCTGAGTACCCTCTTTCTGGATTATAGCTGGCTGCCTCTCCCTGTGTCCTCACATGGAGGCGGGGCTCGCATGGTGAGGGTTGAGAGAGGAAGAGCAAGCTCTCCCGTGTCTCTTTTTATAGGGACACCAATCCCATCAGGAGGGCCCCACCCTCATGAACTCACCTAAACCTAATTATCTCCCAAATGCCCCATCTCCAAATACCACTACATTGGGGGTTCCGGCTTCAACATACGAATTTGTTGGGGAAAAAATTCAGTCCATAGCAGTGGGCTACATGGTCTCTGTCACAACTTCTCAACTCTGCCATTGTAGCACAAAAGCAACCAGAAAAAAATAAGTATGCTGAAATTTTAATTCTTTGAATTTTCATATGAAAACTTGTCATGAATTATTATTTTTATTTTGATTTTTTTTCCAGTGTTATAGCTCATGGGCCACACAAAAACAAGCAGCAGGCCAGACTTGGCCTCTGGGGCATAGTTTACCAACCGCTGACCTATGAGGCCATACTTGTCTGACTTCTTCTTGCTTCTTTGACCTTCTCTCACTGCTCCCTTCTCCTCACCCCAGTGCAGCCTCCATGTTCTCTACCATTCCTTCCCAGGCTCTTTCCTGTGTCTCTAATTTCCCAGGGACTGGCCCTCTGCCTTTATTGGGTTTGGTCACCTCCTCACAGGGGCCTTTCCTGATGGTCATGTCTAAGAGAACTTCCTCCTTCCTCCTTTGCCGTCCTGTTATCTTGCTTCATTTTGTTATTTCATAGCTCTTGTCATTGCCCAAATGTATGTATCTATTTGTTTACTTGTTTTTTAAAAATTTCTTATTTTATACTGGAGTATAGTTGATTAACAATGATGTGTTCATTACAGGGGTACAGCAAAGTGATTCAGTTATATCCATACAAGTATCCATTCTTTTTTTTTTTTTCACTCTTTTTCAAATTCTGTTTAATTCTTTGTTGTCTGCCTCTCCAGCCAGAATGCTAACACCATGAAGGCAAGGAATTTGCCTGCCTTGTTCACTGTTGTATCTGGAACCATTTCTGGCACATAAAAGATGCTCAAAAAAATACTTGAATAAAAAATATTAAATAAATGAATGATGAATGAATGCAAATGCTGAAGTACTTAAAAATTTTTAAAAGTTTGAAACCAAATTCTTTTAATATATATGTTATCTACCTTTAGTATATAATAGCTACTACCATTGTCACTTCTAAAGTTTGGATTATATCCCGAAAAGATAGAAAGTGGGTTTTTTTTCTTTTTTTATACAAACTTAAAAGGCAGCAGTTGGTTTTCTGGTGACAGGTGCCTTTCTCTGTCTTTTAAAAATAGCCAAAGTTGTAAATTACTGTGATCAAAATAGTTTGGGAAAATGATGGTCTGGATTTTGCTTTTGTTGTCTTTGTGAGATGGGGTTGAGGGGAAAGGAAGGAGGCCCAGGGACAGAATAGGTTCATAGAGTTCAAGGCACAGTCCCCTGGGTCGCCCAGTGAACTTCCTTAAATTGAAAAGAACTGAGTGTTGCCCTTGCAGTCTGAGCAGTGATCATCCAGAGGCTACCCCCACCCCCGACCCCAAGTGTTCCCGTTTCTGGGATGGATAACTCAAAGGTGGGGAGGTTTCATTTCTTCCTTTCTTTTACAAGGTGGTAATCTCTTAGCTGCCTATGGAAATAAGGCTGCTTTGAAAGAGGAGCTTTACACCTTGTAAACTTTTCCCCCAGGGCAGGTCAGCCATCCTTAACGCTTCTTGAAGTTAAAATTTCTTTTCTCTCTTTTTTTGTTTTTTTAACTTTGTTAATGAAGTAGAAAGTGAACTTCGCTGCACTTGTTAAAAAGTGTTACTTGGGTAAAAAAATTATGTCTGTGTCTTTTTTCCGTACCAATGTGTAAAATCATCAGTTTCAAGGTACATTAAAATATTTCAAACTTCTCAATATTTAAAAGAAAAGCAAAGTGCTAAACAATGAATATAATGTGCTACCTTTTGTGTAAGAAAGAGTGGAAAAATGAGATATCTATTTGCGTTAGCTTCTGTTTGCTAAAGAAGAGTAAAGAAGAAAGGGTAACGATGGTCTCTGATGGACAGCTGGGACTGTGAGGGCCAGTAGGAGGGCAAGGCTGGAGACAGGACCAAGGGTGAGACTCACCCTGTATATCTTTTTTTCTTTCTTTTTTTTTTTTTTGCAGTACGCGGGCCTCTCACTGCTGTGGCCTCTCCCGTGGCGGAGCACAGGCTCCGGACGCGCAGGCTCAGAGGCCATGGCTCACGGGCCCAGCCTTTCCGCGGCACGTGGGATCTTCCCGAACCGGGGCACGAACCCGTGTACCCTGCATCGGCAGGTGGATTCTCAACCACTGTGCCACCAGGGAAGCTCCCCTGTATATCTTTTTATATCATTATGACTTTGAATCATGTAATGTATTCTCTATCCAAAAATGTAAAATAAAAGTAAAAATTTTCCAAATTCTTAACTCCCATCTTATTTTGATCTTTGGCACTTACGCTTCTAAACTTTTCTTTCCTTCTTTCTTTCTTTTCTTTTCTTTCTTTCTTTTTTTTTTTTTTTTGGAGGGAAGTGCAATTTTTTTAAAAACCGTGGTCAAATACACACGACATAAAATTTACCATTTTAACCATTTTAAAGAGTGCAATTCAGAGGCGTTAAGTACTTTCACAAAGTTGGTCAACCACCACCAATACCCCCATTTTCGGAACTTTTTAATCATCTTAAACCATAGCTCTGTATGCACTAAACGATAAGTCTCCCATTGCAGCTCCTTGTAACCTCTATTCTACTTTCTGTCTCTGTGAATTTGGCTATTCTAGGTACCTCATGTAAGTGGAATCATATGATATTTGTCCATTTGTGTCTGGGTTATTCCACTTAGCATAACGTCTTCAAGGTTCATGCAAGTTGTAGCATGTATAGAATTTCATTCCTTTTTATGGCTGAATAATATTCCACTGCATGTATATACCACATTTTGTTAATCCATTCATCTGCTGATGGACATGTGTGTTGTTTCCACCTTTTAGCTGTTATGAGTAACACTGCTTTCTTTATACCTTATATACTTATGGCATGTAATTATTTGCATTTTGTCTTTCACCCCTTCTAGACTGGGAACTTTGAGAGTGAGGGCCATGTCTTATGTATCTTATTCATCTCTCTGAATCCCCAGAAGTGGTAGAGTAATAAGCAAGTGTTTACTTGGCACTTGTCTGTCTGTCAAATGACTAAGTGGTAGGTTGAAAATGAGTTTTGAGTTTACTTCATAAAGGACAATAGAGAAGTCAAAGATGTTTGTTCAGCTCCGTCAGTTTTGAAGCAATGATCTTGTTTATTTGGTGTTAGTTTTGAGTTAAAATACACTTAGGTGATAGGAAGTAGCTGCAGAAATGCAGCCATTTTCCAAACACAACATGGCAGCCAGACGGTAGTATTAATGAACGCAAGTTAATAGAAAACACTCCTGCTCTGTGTATGTCTGAGTGTGGGTATGTGACTTCCCTGTGAACCGGCCATAGAGGCTGACCTGTGCACTGCCACCCTACCCCTGCTGGAGGGCACCATGTTAAGAATAAAGTGACTAAGTTTAGAAACAGGCAAAAGGGAAGCAGCAATGGGGTTTGGGGTAAGTTCACACAGTTGCTTGGCCATTCTGACCCTGGGCAGATGTCCCCTCATCTCTTAATGATGGATGATGCACCAGCTTTGACCACTGAACAACCCTGGTTCCAAGGCCAGCTGCCAGCGTTTTTAACTTTTTGCAAAAGGACCCTGAAGTGATGTTGATTTAGTGGCAACCCCTCATGGTTGACTCTGTCAGTCATGGTGATGATGTGGGAGCAGGGGCAGATGAAAGGCCAGGCCCATTTTTGGAAAGAGAAATAAAGCCTGTCGTGGGCTGAGAAAAGGGAGTGCGGTAGAGGTGGGAGAGTTCTCTGTTATTTTGAATGTGTGCCTCTGGATTTTGGAGAAATAATATTGAATATGGTGGAACTGGAGAGCTGTAAAGAACCATACTGATAATCTAGTCCAGTTTGTTGGATTTATTGGTGTGGAAATTAACAGATGAGGTTGTTTAAGAGGTCTTGCATGTGGCCATATTACTCTGAGGACAAGTTGGGCAAATATCAAGACATTTTCATCTGAACTGCTCAGCCTTTATGACACAACTTGATTTTCCAATGATGGCTATTCCCTCAACAGAGCACCATTTTTTTTTTTTTTTTTTACACAAAGCTGGAATGAATAGACATTTGACTCTAGGAAAATAAGTTTGCTAGTAATGGACTGTATAGTTATTAAAATAGTGCTGTTCATGAAAGGATGCTCAACATCACTAATCGTTAGAGAAATGCAAATCAAACCCACAATGAGGTATCACCTCACACAAGTCAGAATGGCCATTATCAAAAAATCTACAAACAATAAATGCCGGAGAGAGGGTGGAGAAAAGGGAACCCTCTTGCACTGTTGGTGGGAATGTAAATTGATACAGCCACTATGGAGAACAGTATGAGGTTCCTTAAAAAACTAAAAATAGAGCTACCATACGACCCAGCAATCCCACTACTGGGCATATACCCT
>NC_041223.1:54458194-54474160 GCF_002837175.3 Physeter macrocephalus | reverse complement strand
GTATATGTATAGCTGATTCACTTTGTTATACAGCAGAAACTAACACACCATTGTAAAGCAATTATACTCCAATAAAGATGTTAAAAAAAAACACCATATTTTCTAGATCAGGGTTCCTTAATTTAGGCACAGCCCCAGTCGTGGGAGGCTGTTCTGTGTATTGCAGGATTTTTAGCAGCATCTCTGGTCTTTACTCACTAGATGCCAGTAGCGCATGCTGTCCCTGCCACACCCCAACTGTGACAATCAAAATGTCTCCAGACATTGCTAAATGTCCCCTGGGGAGATGGGGGGAGAATCACCCTGGGTTGAGAACCACAGCTCTAAATTATAATTTTATCTTATTATTTTGTGTCATTTTTGTTACCCTTTGTTATGATATAGTCAAGTTTCATGTAGTTTTCCCCTAAGAAGTTACTCTTTCTCTTGGGTGCAAAAATAAGTTTTAGTCTCTACTGATAGTTTGTCTAGTAGCTCAGTTTCCCATATTTATTTAAACTGGTTTGATTATAGGTAGATTATGCCAACTCAGCTCTTTGGACAGATGTTTAAGCTGTTAAGAACAAAACAGTAAATTCTATACAGATGGTGAAAAAATAAATAAATAAATAAAATAGTGTTAATGTAATGATTTATAGTGGTTTTTTAAGAAATAACTTAGACATACAGAAAAATTGATAAGATAGTACAGGGAGTTTCTTCTGTTATTAACATCCTACATTAGTATGGATCATTTGTCAGAATTAATGAACCAATATTGATACATTCTATTAACTAAAGTCCATACTTTTTTCAGGTTTCCTTAGTTTTTACCCAATGTCCTTTTTCTATTCCAGGATACCATCCAGGATACCATATTATTGTCATGTCTTCCTTAGGCTCCTCTGGTCTGTGACAGTTCCTCAGACTTTCCTTGTTTTTCATGACCTTGACAGTTTTGAGGAGTTCTTGGTCAGGTAATTTGTAGCGTGTCCCTCAACTGGGATTTATCTAATTTTTTTTTTCATGATTAGACTAGGGGTTATAGTCTAATATAACTGTATAAGACTTCCTTCTTTGGGGCAGAAGACCACACAGATAAAGTACCATGTCATCATATCACATCAAGGGTACATATTATCAACATAACTTACCACCATTGATGTTAACCTTGACCACCTAGCTGAGGTCATGTTTGGCAGGTTTCTCCACACTACTTTGTCCCCCCGTCTTCTCATACTGTACTCTTTGGAAGGGAGTCGTATGCATAGCCAACATTTAAGGAGTAGGGAGTTATGTTCCATTTCCTCAAGGGCAGCGTATCTACATAAATTATTTGGTGTACAGGGTTTTCATATTCTAAGAAAAGCTTAATCTTGTATATATTACTTACTCATGTAAATTTACCCAGGTGGCATCTCAAAATAATATGAATAACTGAAACATAGGTAAATCACAAATATTGAGTTAGTCTATAGCTTTTGATTATTTCTTCCCCCTACAATTTTTTTTTTTAATTAGAACTGAAAACTTGATAAACTTACATTTTTGTCCATCTGTGGCAGGAGTCAGCTGGCTAAGAAATGGAATGGAATGGTTGGAGAAATGGATGTGAATATTCCACATACTGGTTATTCAGCTCCTAAGAAAAAAATGATTCCTTGTGTCTATTACTGATTAATTACTTTATTCTCTCTCTCTCGTTAATTTTTGAAATTTTACTTAATGTTGAGAGAGAGAAAACCAGCATTTACTTAGTACTTCTTGTATGCCTGGTGGTTTACATTTATATTATCTGACAGAAATATAAGAGAGCTGATTGGGTGGTCAGGGTTGGTAGGAGTCTATTTTTCCTGTTTCACAGATGAGGAGAGTGATACTTGGAGTGATTAAGCCATTTGCTCAAAGTTTACACGGACTAATCCAGATCCAGTCGAGGTCTGCAAAACCCTTGAGTGCTCTTTGTACTTTACTCTGCACTCCCATCCCCAATGGTGAATTTTTGGGGGTTTTTTGGTGTGTTTGTTTTTATGGCCGCAAGGCTGTGGGATCTTAGTTCCCCAACCAGGGATCGAACCTGGGCCCTCATCAATGAAAATGTGGAGTCCTAACCACTGGACCGCCAGGGAAGTCCCCTTCATGATGAATTTGATAGAGGGGAAGGGAGGGATTGCCGTGATAGAACATTCTAAAGCCATGTCCTTGGCATTCCACACAAGATCATTTTTCTATGACTTGTATAACTTATAAATTGCTTGTTGGCCTTTTGCTATTTGGGTAAATCCCTTTACACCTAAACCTCAGTTTCCAAATGGGTAAAAAGAGAACTTTGAGTAGGTCATCTCAGAACGCCTTCCCAGCAATCACACTGCATCCTCTTCGGGGCCAGCCCTTGCCCATTCTTTTCTAGCTTCACATCCTCTGAGGATTTTGACTCTGTTGGAGTGGATTGTGGCTTTTATAAAAGGCTAATAGCATTAATAAGTAGAGTAGAAATGGAGGCCATTCATAACAATAACTTGTTAAAGATAGTGTTGTTTGGTTTTTGATAATTGAAAGGAAACACAAGTGTGTGCACTAAATCACGTTGGCAAGAGTGTGTAATCTGAGGCCAAGTGTAAACTGAACAGACTTCAGGCTTACTGACATCAAATTCTTTGATTATGTTTTCTTTTTCTTTTGTTAAGTACTTCCAGTTTCCTACATTTAGGTGGTTTCCCTTCTCGACCTCCTCCCCTACTCCCCTTCCAATTTCAGCAAAAGATGCAGAGAATGGAGAAAAAGCCAACGAAGACTCTGTGTGTGTGTGTGTGTGTGTGTGTGTCTGTGTGTGTGTGTGTGTGTGTGTGTGTGCACGAGGGGGGGTGTTGGGGAGTGGCAGTGCAGCAGACTCTCCCTGCCACTGAAATTTGCACGGTAACTTAGACTGCATCCCTGAGTGGAGAAAACCAGACGGTTGGTTTTCTTTGAGTTTACAAACCTGAGGCTCTTGCTCCTTTACTTGGGGGTGAAAGGAAGCTTTCCTGAGCGCTATTACAGGAAAAGATAATGATGGTCATGCCATTAATTACGAAGCCAAAGAGACGTTCCCATTTTTCTCCAAACTGAATGTTTATTTCTTCAAGCATGTGCCAACACTCATGAGATTGTCACTAAGGAGACTGATGATTCTGAGAAAGTCATTTTAAGTCTGATGGTTCAGTTTCCTCATATCTAAAATAGGAGTTACAGAATCTGTCTTACCACCCTAAAGACTGGCATAGGGATAAAATAAGACAAGAAAGAGCATAGGATGTTTAAGGTGCCACAGAAGCATGATGGTATTTCTATTGAACGAGCAAGCTTTGCTAGCAGAATTGGAAATACGAAATTCCATGTAAATCTACCTAGTAAGGCATGTGTACCCTTAAGCAATACATAGAATTTTGAACATCACTCTACTATTTCTTAGAGATTCAAGGTCATCACTCTGAATACTGGTTACAGAATTTTCAAAGTCCCTGGAGTCAAATTTAGAATGGGGCTAGTTGTTCTGTAGCCTACTCATTGATTATCTGAACAAAAAGAGGTCCTGAATTTTCTTAGGTATATCTATCTACCTATTTGTTACTTGTGAAAACAAACAGGAATGTTTATTTAGGTACAATAAATATTAGCTTAATAAAAGCAGATATTCACACCTCCGTCCCAAAAGAGAATTGTTCAGTGTCTTTACCCTTTATTCTAAGTGGCTTCAGGCTGCTGTGATTTTTTTGAGTTCTTGTTTGTTCTGCTTTTCCATTTCTTTCTCACTGAAAGATTGTTCGCTGCCCCTCTTGCGTAATATATGCCATTTCCTTCATCCTTTCTGATTGCTTTTTCTGATTTTCTGCTTTACTGATTGGAAATCTGGTAATTAATTCATTAGCAGTGTCTTTGATACAAAAGTAAATGACCAGCAGGGAGGAATTGCCATGATTTGTAGATGCAAACTTTGTTGCTTCTATTAGTTATTTGGTCTCTTATAGACCATGGACGTTACTTTATTCTTATTTTCTTCCTTTTCCTCTATCTACTACCGTGTATTTTCTATAGTGTTTGCATGACTCTGGCACTTTGCTAAGACTACTATAGTGTGTAACAGTGGTTTAGATTTTAGCGATTTAAAGTAAGTTCTGATCAAGCCCTCCTCTCCCCTAAGAAGCATTCCTTAAATAGGCAAGGGAGGTCATTACTTTTTTTTATTTGACAGGAACTTTGCTTAATTCCTTGTCTTGTCATCTCTGTTGAGTAAGCTGGGTTCTTAGCTTTTCCTTAGGGTAGGAACTACACTAATTGCCTGAAAAAGTCTGTCCTTTAGGACAAGTTGGATACTCTTTGCATAACTCTGTCCCCATTTTTTACAAACAAGGAAACACTGGGGCTGTTTTCAGTAGCACAGGCCACATGGCTTGTGGCAGGGCCAGGACTGGTGCTGATGGAATCTGCTGGTGTCTGACTCCAAGTTGTTTTTCTACCACATCTCAACTGTGACCTGAAGCCTTACTTCTCTGATAAAAGATCCAGAAAAACCAAGCCAGGTGCCTACATGTCCATTTAAGCTCCTGAAGCCTGTTTGATTCCTTTTGTGCCTATCAGGCCATCTCTCCCTGTGGAGCATGGCCTTGTGGCTGTCTCCACAAACCCCCAAAATTAAATGCATAGCCTATGGCTATGACCATAGCTTTCTTCAAAGTTTCAAGGACATTTGGCCTTTAAAAAAATGCTATGTCCTAACATATTATCCTTTGTACATTACAGATGACATTTCCTCCCACCTAATTAGTACTGTGTCCCATTCAGAGGATTAAAATACCTCAGACACCTCGTTTCATTTACATGCTATGATAGCAGATTGCAGTTAAAATGTTTAATTTGTCTTGGATTGCTCTTCTGTAAAAGGAAATGACTTTCTCATGAGACAAACAGGTGACATTTGAAAATGGCATTATGCTGTAAATTCAAACTATTATTTTCTGCATTCTTAATCATCTATCCAGTGGAAGAAGTCACATTAGAAGGTGTGGAGCTTTTAAAATTTCACCAAATCTGAGTCTATCTTTTTCTATCCAGTAGAGTACAAATGAAGGCAATTGGTTTTTCCATGGGGTAGGAAAAGAGTTCACCTTGGTTTTTATACAAAGTGTACCAGACACTAGGGTTAGCTTATCCTTCCATGAGGTTATTTGCAGGTAGTGAAATCCCTTGCTTGTTAAAAAAAAAAAAAGGCGGAGAAATGGAAATGGTTCTGCACATAGGAAGATGACTGGATCTAGCACTTGGGAGTGAATCCCAGTTTCCTGTCTGCTGCAGATTCTATTTATTATCTCTGCAAAGGTAGAGCATTTTTGACCTCTGCCAGAAAGAAAAGAATATGTAAAAGGCATGATTTTAAAATGTCATGCTGTATGTAGTTGAGATATTTTTCCAAACAAGAAAACCACCTCTGGGCTATCTGGTAAAGTTGAAATATGTTATCAATCAACTTCTTTCACATGTAAAAGGAGAAAAGAAGGGGCGGAGCAGTGGAAATGGAGACCTTATGTTAAGTTCGAAAAGCACTTGAGGCCTAAATGTTAAAATGCAAAATTGTTATTGTGTAATTTAGGCTCTTCCACAGCTGTATTCCTTTGTGTTGTTGAATTCATTAACTTTCATGCCATATGCTGGACATAATCCATAGTACAGAAGCATCCAGAAGCACGAGAGGACTGAACTTGCCATAGACGGTCCATAACTTTCAGCTCACAGACATTCCTCAGGTTTAGTATGCTGGCAATCTTTTAGGCTTAAAAACACTTAATTAGTATTTATTCCCCATAGTGATGCAAGATGAAGATTGCACTTCTTTTTTTTGAATTGCTTTCCTTTCCAGTTGAAAGGCAGATTTAGAGTATTCAAATAGTTAATCTGCTTCGTAGAAGAAACGTTTTAGTGTGAGATGAAGGCTGCTTGGTGTGTTCAGGCTGAATTGAGAGGAGAGATGTATGTAAAAGTAACTTTCATTTCTATCCTAAGAAAATTAAAAAGAATGATCCGCATCCTCCCATATAAAGGTGTAACAGCATGGCATTATGATGCATTTTCTTTCTGTCAAATAGGGACTCTTTGGGAGTTAATAAGTTGTGTGTGGAGTTTTCTCACAAAGTCATTTGGCCTTATAACATCGTAATGTCTTTCTGGTGTTTAGTCATGGAGAGTAATAAGAACAATAAACATGACTAAAACTTCGTAATCTTATATACAGGGGACTCAGAAGTTTTGAAACAGACCTTATGCATTTCGTAAAGTTAAGTGAAACATTACGAAAGCATTCTTTCATTTTCTCTCATTTCTTTTTCCTTGATTTCCTCAACAATCTTCTCAAAAACTCTGTAACTCAGGAGAGGTCTATTAACTGAGACACCTAGGAAGTTGTACGTTTCCTTGTGAGGGACATTAAGGAAATCAGACAACTTCTTTGAGAGAAGGTGGTTTTCTTTTTCATTTAACATAGTTTTCAATACAGAGGGAATCCCATTTGTGTATTTTATTTAAAGAGCAGAAAACTGAACAATATGTTTTTCTCTGATGCTGTGGAGGGGAGGGAGGATCGTGAATTTCCTGCTCGTTAGTGACAGTAAGGGGAGAGTGTGCTGAGCAGTGCCTGGCTGACCAACAACAGATGGGTATCACCTAATAATTAGTTTCTTGCTTCTTACTAAGTTCAGCCCTTAGATCTGCAGGCCTTTATTTTTCCTTAGAGGGAGAGGTATTTGTGCATAGAAAGATGTCTGTTTGTAGAAGGGGGTCTGTAGACTAAGAATGAATGCTCATCAAGATAGTTCTGGATGAGAAGCAAACAGAAAACTCCCCATCTGTGGGAAAACATGGACCAGCAAAACCACAGACAGGAAACAGTGCTAAATCTAAACGAGTCACAGCAGTAAGTTTCAGCAAATGGGAAAGAGAACGTAAGATGTGCTGTTTTTACCAAAGACATGTGTCAGAGTTTGAGCATCACCTACCGCAACTTCCATTTTTTCTCTCCTCAGCCCGGCTCCTCCCACCCTGCTGAAATTCACATCCCCACCACCCACCTTATTTTTCCACAATATGTCCTATGTGATCTATTCAGATCTCATTAAACTGATTTACTGGGCCACTGGCTCTGCTCACCCTCAGTTTATTCCTACTTTGTTTAAAATTCGGGAAGTGCTGGGGGAGGGGCGGAACATTAATCGCTGCACTTGTGCAAACGGAGTGCCAGCTGATTTATGGCAAAGGTTATAAAGGAAAAGTATTAAGTGTGCTTCATTCCATTTGGCAAAGCCATCCTGCACAATGTCCACAGAAACCCCTAGAGCCCTGTTTCGTAGAAAGAAGGGGGGAAAAAACTCCACCGAAGATGTGCTCTTCTTCTTTTGAGCATTAATTAAGACTGTAAATCACAGGCCACATGAAACAACTGTATACGACAGAACGTGGATGGTTGGGGAATTCTGCTGGGCTTGTGTGATCAGTCTGAATACCTACACCAAAGCCCTAATGGGAGGGCAGACTTCAAAGGGCAGTTTTGGCATGAAGGAGAGGTCTGCTCCAGCGCGGCAGGGAGAGAAAGAATAGTAAAGTACCGGCTGCTGCACGGAAAATAGGTGCCGGGGGACCAGGAAGGAGGGGAAGAGAGAGAATGAGAGTGGAGCGGTTGATTGTTTTTTCTCTTAAGAGTGCCAGATAGGTATTAAATGATGTATTATTCCTTTATCATAAAACAGTGGTTTTGATTGTATGGTAAAACAGCTATCTTCCAAATGAAAAAAAAAAAAAAAACTATTTGGGGGGAGCGGAAACTATTGTTTATATTCTTATTTTTTTTAACCCATGTAAAATGTCCTTTGGCTGCTTTTTTGACCATTTCACCATCTCTTCCTGCTGGGTCTCAGGCAACTTGGACAAGTGGTAGTTAACCTATTACGCATGATCCCCTGCGTGGGTTTGCAAATGTGAATTTACTTACTTGATTCTCTTTCCACAGTGCAGGATCCAGCCTTCAGCACCATAGAGCTGAGATAGTGTTA
The DNA here is from genome assembly GCF_002837175.3 of Physeter macrocephalus. Classification (NCBI taxonomy): domain Eukaryota; kingdom Metazoa; phylum Chordata; class Mammalia; order Artiodactyla; family Physeteridae; genus Physeter; species Physeter macrocephalus. The sequence continues at coordinate 54,466,106 of NC_041223.1, read as the reverse complement.
TTTTCCTTGGAGAGCTCTTCTGCATTCCTCTTCTACCCCAGAATATATGCTGAAGATCTGCAATAAATATTTTTTCCTTTCATCCTTCTTTTAAGGCTGATTAAACGTATTCTTTGCATTCAGAGATAATGTGGTGGCTCCTCCTTTTCAGCATATGCTTTTTTCTCTTCTGGTGAGGCTGGATTTGTGTTGATTTTTTACCTCACATTGAGCTGGTCCAGTGCCTCCTGGTCCAACTGTGTGTATTTTTAGCACAGCAGTTCAAGTCTAAGGTTAAGACCAAGTTCATGGCTCTGGAACAGAACTTTAATGTTGGACCTTTGCTTCATGAGTGTAGTACTCTAACCAACTGAGGTAATGCCACTGAGAATTAGACATGGCCCCTCATTGAAAATACTGTTTTCTGTGGGTCGTGACAGTGAGCAGTTGAAAGCAACTTGAATATCAAATCACAAGGGTTTGGTTAAATAAATCAGTATGTTCATATAATGGGATACTAAAACAGTGCAGAAACATAGGCTTTTGGATAGAAATGTGTTCACATCATATTATTAAGTTAAAAAATACTGTAGTACGTATGTATGATCCTATGTTTGATTTTTTTTTCTACTTTATTTAAGTATAATTGAAGTAAACCAAACTATTCATATTTTGGTTTTGGTTTTTTATCGGTATGCGGGCCTCTCACTGCTGTGGCCTCTTCCGCTGCGGAGCGCAGGCTCCGGACGCGCAGGCTCAGCGGCCATGGCTCACGGGCCCAGCCGCTCCGCGGCATGTGGGATCTTCCCGGACCGGGGCACGAACCCGTGTCCCCTGCATCGGCAGGCGGACTCTCAACCACTGCGCCACCAGGGAAGCCCCAAACTATACATATTTAAAGTTTACAATCTGATGAGTTTTGACTTCAGCAGACACCTGTGAAATCATCACCACAATCAGCATAATAAACATTCAATCAGCTCCCCTCCAAAAAAAAGTTTCCTTGTGCCTCTTTGTAATTGTATTAATCCATTCTTCCTCCCACCCCTATCCACAGGCAAACACTGATCTGCTTCCTATCACTATAAATTAGATAGCATTTTCTAGAATTTTATATAAATGGAATCATGCAGTATGTGCTCATTTTTTTTGGCTTCTTTCACTCAACATAATGATTTTGAGATTTACCCATGTTGTGTGTATCAAGAGTTCATTCCTTTAAGTTGTTGAATAGTAGACCATGGTCTATGCATCTTTGATGGTCATTGTTCTACTTATAGCTCCCTGGTAGCTTTTCTTTGTTTCTTGGCCTTATGGAATCTCACCTTAACGATAGTAAGCATATTCAGTCAGAGACTCAAGGAGACCCACCTGCCGATTTCTTAAGCCCTTCTTCTGCATAGCTCCCTCTCTTTGGTTCTATGCCATACAAATTCCAACCACCTCTGCTGCCTTGTTCTTTGATATTTGGCAACTCAGGTTAATGAGATGGCAGTAGTGTTCTTGGGGTCCCTTCATTTGCTGTATCTTATAGGTGCTCAGGCAGAAAGTTGGGGGTTGGTAGGGCTCATCTTGTTAGTTTCCCATCTCTCAAAGATCACAGTTCTGTATCTGAAAACATTTGTATCATATTTTTGTCCAGCGTTCTAGTTGACTTTAGTTGGAGAATTGGTTTAGAACTAATTACTTAATCATAACTGGCAATGTTAAGTCCACATGAATTAATTTGTGATAGTGATATCTAACATTCAGTAAGAAGATTTGTTTTTAAAAATCTTAATGATTTTCCAAAAGGGGAAGGTGACTCTTAGTAGGTATTTATCTTCTTATTTCTCAGGGCAAGTGCACCTCTTTAACAGGATTCTGTGGGAGTGCAGAATCAGGAAGCAATTGTAGTATAGTTCATACTCCTATGGCAGGGAGAAATCTTACTGACTCAAATTTCTTTGAAATCACTTTTCATTTTTCATTAGGAGCTTTCTTCATTGACTAGAGTGAACCAAAGCTAATATAGAACAATTAAGATATTTCAAATGCCCATTTACCAGATGAAGCCCATGCAGCTCATAGAGGCAGAGGAAGCTTGGTTTAGGATGTGTGTACTATCTGCTTAATGAGATAGACAGAGTGCAGCCTAGACCTTTTTGTTTTTCTTTCAAACACATTCCCCAGCCGACAGATTCTATTGATAAAAACAATCTGCTTCAAAATCAGAGGAAACAACGAACAACCTTTATTTTTGGTGTTTCAGTAATAATATGTTATCATCATCCAAAGGTTTAGCTAAAGGTTACAAAAAGGAAAATGCAAATATAACTTATGGAATAGATATACAGCTGATAAAACCCTTGCCCTTTTTTCCATCCATGCTTTGGGAATCTACCAATGTTGTACCCAGGCTTGATTTTTGACTAGAAACTTCTAGAAATTTTCTCATTTAAGTCTCAGCCAAGCCTCACCAATTACTTGGCTAGAACAATTCCCAGAGGTTAATTTTTTTAGTTTAAATTTTCTTTGTGACGATTTTTGTATTGTGTCAAAATGCACGTAAGATTTACCATCTTGCCCATATTTTAGAGTATAGTTAAATGATATTAAGCACATTCATATTGTTGTCCAACCATCACTACCATTCATCCACAGACCTCTTTTCATCTTGCACAACTGAAACTCTTAGCATAATGTCCTCAAGGTTCATCCATGATATAGCATATGTCAGAATTTTCTTCCTTTTTAAGGCTAAATAATACTCTCTTTTATGTATATACAACATTTGGCTTATCCATTCATCTGTCAATGTACAATTGGGTTGTTTCCAAGTTTTAGCTATTGTGACTAATGCTGATGTGAACATGAGTATACAAATATCTTTTTGATACTCCACTTTCAATTCTTTTAGGTATATATCCAGAAGTGGAATTTCTGGACTATATGGTAATTTTATTTTTAATTTTTTGAGGAATCACCATACTGTTGTCCACAGCGACTGCAACACTTTACAATCTAACCAACAGTGCACAAAGATTCCATTTTATCCACAAATGCTCCAACACTTGTTATTTTCTTGGTTTTTGATAGTAGCGTATTCTCTCATCATGGTTTTGATTTGCATTTCCCTATTTTTAGTGATGCTGAGCATCTTTGCATGTGTTTATTGACTATTCATATATCTTCCTATTTATTTATTTATTTATTTATTTATTTATTTTGGCTGTGCCAGGTCTTAGTTGAGGCATGTGGACTTCTTAGTTGCGGCATGTGAACTCTTAGTTGCGGCATGTGGGATTTAGTTCCCTGACCAGGGATCGAACCCGTGCCTCCTGCATTGGGAGCTCGGAGTCTTACCCACTGGACCCCATATATCTTCTTTGGAGAAATGCCTATTCAAATCCTTTGCCCACATTTGAATCAGGATTGGCTTTTTGTTGCTCTTGTTGAGTCTTAGGAGTTCTTTATATATATTCTGAATATTAATCTCTTGAAAGATATATGATTTGCAAATATTTTCTTCCACTCCATTTGCTACCTTTCACTCTGCTGATAGTGTCCTTTGCTACACAGGTTTTAATTTTCACGAAGTTTAATTTGTCTATTTTCTCTTTGTCTTTTGAAAATTTGATAATAATGTGTCAGTGTGGATCTCTTTAAGTTCATCTTACTTAAAGTTCATTGAGCTTCGTGGTTGTTTATATTCATGTCTTTCATCAAACTTAGGAAATTTTCAGCCATTATTTCTTCAAATATTCATTCTTCCTCTTTCTCTCTCTCTTTTCCTTCTGGGACTCCCATGGTGAGTGTCGGTCTACTTGACTTCCAAAATAATTACATCAGACAGATTTTTCCAGTGGAATTGTCATTTAGTTCGGGCAATGGATTCCTGGTACTTCTTTCTCCACCACCTTCCCAGAATCTTCTCTTTCAATTGCCTTTTTAAAAAATTAATTAATTTTATTTATTTATTTTTGGCTGTGTTGGGTCTTCATTGCTGCATGCGGGCTTTCTGTAGTTGAGGCAAGCGGGGGCTACTCTTTGTTGAGGTGCACAGGCTTCTCATTGCAGTGGCTTCTCTCGTTGTGAAGCACAGGCTCCAGGCACGTGGGCTTCAGTAGTTGTGGCAGGCGAGTTCGGTAGTTGTGGCTCATGGGCTCTGGAGCACAGGCTCAGTAGTTGTGGCGCACGGGCTTAGTTGCTCGATGGCATGTGGGATCTTCCCAGACCAGGGCTCGAACCCATGTCCCCTGCATTGGCAGGCAGATTCTTAACCCCTGCACCACCAGGGAAGCCCTCAGTTGACATTTTGAACACACATATTTTATCCTACGTGTATTTTCAGGAATCTTATTCAGATTTGCATAGAACTTGTCCATCCTAATGACCCATAGCTAGAGAAGATCAAACGAGATGATATATAAGTATGTGTTTTAAAAATATTTAGAAAATAACTAAGGTATCTTATTTCTTGCTCACATACCTTTAGAAAATACAGAAGTAGCTATGGTATAAGCATTCCCTTTGATTTCTTGTGGTAATCTCTATCTTTCCAGTTTGTATTGTTGAAGTGGGGAGAGGCTAAGAGGTTTCCTCAAAGGATAAGGACATTTCTTACAAAAGAGACAGGTAGGGAGCATTTTTGTAGATATAGATTTTTATTACATCAAGAATATAAAATTACATTTGGTCTGTGTATTCAGAAAAGTCTTCTTAAGTTTTTCTTTCACCTAAGAGAGAAGTGAATCAATTCCTGTTATAGTTTTACAAGTTTCTGTATTATACAGCACACTGATTATAAGGAGAAGAATTATCCTCTATAACTCCTATTTTGGTTACTCATAAACGTTTCTGAAACATTGTGCCAACTTATCAGACAAGTCTATATTCCTAAGCCCACTCATTTCAGGAAGCAGCCACAGCTGTTTTTATCTTTTTATTTATTGCTTTTATTTCAAAAGAATTGAAATATAGGCCACCGGGAATTTGCTCCCTTCTGTCTCTCCTTATCATTAAATTCAAGTATATAATGTTACCCCTAATATGTTCAGTGAAACATGATTAAAATGTTACTTAAAAAGTTAAAATAAGCTAGTTTGCCAAACAATAGTACTGAATGGGTTAGTCACAAGTCTATTGTCATATAATATTAGGATTAAGTATTTCTTGCTGACATCCCTGCCTTAATCAGTTAGCTAGTCCATAGCGGCTTAGTAAGATTGTATTTAGCCTATTTTCCAAATGGCAGTTAAGAAATGGTTTCATTTCCTTAGTACAGGTTTACCGGTGAAATCTCCCTGGCTTGTCCACCCCTATGAATTCTCTGTCTCCGTCCTTCCCCCTCCCCTCCCCACACCTCTCTAGAAACTCTTTTCCTTTCCTCATCCCTAAGACGAAGGCTCTCCAAACATTCCCTGTGTGTTTGTACAGTGCACAGTGAGGAAGAAATGATTAAGCAGTGAAATGTTTGAAACCCAGCTAATGCAAGGATTATCGTCTATTTAACTCTTTCTTATCTTGAACTGGGAGGGGCTTAATGGCTGGACCTATTGTTCTCCTTTTCTTGACATTAATGAAGAAATGAGAGCATCCAGCTGATTTCCAAAGGTGTCTAAGAGTGACCTGATGAATTGATTTATTTGTCCCCTCCTTCCAACATTGTTCCAGACTGGAGCAACGGAGAGCGTGGTATTGTTAGAATAAATACACATGTGCATGCGTGCTTGCACACACAATACAGGCACACCACCTCTGTCCACACTCAAGCCAGAGTGTATTTAGCCTCTAATAAAAGGATTGAAGGGGCTTGCAGATAGTCTGCTTAAGAGATATACTCCTAGTTTCTGTTCTACTTTCTCAGTGATTAAGAATCCTTTCAGTAGCAGCCTGCAGCTTCTCTGTATAAAGCAGGCTTTCCAGTTCTAACCTGTATCTTGTGGGCTCAGGTGTTGTTGGAGTACATACCTTACTGTAGTAGATCAAGAGCTTATATATTTCTTTTTTTTTTTTTTTTTTTTTTGTGGTATGCGGGCCTCCCTCTGTTGTGGCGTCTCCCGTTGCGGAGCACAGGCTCCGGACGCGCAGGCTCAGTGGCCATGGCTCACGGGCCCAGCCGCTCCGCGGCATGTGGGATCCTCCCAGACCGGGGTGCGAACCCGGTTCCCCTGCATCGGCAGGCGGACGCGCAACCACTGCGCCACTAGGGAAGCCCTCTTATTTTTTATAGTTAGAAGAATTATTATTAACTTGCATTTTATGAGTTAAGAATAAAAACTCCATTTTTAATGTTAACATCATGGTGTGTGTCCTTTGTTACCTACTTCCATTATCATATAATTACAGAGGAACATAAAGGTATACAGCATTTTCTGTCATTGTTTTTGAAAAATCAGGTCATATTGTGTATCTTGCTCTTCTCAATAAATGCATGAGGGAAATCCTTCTAAAGCTATTACAGATCCAACTTCTATTTAATTTGTACCTGGCATTCATTGGTATGGCTGTGCCTCAGTGTATTCAACCATTCTCTGTTAATGGGCATTCATTTAGTTTCCTATTTTTTCACACTATAAACAACACAACTTTCTAGGAGAGGTAATAGTAACATGGATGGTGAAATTGAACTGCTTGGATTAGAATCCTGTTAATACCACTTATCAACTATTTGATCTTGGGCAAGTTACTCAGCTACTCTCTGCCTCATTTCCTCCTCTCAGAATGGAAAGAATGAAAGTATTTACCTCCCATATCTCTTCCACAGCAAAATTGAACACTTGCCTAGCCTTAGGGCAAGAATAATTCAGTTCACCTGTTCAGCTCTCTAGCTGGAGGAAGGGGTCAAGGTAGACCTTCAGGTTGTGTCCTTCTTGGGTGGATGGGATGGGCTTTCCAAGGATCCTGTTTGGAGCCTCAGGACTCAGAGTTGTGTGTGTTTGGGATCGAGTGGGGATTCCATCCAGATTTCCTCAGGTCTTCCCATCCAGGTCTTAAGCTTCACACAGGCAGAGCCCAAAGCCTCCCTTCCCCACTCCAGGCCTGCCCAACCCCAGCAGGTACTCCCTACTTGGATTTGCATTGAGAGGAGAGGGCAATAGGAACACTGCAAGCCACCATCTTCCTGAAATCCTGTCCAGAAGAAAACTATCTACCTAGACTTGGCCTCCAGAAATATATTTTTCTGCTTAACAAATTAAAAATGAAGTATCTACTCTCAGTCCTGGATAATTCAATCGGAATAGACCTTGATGGTTAGAAAGTTGTGATGGCCAGTTCTTGTAATACTATGCAAGACCTAGGATTACTTGTACATGTGCTGGTATCATCGGAATAGATGCTTAATTAAAAAGAAAAAGAACAGGAATGTTTCTTGTGTTGAATTCTGTCTCTCCTCCCCACCAGGTCTTTTGAGCTGGCATCCCTATTAATGTTACTATACGTCTCTGTTACTTTTCATTGACATTGTTTATTTGAGAGCATGTTCTTCTGGATGACATAAGGCCTCCCCTGGCCCTATCCACAGTGATGATATATTTTCACATTGCTGAAGGCTTAGTATTTCTGGCCAGGAGCAGAATGAGTTAGCTGAGGAAGTTTCTAAAATTTAAAAATATATGAAACATATCAATCTCAAATAATGATTAAGAAAAATGTCATTGTTTAGGGAATTACTGTTTACTGTGTTCTTTTATTTCCACTACTTCAAATTATGTGTTTTTACCTGAACACTAAAGCAATATTTGCTAATTGCAGAGAGCTTGAGGATACAGAGAAGTAAAAAGATTAAAATAAGCCATCAGGTGTGGCTATAAAGGAATAGCATGGGGAAGTTTTTTTGGCATAATGGAACCACCCTGTAACTTGATTGTTACAAGAATCTACACATGGGGCTTCCCTGGTGGCGCAGTGGTTGAGAGTCCGCCTGCCGATGCAGGGGACACGGGTTCGT
>NC_041223.1:54427587-54458013 GCF_002837175.3 Physeter macrocephalus | reverse complement strand
TGCTCCGCCACGGGAGAGGCCGCAACAGTGAGAGGCCCGCGTACCGCAAAAAAAAAAAAAAAAAAAAAATCTATACACGTATTAAAATTCACTTTACCGTATGATAATTGAAAAACAAAGTTAAACAAAAATAGAACTATCTATAATTCTTCCACCTAGCTTTAATCGTTTTTAACATCTTGGTGTATTTCCGTCTACTATTTCTATGAATACAACTACAGATGCGTTTCTCTTTTACAAAATTGCTCTTATACGTTTATGTATATACTGACTTTAAATATCTTAAACATTTTTTGTATCATTAAATATTATTTTGAAATATTTTTACATGGTTGGAAAATGTTCTATCATGAGATGTAGCTAATTTATTTAACTATTCTCTTACTGTAGTATATTTCCACAATTGAGTGTGCAAAAAAAGTTAATTTAAAAATAAATGCTTAACTTTTGCTCCTACTAGAATTATCCTCAGAAGAAAATCCTTTTCTCACCATGAGCTACAAAGATCTGTTGCTTCTGCAGCCTCAACTCAGCATCAGTCACCCAAGCCACAGCAGTGGCCCTTCAGCCCCCAGAACTCACTGGGCTTCCTGGTTTTGGAGCTGGGATGCTTCTCTTCTTTCCATCCCGCCTGGCCTCCGCCTCTGTCCTCTTTCTCTCTCTCCGGTCGGCAAGGCTGACACCTTTAAGCTTCAGCTTAAAAGTTCCCTCGCAAAGTGGTCTTTCTTGAACACCCAGTTCCCTGCCGTTCCTCTCTTCTCTCACACAGCACCCTCTCCTTTTTCCTTTCCTATCACTTCCCACACATGGTGATTATATTTTTACATTTACTTGTTTCATGTCAGTCTCTCCCTTAATGATAAGCTCCATGAAGGGTATGGACCATGTCGTTTTTGCTAAATACCGCATACCCGCTGCTTAGCACAGTGCCTGCTACATAGCGGGGACTCAGTAAATATTTCATCGATGGCTGGCTGACTGGCGGAGTGAACCGAATGAAGAGCTGTCATCCTCTAGTGACACAGACCTAATGATTACAAAAATATGTTTGGAGAGCTTACATTCAGACCTTAGTATTTTTAATCAAATTGACAGTAAGTGGCATTGAAATCAGTAGGTGACCATCAGTGTAACTTAATTTAATAAAATGGGTTGAGATCCTATTATTCTGCACTGGAGTGAGTATTTTAAATTCTAAGGAAAGGCTTTTTCTCACTTGCAGTTCTTTTCTGTGTTAATTTTATGCCCTACTCCCCACCCCTACTCTCTCTCTCTTTCTCTCTCTACACACACACACACACACACACACGCACGCACACACGTTTGCCTATGTCTATCTATATCTGTATTTTTTAAGTTACCATTGCTTTTAAAGTTCTCAATTTTTTTGGAAAAGAAAAGCTTTACATTTTTTTCCCATCAACCACCTTCTCCCTTTATGTTCTTCTTTCCTTTTTTGTTGTTACCTTTTTTCTATTCTTCCCATACACACACACATACACACCAAATTCTGTCAACACTCTTAACTCCTTTTCTCTTCCTTTGAACTGTTTAGAAGATTTGAAAGTTGTAGCTAAATAATTAAATTGAATACTAGGTAAAATTTGGCACTACGTTATTGTGTGCAGGTTTGCCTGTTTTGTTTTTTGTTGTTGTCTGTTTGCTTAATAAATCACTTAGTATTTTTTGCCAGGGGAAGCCAGAAGTCAACCGTCACTGCAAAGCATAAAATAGATCCTATCCAGGGCGAACATTTGGGTGTGGAAGGAGCAGTAACTGACATTAAATCACATAACCTGTTTCTACACTTCACTTCCTTCAGTCTTTTACTAACGCTTCCTAGAGAATCTTAATTGTCTAATCCAAAGTGGATCAAAGACCTAGAGTTAAAAGGTTTGGATTCCTGCTACTTCCCAAGCAGGTGAATGGATCATTCCCGTTCTTGTGATTGTTAAGCCCATTTCTAAGCTTGGTAGTCATCAAAGCAGGTTAAATCAGGTTCTTTCTCGAAGGACATCCTATCCACCTAGATAAGACCATGGAAAGGAGGAACGATCACTCTGATTTCCAGTGAGAATCGGGAGACAACAAAAAGGTAATGAACATCATTTTTACTGAGGACTTTTTCCCCTCAAAATGAAAAAAAAAAAAAAAAAAGGTGAATACATAGCCACCTTTAGAAACTTTACTCTCACTTTAAAGGGACTAGGAAACCAAATGGCTAGAAATGTTAAATCCAAGTTAACCCTTAAAGATAAGATAATTGGATACATTGTAAATGAAAAATATGGCGTTAGTATATTTTTAGGTAATTAAAAAAGAACTTTTATCTTTCTGGTAAGTCACGGTGGCTAGAAAATGCAATTTCTCAGCTGTCTTACCAAGATTCCAACCAATTCAGGAACTATCCCAATAAAACACCATCCTAATTATGACATAGCTCAGGTGGGTGTGAATAGCAGTGTTAATCCGCAGAGAAGTGGCTATTGCACAAGTGGCAGCAGGGAGATAGCGGTGTCAATAGGATTCAAAACTTGGATTAAGGGTCACAAGTCCATGCTTTTACTGCTTTCCTTAAGATACATGGTTTAAAAAAAAAATTGTTTCGTATCAGACTGTTTAAAAAAGCAAACAAACCTTATTTAGTTTGCTAGATTTTTTTCCTGGTGTCTGGAACTATGCCCTCGTTTATTGTGGCTTATTCAAAACAGCATATTTTAAAGCAATAATTAAAGTACAGATGATCAACAAGGCTAAATATATATGCCATGCTAATCTTTGTACGGTGTTCTGAGAAATCAATGTTGTTGTTCTCTTTTATTAGTGGCTGAAAGTAGTTAAGAAATATTTTCATTAAAACCTGGTTGACATTCCTTAAGAAACAATGAAGGGGCAGAGGATAAATCTCCTTTGGCTTTTGTGTGGTTATCATTGGTTCTCTCTAAAATGTGATGGACAAAATAGTACAGAGAGGTACGAATCTATTTCTTTGTGCTCCAGTCTGATGAGGGTATGGGGCAAGATTTAGAAGAACTTGGAGTTTTAAAACTCAAACTAAATGTAGTATTTACTAAGCAAAGGCTAAACAAAACCAATGTTTGTGTTCTAGACAAACGTTCTAAATAACAATCCCTTCTCCCCCACTAAGGCTCACAAGATAGATGCAGAGCCTACCCCAGATCCTCATGGGTGATTTTATTATAAAATACACTCTCACAACCATTGCCACCAAATGTCTGATTTTTTTACCTTGAGCAAGACAAAAAAAAAAAAAAAAACCCACCATTGTTAGAGGAAAGGAAAGTATTCGTCCTGATCCTAGCAGAGCTGCTTTAGGGAAGACACACACACACACACACACACACACACACACACACACACACACACACACGTGTGTATAGGATGCTAATCAGGCCTACTCAGAAAAGCCCTAATTAATGTAATTAAAATCTGTCAGATCAAACTGATTAGCCTGATACTCAAGCCGGAGTAGAGGGAGTGGGGCTCCTCGGGGGAGGGGATGCAAGGACCGCTAAGGTGGGGTTAGTTTTCAGTAGAAGGAGGTGGTTGGTCTCCAAGGTGATCAAAGCAACTTGTCTTTCATTTCCATGGAATAAGGACAGTGGGCTCCTGGCCACAGATCTAGTTTCCTGTGTCTCTAGTTCCTGGCACGTCCTAAACCATCCAGGCGGGAGAAGCAGGTCCTTTCTGGGCTGATGGAAGGCAGTGGAAAAGGCTGCTTGTCCTCCCTCTTTGACAGCAGAATACAAACACATGAAGCATTTTTCATCTCCTGGCAATCCCCTGTCGCAGTCTTTGGCCATGACCACTGACACACCAGCAGGAAGGAGACAAAGGCCATGTCATGTGATCGTCCCGATAGGGCTGTTGACACAGGCCTCTTGCAGATCCACTTTGGGGGGGTTGTGGGAGAGCTGCTCTGCACTGGGAGAGGGAGAGCTCTGCTCCGGGCGGCTCCTTCAGAGGTCCGGAGGGGAACTCCAGGCCGCTTGAGTGGAAAAGTGAGTATTTCATCAACAATGGGGGAGAGGCTTATTCTAGCCAAATTAAAGAAGAATGAAGGACAAGTAAATTCAGGGTTCAGAAACTCTCTGAGCTTCTAATTGTGTCCTGAGAATATATTCTTTCCTATAGAGGGAAGATGACATTCTTCCTAATAACAGTTTTTCTGAAGTTTCAAGTAAGATCATCATGGGTACTTTACACTTTTTTACTGATTAAGAAGTTTGAAAAGCAGCACTCATTAAGAGATTGACGATCACCATAGGAAGTGACCCATGTTATCTTTCCTTGTTTCTTAAACTAATAAATACAGAAGACCAAGAGTCCTAGGTTTTCTTAATTCTTTATGCACATTGCATCTATTTTGATTTCTCTGCTAACACCTATATCAGAAATACTAGGAAAGGAAAAAAGAATAACTAGTGGAGGTGAGGGAAGAATTTGGAGTCTTAATTTGTTTCCTTAATCATAAGTACTACACATAGTGTACCCCTCATTTTTAGTCACAATTTATGCAATTTCTTTAGTTTTTGAGGACAGTGAGAGAAGTAGTTAATTTGGGTTTTATTGGCATAGTACATTTTAAAAATAGTCTTTAGCAGTGAAATAGGTCTTTGTGGAAATGCCTGTAGAGAGACAGACACATGGATAGTTGGTCAAAAGATAAATTGAGAATTGCATATCTTCTTTTCATTGTGTGTGTGGCTTAGCTAATCACACAAGAGTAGGATATAAAGAGGTAAATCTTTGTTATGGGAAATTCACTGGGACTTTCCAACGGGAAAATGTGTATTAGGATGACCACTTCTGTCATCCTTATCTTCAGAGTTACGTTTCGCTACAACCTCTCATAATAGTTGCACCAAAGGAATTAGAATTACATGGACCTTCACTAAAATTTTAAATACTAATAAGAAAATTATTTATGGTAACAGAGAGAGTAAGAGCCAGGAGTTGAGAACCCTGGATATTGTCAGGTTTTCCTGTTGATAAACCAAGTGTGAACAAATCCCAACCCTCTCTGATCTTGGTTCCCTCAGCTAAACCACAGGAGCTGGTTAGAAGAACTGCACAGTTCTAAAAGTCTGGGGCATTTTAATAAATAAATTCAAAGTAGAGGGAGAGTCTTTTTTTTTTTTTTAGCTGTAAAACTTCAGATTTGGCACTTCTTAAACAGCTCATGCCAGAAATTCTAAAATGTAGTTGTAAATAGTAAATGGGTGCTATGACTTTGTTTATATTTTATTTGGTATGAATAACTAAAATTTGGGAAATGCCTCTCCCCTTACCAGACTTCTGATGGCACGGGCTCTGCATCTCTCAAAAACAACATCTCTGTAAGAAGCAACGTGTGAGTGGACCTAGGCAGGGCTGGGGCGCTCAGAGCTGACCACACTGCGTTATCCTGATATCAGCAGTTTAGCTGTCTGTCTACGGCCATACTGATCAGGCTAGGCCAAGCCTATGTTTGACTTAGCCCCCTTTTCTTGAAATTTCACAATTTTATGGCTCTTCTGGTTGCACTGATATCCTTGAAAAAGATAGCTTAGTTAGTTAGTGAACCTGCAGTAAAGTGTAGCTGCCTGGTCAGCACAGGGTCTTATCAGGAGGGAAATGTGTTTTATGGAATAGTGAAGGCCAGGCTGTAGGGGAAGTCTTTTCTCTCTTCCCTTGGTGTTACTTTTGCCTTGCTTCAGAGTTGACCTTTTCCATTCCTTAGTATTTTAGAGCTCTTTTTTTTTTTTCTAAATGTGAGGGAAAGGCTTTCCAACTGTCTGTTAGCACTTCTGGGGCAGCATAATACAGGGAAGGCGGGGTGAGTTGTAAAGACACTGATTCTGGAAAGCAAACTGGTTGCAGCCCTCCAGAGCTGACTACGCTATACCTCTACTGTTTCTACCAAAACGAGCTCGGCAACAACTGGTGAAAGCTATAACCTCATTTACCAGTAATCCTTAGGTGGCTGCCCTAATTTTATGCGTTATTGCTAGACGGATTTATCTTCCATGCATACCCTTAGTAAATAAACACTTCCTTTACTCCCCAGTCCTTTTCCCCCAACCTGAAGCCCTGGCCTCCACACTGTCTCCTGGCTACCTCTCTTCTCCCTACTCCCCACCCCTTCAAAGTTTGGGCCAAAGTAACTTCCTGACATAGTTCCCACAATTCTGTAAGTGGCCTTCGTTTCAGCCAGAGTAGATGGGAGAAAGGCCGGCGTTCTTCCCTAACTTTCCACCTCTGTTCTCCAGCCACGGCGCTGGCATCCATCCTTGGTGCCACCATCCCCCACCATAGTTGTTGAGGCTCAGCCAGAGGACACCTTCTCCGTCACCCTCCCCTGGTCACCCACCCCTCCCCGGTGTGGCTTTCGTGGCCTCTATCACTTCCCGCCTAGGACGGTTAGCGCATGCGCATACGCACATGCGCGGTACCACGCCGAATAGTAAACTTCGGCCCCGAAACGATGTCCGAATTTATCTGGGCGTCTTTCTCAGTACCTGGCGCAGGTAGGTCTGTTATAACTGTCTGCTGAACGAATGAATATAGGAAAGAATGATGAATGACTGCCTTGACCCTTCAATTCAATTTGGTCCCTTCTTTTCCTGATTCTGTCTTTGTTTCTTGTCTTTTGGCCTTGTTAATGCAAATTGAGGTGATCCAGGATTTCAAACACACACTTCCCTCGCCCCACTAAACTTTGTGCTGCTTCTTTAATTCTCCTACAAGTGCAAAATAATAAATTACTTAAAATTCCGAACTGTTAAGATTTGGTGGAGAGTAAGGTAGGAGATGGCAGTGAATAAGGAGCGCTTGTGGTAGTCTCAGCTGCAAGACTGGTGTGATGTGAATTTGGAGAAGTCGCCTAACCTTATTGGGTCTCTGTTTCCACTTCTGTACAATGAGGGGATTGGACTGCCGCAAAGTGATTCTCGGACATGGGCCTCGGACCCTCAGGTTGCGTCCGCAATCAGATTTCTGCTTTTATCTATATTCCAGTTGCTCAGAGCACTGTAAGATTTCGATAGGTTTAATAGAAGAAAAAAAAAGCAGAGGTGGTTCCACTACTAAAAAAAAAAAAAAAAGTTTGGATACTGTACACTATACTACATTATCTCTAAGGTTCCATACAAAATTCTAAAACTGTGATTTTAAGCGAGCATGAGAAAAGCTTTACTAAAATTAAAATGAAAGCCTAAAAGAGAATTATTACACACAGGAATTTTTTTAACCAGAACTATTTATGGTACTTTAGAATCTAAAATGTTGAGGCTCTTTTTAAATTTTTCTTTATTATTTTGCAAAAACAGATGAGATTATTTGAAAATAATGTATATTCTTGAGCTGTCATCTTTCCAGGCATGCTAGTTTTTTTCCCTTCATCCATTTAAGCTACAAAGACAAAACTTCCCTACCTACAGAAGGCTGGGTATGGACTTACTAGTTTCGTGTGATAAATTTAGTACAGAGTTACACCTTCAAAAACATATGAGTCAGTACTTAGGTGATTTCAGTCATTCATCCTTTCTCTGTCTTTGAGGTAAAATAAAGCAAACCAATATACTTACACCTAAGCTATTGAGAGAAACACTTTTCCCAAGTTACAAATAAAGGAAAACATTTTTTAAAAGTCACGTCCTTAAAGAATTGTATACTTTTCATTCTTATAATCCAATGATAAATTGTACTTAGAAAAAAATTTATAAAACTATATTTGGAAGAGGTAAACTCATAAAGTCTTTACATCAGATTGGGTGGTTTTCCTGCTATACCTGTAGTGTTGTATCAGTTTTCAAAAAAAAAAAAAATTCTTCTGGAAAATTCAGATTTCATCTGTCATAAGACCACAATGCTATCTATTCAGTTTGTGTATTCTTTGCATTTAAAACCTTTGGGCCCAACTGAAGAGAAACTTAAGAAAGGTCAGAAAGCAAAAAAGTTCCCTTAATTATACCTGGGAGTAAAAAGCATGGTAACAAGAAAATGTGACATGTAATATGGCCCTTGTTAATCGTTAACTCTTTGAGTTGGACCTGGCTCCTTAAACAAACATAACCACGGTGGGATGGGTCCTCTTTCCCCTGTAGACCCAGGCTTAAGAACTAAGCTGGAGGATAGAGGCGGCCTCTTCCCCAGACTTAGAGAGTGGACTCGCAGCAGGAGGGCTTTCACTGTCTCTTCAAACAGGAAGGGACGGGATCATGTTACTTCAACTGCTATTTTCACATAAAGAAGGCAGAGAAGGGGGACTGGTTCTGTAAATGTCTTTCAGATCAGAGGGTAGCTGACCTGGCTTTCTCAGCTGTTATTTTGCTTGTTTAACTGACCGGTTGTCTGAACAGGTGTGTGGTACAGCAAAGTGTTGCTTAGGATAGCTGGCATAACTTTCTTTTCCGGGCTAGAAGTAGACCACAACATGGTTTGTCCAGGAAGATTCTGGAGTCTGAACTCTTGAAGGGGGAAATGATGCTGAAACCTGAATTTTTTTTATAGAAGGCAAAAATTATTTTTGAAAAGGTGAGTGGGTGGCCTGTGATGGTTGTACTGTATTTTGGGAATGATGTTGCCTTTATAGTTTCCAAATAAGTTTTTTTCTTTTTTTTAATATATAAATTGGATAATTAAGATTTACATTTTTAAAAAAATTAACATTATGCTAAGTGAAATAAGCCAGACACAAAAGGACAAATATTGTATGATTCCACTTATGTGAGGTACCTAGAATAGTCCAATACACAGAGACATTAAGTAGAATAGAGGTTACCAAGGACTGGGGGCGGCAAGGAATGGGGAGTCGGTGTTTAGTGGGTTTGAGGATCATGAAAAAGTTGTGGTGATGGATAGCAGTGATAGTTGCACAACAGTGTGAATATGTTTAATGCCACTGAACTGTGCACTTAAAAACGGTTAAAATGATAAATGTTATGTATATTTTGCCCAAGTTTTAAAAAATTAGCTATCATAAATATTGTTCAAAGACATTTTTATTATAAGATATACCAAAGGAAGCCTGTAGAAATTTGGTTCAGTTGACTTGGAGATTAACATGACTAAGACAAAACCAGTTGCTTGGTTTTGTTTTGTTTTTTAAGTGAACTGAGTCTTTGGGTAATATTTTTTACTTCATTGAAGCTTTTCCACATCCCGTGTGTTCAAGGCATTGTCTCCTTGAATTTCTAGTTAACCAGATGCCTTTTCTCTCTTTTATGCTTTATGTGCTTTACATTTAATTAACAATTCTAAAAATAATTATCAACTTGATGTTAATAATATATACTTTACCTCATCAGGCCATCACAGTAAAATATCCAACGTATGAAATTCAATAGTTATTTTGGATCCATGGTTGGAAGACAAACTGTCTCCTGCTTGTTAGCCATTGATGATGATTTGGTGGGACGGCAGATTTACACCCAAAGACTTCTTAACTAGGTGTGTTTAAATCATATAACTTTAAAAATTCATAGTGATCATCTAGAGGTTATTAAAACCTAAACATTATAACACATTATTATTTTCTACAAATTTACACCTTAATTTAAAGTGATTGTTCTGAGTGAAATTTTATTTTAATTAAATTTGAGTTTCAGAACAAATGTATTCTTTTATTTTCTTCAGTTTAGGCAAACTGGACCCAATTTCACTTCCTGCTTCCCCTGGTGATTTTATTTACACCAGTTTTAAGAGAATGGAGATTCCCTTGTGTCCTCTTCCTCCCTCCCCAATTAAGAAAAAGCTTTTTGCAGTCTAGGATCAAATAATCTAATTTCAATTTGTAGTCAAAACATCTTTGAACCTGACAGAGGTAAGATCTCTTACTAAAAACTAAAACTCGCTTCGAAAATTAAAATTAAGACAACCAAATTAGAAGGAAGCAGAAATGCTAAGTCGTAAGTAATTTCTTTTGAGGAGCAGTCTCCCCTTTATATGTATTTTTTTCCCCCTGTGTTTCATTTACAATTTAAAAAATAGAGTTATATTTAAAAAGTTACTTGTGGGGGCTTCCCTGGTGGCGCAGTGGTTGAGAGTCCACCTGCCGATGCAGGGGACGCGGGTTCGTGCCGCGGAGCGGTTGGGCCCGTGAGCCGTTGGGCCCGTGAGCCCTTTTGAGGAGCAGTCTCCCCTTTATATGTATTTTTTTCCCCCTGTGTTTCATTTACAATTTAAAAAATAGAGAACAGGGGCTTCCCTGGTGGCGCAGTGGTTGGGAGTCTGCCTGCCGATGCAGGGGACGCGGGTTCGTGCCGCGGAGCGGTTGGGCCCGTGAGCCATGGCCACTGAGCCTGCGCGTCCGGAGCCTGTGCTCCGCAACGGGAGAGGCCACATTAGTGAGAGGCCCAGAGGCCCGCGTACCGCAAAAAAAAAAAAAAAAAAAAAAAAAAGAACACTTGCAACCCAGACTATAAATATATATTCTATTCTATCCTGATTCCTTTAACTCGTTTAAATACACTTTTTTTTTTTTTTTTTTTTTTTGGGGTACGCAGGCCTCTCACCGCTGTGGCCTCTTCCGCCGCGGAGCACAGGCTCCGGACACACAGGCCCAGCGACCATGGCTCACGGGCCCAGCCGCTCCGCGGCACGTGGGATCTTCCCGGAACCGGGGCACGAACCCGTGTCCCCTGCATCGGCAGGCGGACTCCCAACCACTGCGCCACCAGGGAAGCCCTAAATACACTTTTTATTAGCATGGAAGGATGCTGACAAAACTTGAAAATGCTAGTGCACTAAAGAGGCTTGCTTGTTTTCACTGAGACCTAGCTCTTGAGTAAAAGGGTTGAAGTTGCAATTGGGTTCCCTGAACTGAGAGAGGCTCCCTGAATAAAAGTGTCTTGGCTAATGTCCTTTTTTATGGTTTATTTTAGCAGTAGCACCAGGCCTCCCCCAAATGTTTACAATCCCCTGTTTGGGTAGAAAGTTCATGCCTTCCAGCATCCTTAGCCCCTGGTTTACAGAGTGGTGAGGTAGTTTGAATGAGTGTCTAGAGTACAAAGGTTATGAACTACTTGTAACAACTTCCAGAATAAAAGCCCTTCTTTGGTTTCACTGCAGAGCTTGATCATTGGGTTGGTCTCTTTTTTTTTTCATGGAGACTAAATTCTTGGATCATAGGTCATCTGCTGGAAGCATCAGTCTGCCTACTACTTGGTGAAGTGGCCGACCCCAAGACTTGATAGTGTTTCAGGTAGCTGTCATTATTCGATTGTAGCAGACAAATAGAGAACAAGATCATCTAAAAGTTTTGACACAAACAATTATGTATAGAGAAAACTGAAGGAAGATACAAACTCAGATATTTTACAGAAAGGTTTTTAAATGTTTTTTGACCAAGTAGATCATTTGCCTCTTATTCTTCTTATAAATCATGTAAAATCTTTTGTGTGTATACCCGGTTATATTTCTGTTGTAAATTGAAAATCAAATTGCTACTTGTTCCCTTCTATCTGTCTGTCTCTCACTTAAAACTAATTCTGAATTGTGCAAGTGGGAGGGGAGTGTGTCTTCAGTGGTATTCAGTTTTCTTTCAAGATATTCTTCCAAGAATATGTCAAGTATTTAAAAGACTATTAAAGTGGATAGTAAGCATAGCTCTTCAACTTTTGTGCTTTGCAAACCAGTATATGAAAGACTTGGACATTTCAGCCTAAGAAGATAAGTGTCAGATTAATATATAAGCTTTAAGAAGATAAGGACCACGTGCATTTTAACTTCTTCAGGTAGAGCTAAGAATAGCTACATGAAGCTTAATCAATTATTTTATGCTAATTGTAATGAATCATACCTGTAGTTTCTAAGGAGAAAGGAGAGAGAAGCTTAATTTAATGCTTTTCAGACTTTTCTATGCCAAGAAAAGGTATACATTTCTTTTGTCTTTAGGGGACGAGTGTTTATGTGTTCCTTTATAAGCAAAAACACACTACTTACTGATCTTTTCACAGAGGAGACATATATTTTGAATTCGTAGTGAAGATAGGGTTTCGGACATTTCCATACACACCATTTTACTTAAGATACTACCATAAATATTGGCACATGGTTTATACCCTTGAAACAAAATATGTTGAAATGATCCATACTGCTATTGGATTTGTGACCTGGGCTTCATCAGCTAACCAGCACTTCTCTGTCCTGGATTATCTGAGCCAAGGAGGGAAACCATTCACATCCAGGATGGCTCTGCCAGGGCTTCCCAGCAATTAATGGGTTAGGACTTGGTTCACCACAGCCAAACTGCTCACCCTCCCCTGGGTGTGGGTACCTTTGCAGAAGGGGTTGTCGTGAAGGATGACCTTCCCACTCAGCACTTCTTGGTTCAGAACATGCCATGGAGTACTGTTCAACAATTATAAATCACCGCCAATTGAACTTTCCTAGTACTTTGGCAGGTAGGAGACTGGGCGGACAGCCTTAAATATATATATCAAGTAATACCCTACTCTGCAGTTTGCTGAAACAGCAAGACAACCTGTTTTTAAAAAGAATTTTTTTTTTCATTTAGGTATATTTGTGTGAACAAAATGCTATCGTCACATTGGGAGGGTCCATACACACATGTCCTGCATTGTTATATATGTGAGATGTGTTATTAATCTGGTGAGCAACCTGGTTCACAATTATAAGTAGTCGTCTATACATCTTTTATATTTTATTTACTTGTTAGAACATTTTAAGTGGAAAATGTTTGTCATTAGAATGTCTGAAATCTTAAAAAAAAAAAAGAAAAGAAAAGAAATATGTGTCCCTTTGAAAATCCTACAGATTAGATTATCAGCACAGCTAATACTTCAGGGACCTTGTGTCTCCCTAACTTGCCAATATCTATTTGTTGAGTGTTGCAAGAGTTTGCTAATTAAACAGTTCAGGAGGTGTTTTGAGTGGAGCTTGTGGACATTTCACCAATTAAACAATTTATTGCTACAGTTGAAAAAAGTTAGTTGGTGTTTATTAACTAACTTCCTTGCCATGTTTATGGAGAATCATTAGTGTGACTTCTGGCCCCTGACTCGATTTTTAAAGGGTTCATAGTCATTATTGACACTTTAGTTGCCAAGGTGCCTGTTATTATTCCAAGCACAACCAACACTTTGCTGAATTTGCAACTTTAAGTTAGGTAATAAGACTCTTTTGACTGAGAGGCCAAATAAAATTAAATCTGTATATATGAGAAGAGGATTGGGTGAGGGTCATTCTTAAGAACAAACATCAAATTTTTCACTCAAGGAAAAAACTCATTGTTTCCGATATAAAGGTAGAAATTGTATTTAAGATGAAAAGAAGACCCTTTCAAGCTAGGAATATCCATATCACAATTCTTAACAGATGAAGCTACCAAGCAGTTTTGTTTCATTCATTAAGTGCGAACTTCCATCACCAACTCTGTTGTCACAGCCCAGCAGGATTTAGGACGTTGGCTTCCTACTCCCGATGTCCAGTGAGGGCTCAGCAGTGAAGTGGAGAAAGCACAGGGCATTTGGACTGGGACCCACAGACCCCTAAAGGTTTAAGGGCGGTTTCTCGTCTCTACCTTCCTGCCGCCACTCCTATGCAGGTGACTGAACTCTAACTAATTGGCCATTCCTAAAATGCAATTAGTAGGAATATTAATGGAGGCTTGACAAGAGTGGAAAAACTGTCTCATTCAGCAGATACCATATCTAATCTGCTCCAAGGTGTATAAACTTGCTTGGGCTTGAATCCCTTAGACCTAATAGCCCGTTTTATCAGCAGTACATGAACCGCTCAGAAGCAACAAGAGAAGCTCCTGCAAAGGAAGTGGGTTTGAGTCTACTTGCCCTTTGTTGTGGTCAGTAAAGGAACTACTTGTGCTTTTTAATTAGAAGGGTGGGACCAGAGTCGTCTTAATTGCAATTTGAGCTATAATGTAAAGCATTTAAAGAAGAATAATTTTTTTAAAAGAAATTCATTTACATTCTCTCTTTTCTTTGAGTGACTTCTCATTTTATACGTTTTACTTAACCCCTCCACCAGAATATATGCAGTTTTCTCACCTCTGAATACGTTTTTGAAGCTGCAACACTGCTCGTGTTGCTTATTTAGCTTGTGAAGGTGCCCAAAGCGTGCAAAGCCCTGGCTGGTAAGAATGCAGAAACGCTGGGTGTGCCCTTTGTTCTTGGAATGGGGATTCAAAAGTGCCCACAAAGTATGAATTCAGCAGTGCACATTTGGAATAGCCAGAAAGGGTTCATCAAAAATTGCAGACAGCTGCTTGTGCTAAGTAGGATTTATCCTTAGAACTAGACAAGGAAATTTGTATTTCCTGTTTTAATTAGAAGGGACTTTCACAACGTAAGAATAAAAGGCATGGTTTACCCCAGAGACACGCATCTGCTTTATATAAAAATAAATGCATTATAAGTGTGAGAAATTGCTTGAAGATGGCCATGATGTTGAGAATATGCTGTGTATTTACTTTATAGTCATCTGAGGTTTTCTTTTCCAGTAAGGTTAAGAACCTCAAGAATTTTTATGGGTGGTTTAGAGAAAAGCATGTTCAAGCACTCTTGTTAAAGTTATATTTGCACAGAAAGGTGAAAAGAAGCTTTTTACCTCATACACCTGCCAAATATATTCACATAAATGCAAAAAAGTTAGTTGGTGTTTATTAACTAACTTCCTTGCCATGTTTATGGAGAATCATTAGTGTGACTTCTGGCCCCTGACTCGATTTTTAAAGGGTTCATAGTCATTATTGACACTTTAGTTGCCAAGGTGCCTGTTATTATTCCAAGCACAACCAACACTTTGCTGAATTTGCAACTTTAAGTTAGGTAATAAGACTCTTTTGACTGAGAGGCCAAATAAAATTAAATCTGTATATATGAGAAGAGGATTGGGTGAGGGTCATTCTTAAGAACAAACATCAAATTTTTCACTCAAGGAAAAAACTCATTGTTTCCGATATAAAGGTAGAAATTGTATTTAAGATGAAAAGAAGACCCTTTCAAGCTAGGAATATCCATATCACAATTCTTAACAGATGAAGCTACCAAGCAGTTTTGTTTCATTCATTAAGTGCGAACTTCCATCACCAACTCTGTTGTCACAGCCCAGCAGGATTTAGGACGTTGGCTTCCTACTCCCGATGTCCAGTGAGGGCTCAGCAGTGAAGTGGAGAAAGCACAGGGCATTTGGACTGGGACCCACAGACCCCTAAAGGTTTAAGGGCGGTTTCTCGTCTCTACCTTCCTGCCGCCACTCCTATGCAGGTGACTGAACTCTAACTAATTGGCCATTCCTAAAATGCAATTAGTAGGAATATTAATGGAGGCTTGACAAGAGTGGAAAAACTGTCTCATTCAGCAGATACCATATCTAATCTGCTCCAAGGTGTATAAACTTGCTTGGGCTTGAATCCCTTAGACCTAATAGCCCGTTTTATCAGCAGTACATGAACCGCTCAGAAGCAACAAGAGAAGCTCCTGCAAAGGAAGTGGGTTTGAGTCTACTTGCCCTTTGTTGTGGTCAGTAAAGGAACTACTTGTGCTTTTTAATTAGAAGGGTGGGACCAGAGTCGTCTTAATTGCAATTTGAGCTATAATGTAAAGCATTTAAAGAAGAATAATTTTTTTAAAAGAAATTCATTTACATTCTCTCTTTTCTTTGAGTGACTTCTCATTTTATACGTTTTACTTAACCCCTCCACCAGAATATATGCAGTTTTCTCACCTCTGAATACGTTTTTGAAGCTGCAACACTGCTCGTGTTGCTTATTTAGCTTGTGAAGGTGCCCAAAGCGTGCAAAGCCCTGGCTGGTAAGAATGCAGAAACGCTGGGTGTGCCCTTTGTTCTTGGAATGGGGATTCAAAAGTGCCCACAAAGTATGAATTCAGCAGTGCACATTTGGAATAGCCAGAAAGGGTTCATCAAAAATTGCAGACAGCTGCTTGTGCTAAGTAGGATTTATCCTTAGAACTAGACAAGGAAATTTGTATTTCCTGTTTTAATTAGAAGGGACTTTCACAACGTAAGAATAAAAGGCATGGTTTACCCCAGAGACACGCATCTGCTTTATATAAAAATAAATGCATTATAAGTGTGAGAAATTGCTTGAAGATGGCCATGATGTTGAGAATATGCTGTGTATTTACTTTATAGTCATCTGAGGTTTTCTTTTCCAGTAAGGTTAAGAACCTCAAGAATTTTTATGGGTGGTTTAGAGAAAAGCATGTTCAAGCACTCTTGTTAAAGTTATATTTGCACAGAAAGGTGAAAAGAAGCTTTTTACCTCATACACCTGCCAAATATATTCACATAAATGCAGCTTTTTCTTGTAGACCTTGAGAGGAGGCAATGGTTCTTAATTTTTCACCACAATTGTTGGTTTGGGATGCATACTGAACAGAGTATAAGTCGATAGGAATGTGTGTGTGTGTTCTGATTTTGTAGGATGATTTACTGGTTTATTGCACAATATTGATTTTTCTTTTTAATAAATCAGCTTTACATATATCTATGCCAAATTCACTGTGTTGCAAAGAAAAACATGTCAAAGAACCATTTAAAATCATTTGGAGTGACAGGATTCCTACCAGAACCATAAATCGTCTTTTAAAATGAAACTAGATGTAATAATCATTTGGTCCTTGGTTCCTGCTCTATATAAAACCCAGTTTTCCTTTCTGTGCTTCTCGTACTCTAAGAAAATGTGCCTTAAACCTCAGATAATTTGTTTTCTTTTTAAGTAAACAAATATAAAGGAGATGGGAGGGGCAGAGTGTGCTGAGGCCCCAGGATGGTCACCGGATGGTCATGCCTGGGAGGGCTCTCACAGTCCTTTCTCCAACTCCATCCTTGGGAGTGGTGCAGCTGTGGTCCACACACAGGGATGCTGGTGGGAGGGGCACCTGGGGTAAGCTCCTCCCACAGTCATGCATCAGCCTAGGACCAGTGTCCTTCTCTCATGTGAGCCCCTTCTCCTTTTTCTTGCTGCATTCTACCCCAGCCCCAATTCAGAACCAGAAATTCCAGAAATTCTGAAATTCTTTGTTGAGCTCTTGCTGTTAAAAGTGGGTAGAACATGATGCAAATTAATTTATAATCTTCCTCTCTTGCCCCGTGCTGGTTCCTCCTTGGGCAGCAGCACTTCTGGGTTGTATAGGTTTCCATTCTTAAAATGCCTTGTGACTTTTCCTCGCCTTGGCCCCTCCTTACATTACATACCATCCTGCAGCAATATCTGGCAAAAGTTCTTTCCCACTCTCAGATGCACTTCTTAGAACAGCCTCAGGGCAAGTGATTCTGGCCTCCGTTTGCTTCCCTCTCACATGAGTAGCTGGCCCATCTCTAACTCCATCTCCATCACGTCAGTGTTCCTACTCAAGAGATCACCATACTCAACAATCACTTAGTGAACAAAATTTAAATTTATAGCATTCAACTTCTCCATACACTCATTCAATAATTCTCTTGTCCAACAAATATTTCTTGAGTACCTACAAGTACCAAGCATAGTTCTAAGTGCTAAGGACTAGAGGTAAAAAGACAAAAAACGAAAGCAAAAAATACATTCTGTAACCTTAATGGGGATTACATTCTAGTGGGATAGACAGATAAATCAATAAACAAACAAATTAATTAATGTAATTCCAGATTTTAATGAGATAATGATCATGATAGTAGAATTAAAACAGAGTAAAGCGCTAGAGAATGGTGAGTTAGGGTGCTATTTCTAGAGAAACGTAGACAAGAAAGGTCTCCCTGAGGAGGTGGCCTCTGAGTATAGACTGTAATGAAATGAGTGAGCGATCCATGTAAGGTCTGGTGAGAGAAGAGCACAGATTCAAAGGTGAGAATGATTTTGTTTGTTAGAGAAACAGCAAAAAGACAGTGTGGCTAGAGCCTGGAGAACCAGTGGGAGAGTGAAAGGAGATGAGATTTGAGAGCTAGAACATGGAAGGTCTTGACTATCATGGTAAGTAAGTAGTTTAATTTCATTCTGAGGATGATGGAAAGCCCTTGGCAAGTTTTATCATTGGAATGACATGATCTGATTTATGCTTTACGAGCTCTCTGAATGTTGGGTAAAGAATGGATGGTGGAGGACAAGACGGGGAGAAGACCATCTAGTAGACTCTTTCAACAGTCCAGGCAAGAGATGATAGTGTCTGGGGCTAGGGTAGTACTGCTGGAGGTGGTGAGATGTGGTTGGAGGATTTGGGATATATTTGGAAGGTAGAGCTAGTGAGACAGCTGATGGACTGGATGTGGAGGTAGGGGATAGAGAGAAATAGGGAAGCATAAATGACTGATGATTCCTAAGTTTGATCTTGGTGGATGGAGGTGCCACTCACTGAGATTGGAGGATAGGGAGAAGAGTGATTTTGGGAGGGGAAAATCTATTCTATTTTGGTTTGTTAAGAAGGAGACGTCCATAAAACATCCAAGTAAAGATGTCAAGTAGGTTGCTGGTTACAGAAGTCTGGTGCTCAGTGGAGTGTTCCCGGCTAGAGATCTAAAATTGGGAGTTGTCAGCATATAGATGGTTATTTATGTGGTACGCGGGCCTCCCTCTGCTGTGGCCTCTCCCGTTGCGGAGCACAGGCTCCGGACGCGCAGGCTCAGCGGCCACGGCTCACGGGCCCAGCCGCTCCGCGGCACGCGGGATCCTCCCAGACCGGGGCGCGAACCCGGTTCCCCTGCATCGGCAGGCGGACACGCAACCATTGCGCCACCAGGGAAGCCCTAGATGGTTATTTAAATCCAAGCATTAGATGCTGCAGCTGAACCCTAGTTCACGCCACCTCTTAAAGGAGGAAGATGAGAATCCAGTGAAGAAGACTAGAAGCAGTGGCTAGTGAAGAAAACAGGAGAGTGTAGTGCTTAGAAGTCAAATGAAGAATTTCCTCAAGAAGGAGTGTACCATTGTGTCAAGTGATGCTCATAGATAAACACGATGAGAACAGAGAATTGCCCACTCATTTGGCAAGATGGAAGCCGTTGGTGAACATGTGATTTCAAGTGCATTTGTGGGAGTGAAAATTTGATTGCAGTGGATTGGGGAGAAATTGGGATGAAAGAAAGTAGAGTCTGAAGACACAGACGACTCTCTTGGGTACGGGTAAGTATGACAGAAGTGGAACTATATAACTGAAAATGCTATGCAAGGGAGGCCAGATCATAGACTCAAAGTTGGGTGATAAGGGAAGTCAGAACAGGAGGTAAATATCCGAGAGTGAAAAAGTAGGGCAACTCATCATTGGGCTAAAAGATCTGATGTGATTTGAGAAATTTTTGTATTCAGGATAGTAAAGTCAATGTGCTGGGAAGACAGGAGAGGAGGAGATTGAGACAGACGCTTGGAGGAAGGATGCTTCTTGTTTATTCATGATGTGATGCCATTAAAAGGACTGGGAATGGGTGGCTGGGGTAGGAATGAAGGCGAGAAAAGATCAGGTGATGTCGCAAGTAACAAGAAGTAACTAGCAAGGAAGATAGGGAGCCAAGTGTGAAAGTCAGTAAGAGGGGGATAGACCGAGGGGGTCTGTGGATAATGGCAGCGAGCAGAGGTGTGGCATATGCATGTCATGTCCTTCAACAGAAGGGATTGGGGGTGGGGAGAAATGATCTAGACGCAGTCACGAGAAGCAAGAAGAATCCCAGACTCAATGCCAGGACTGCCCCTCTCTCCCCACCGCCCCAATTCCTTTTTTTGGTTTTCAGCCAGCATCCTGAGATTTAGCCAGAACAGTTAACTGGTTCAACTAACCTGGACTGATTGCCTTCCAGCAATTCATATCCACCTTGTCTTTCAGCACCTGACTCAAGAGTTATCGCCCCAGCCAGATGTCTGAATTCATCTGCCTTGGGTATGATAATTGTGTCCCTCAGCTCAGTGTTATTTCAAATCTATTTTCCATTATGTAGTTAGATTCTGAGTTCCTCCACTTCATCTCAGTCATCTCTAGCAACAAGCACTGTTGTATAAAGACACACTATTTCTTCTTTGAGTTGAGGGTCTTAATAAGGAAATTGAGGCTCAGAGACATTGACTGATGGGCTTGAAGCTTTCAGCTAATTAGGGGCAGAGGTCTTCATACATTTCAGAGGCATTGGGAGACTTTAATGATGTCTAACAGGCAAATTCAGCCCTGGCCCATCCATGATCAGTTTCTACTTTTTAGAGAATGTACTTAGAATATAGACCTGTCAAAGAAGAAGTGAAGTGGACAGGCTTTAAAGCACAGTTTCAAGATATAGTCAGGAGGGGATCTATCCTGATGTACAACTAACCATCCCATATCATTTTGCTTATCGGATTGGCAAAGATGATAGCTGAAAAATGCCAGTATAGGCAAGGGTGAGGGAAAAACAACTATTGGTGAAGTTGTAAATACATTCATCAGTGTTGGAAAGCAAGTGGGACATATATATTACAATTTAAAAGAAAAGAAAAAACTCCTGGCTCCACTGTCTACATATCTTGTTCTCAGGCTATTTATAAAGAGGTTCTTGATCATTTCAGATTTAGAGCTAGCTATAGCATCTTAAAAATATATTTTTGCTCCATCTATTGGGACAAATCTCTGTAATGAACAGTGTTTCTTTTTATTCTTAAGATCTAAGCAGTATCAAGAGTAATTTTCTATGTCTTTTTGTCCTATAGCATTCATTTTCAATCTGTTTTTCTTTTCGTAGGGAAGGAAAATGTATAACCCCGTCTTTCATGAGGTTACTCTGTAGCACGAAAGTTCATATCTTGAAACTGATTTTTCCACAGATTTATACTGCAGAACAGTTTGAGATGCATTTCCAGTCCTCCAGATACCACTGCCAGCACAGTGGCTGTTGGGAGTACAAAAAAGCAGAATCTCAACAATGTTTTTGTAATGTGATATGTACAAAAAACGTTGGCCAAATCCGGCCATTTCTAAGAGTGGACTAACTTTTATATGGACTTGCTCTAACAGAAGTTATTCCTGATAGAAAAAGTTAGGAAGAGCTTTCAAAACCGTTTACACCTCCCCACCTCCAACACACATACCTTTTCTAATTATGGGTTTTGACTAAGTCGTGGCTTGCAGTGGTTAATAGGACGGCTGCTAATGTGTTGGGCCATGTTGATTCTTCCCCAGTTGCCTATGAGGGTTTGGTGAGGGGCACTGGGTGGAAATGAATAATCACTGCTGGCTTCTGTTTTTCAAAGTCAAAGGAAATGGCAGGCCTCCTCCTTCCACCCCCCCCCAAAAAAACCTAATGAAGATGGATGGATTCCCTCCCACCCAAAGGGCGAAGAGGATGCCCTCCATCCACAATAAGAATGGCAGGGTGATTCTTGGGTCCCGGCAAATGCAGCCCTTTCCTTGTGCTGTTTTCCTGACTGTGGCCGTTGCTCAACTCCTAAAACCTCTACCTCCAGGTCAGGCTGAGGTTAATGTAAACTAACTCAACACCTCCTTTCCAGATCATTCTTCAAATGGCAAAAAAAATTACCAGGGGAAATAACATGCTTGGATTTTCCAAAGCTGCCTTGTACACCAAGGATTTCACCTCTTGGTTACAGGGCAGGTAGTCTTGGCACCAACTAGAATGATCTCAAGTTGGTAGAGTTTACCTGATCTTAATCTATATTCTGCCTATAAATGTCCCGCAACCCCACCTCTGAAAAATGAGCAGTCACATCTTAAAACAAGAACATTAATTGCGGCTGGCGTGAGTTTTCTCCTCATTTTCGGGTATTTAAGAATCAGGTTTGCCTGCCTGCTCTGTGTGATACGTTTTTTCTCTAAAGCGTTAACTTATTGCATAAAGATAATATATCAATTTAGTGATTCCTGGTTCCTTGAAAAATAATTTCTAAAAAATAGAAAAAGATATATATGAAAGAGTGGCATTATGATCAATCCCAAAAATATTTTTTTGTCAACTCTGGAAGTGTACTACGTGTTGAATCAAGTTCTTGATCAAGTCATTTGTTAGCCTGAGATTAAAAAGATGGAGTGAGGATAGTGGTTGAGAATGGTAGAAGGCAGAAATATGTCAAGAAGCTTTTGTTGTTATGTTGGTTGATTTCCCCCTTGTTGTACTAGTCTTATTTAAAATAAATGATCTTTCATTATTGTGTCAAGAGTGTGGCTTGTAGGGATTTAGCCTATACTCTGTTGACTTTCACATTTTAAAAGAGTTCAGTATAGAGGGTATGGCTTTGGATTTTAAACTGTTTGAGAGAATTCTAAGCTCACTCACTTTGTAATAACGCCCTTGTCTTAAAATTTTACCCCAAATCCAGCATCTGGGAGGGACCCGAATGCAAGAGGATGTACATTTCTCATAGACGAAAGGGAGAATTCACTGTCCTGTCTAAAAATAGCATTGTGTCTTCCACCAGTTACTATCAGCTGGAGGTAGGATTAAACAGTAGTTGTCTAGGAGGAAAAGACAATACCTGAGTGTGACCATTTCTTCTGCAAGGCTAGCCCAGGTGGTGAAAGTTAAGTATTGTCCTTTGTCCCCCAGAGTTTGCCTCCATGTCTGTTTGGCTCTTCTGCAAAATGTCCTCTCTGGGTGTTGAGCCGTAGACAGACACAATCCAGACCTGTTCGCAGGGCTCCCACAGCGATCGATCGCTCTCCCGGGTTCTTGGTGAGGGGCTCAGTTGGCAGGGAAGCTGCCAGACTGTTAAAACACACAGGTGGTTGTTTTTTGCGATGGGTCCAAGTCCAGAGACTTGAAGAGTATTTGCCAAGTGACTTGAATCTGATATTTTAAGGAACATCTGAATAATTCTACTCCTGAGTGAAACTGGAGAAAAGAAGCGGTACTTGAGGGCTTGTCTTCTGAGAGCAGGCAAAGCAGCGTCCATTTATCCTGACCTCTATGAGCAGGAAAATTCTCTCTAGTTTTCCTGGCAGTGGAAGCTTAAGTTGGGTCCTGATGTTTCAGATATTCCCAGAGCTGGTTCTCCTTAGTGAGAAGGAAAGAATGCGCATTTAGCCTGAGTTCTCACCGATGCAGAATTAAAGCTAGCATTGATCAGGGAACTTTCCGCTGGGGTGGGGTGAGAGGGACAGCAGAGGGAAATAGCCCTTTGGTGCCTCACAGATTCCAGTGGGTTCTCACTCAGCCCAGTCTCTGAATTGCTCTTTGAACTTGGGACAGTTGCTTAATTGAGTCAGTGTTTCCTCACCTGTGGAAGAGAGCTAATGCTTCTTGCTATTGGCCTACCTGGTCCTCAGTAGGACGTCAGCCAGCCAACGCTGTGTTAATGTGACAAACCTTGCACAGACTGCAGGGATGGTCCAGGACACCCATAAAATTTATTCTCATCTCCACGGTGCCTGGAGGATGTCTATGGCTTTAAAGTTTTCTGTCCATCCTGTCTATTATTTATTCAACAAGTATTTCTTGAATATCTACTGTGTTTAGACCTGCCCCTACACAAATCAATCCACAAGAGCTAGACCCTAGAAGACAGTACATTTTCAGAGAGCATCCTATAACTTAGCTTCTTTTACAATGCCCTGTGTTGTTAATAAGCTGAAATGAACAGTGGCTCAAAGTCTTGAAGGAGGAGATGGTAACCAATAGTTCCTTTCCTATGTGTATCGTTAGCATCATGCGTCATTGGTAAGGTTCAGGTTATTGTAATTATATATGAAGAGGGCTACACTTCTGCTATGCAAATAGTTTTCCAAAGTCTGTTTTTAATTACTGCACAAAAGTTCATATGTGACTAGGCTGCCTGCCCAATAATATCATGTCACTATGTATTGTGGAAAATGATTACAATGTCATCTGTAGTTTATCAGTTTATTTTAAATAAAAACTGGGACAATAGGCCTTCAGATAAGAGGTTAGCGTAGAAGAAGATTGAGACTTCATTGCTTCCATAGATTGAGCCTATGACTTCCAAAATCGGGGGCTGCCTGGTAATCCTAATGGATTGATTTCCAAAATTCCTTGTATTTGCCCTGCTGGACTTGTCTCTCTGGGGCTTAGCTGGATCTTAGCTGCAGATAGATATTATGGTTTATATACAGTAATTCCACTTAGTCCAGCTGTAAATTTAAGTCTTTTGTATTACTACAGCATTGAAAGGCAGCCTCACTCATGTCCGTGGAAGGGGGCCTGTCTTGCAGACATGTTTAACAGAAAATCAAGGATTTTCAATTAGTTGGTTGAGAGACCCTTGGAGAAACAGCCTCCCTGCCTAACCACACGTTGGTTGTGGTTTCCGCCTGTTCCTTCCAAAGGGGGCAAATGAAGAGATTCTGTTCGTGGTCATTAGTAGGCAAGCTTTGGTGGGGGCTTTGTTCTTAAATGGCGGCTTTATCTTATCCCTGCTGGTTAAGCCCCTCCATGCACTCCTCACCTGTCATATCTGTCATACATTTAATTCATCACGCTGGGAACAAGAGCTAGCTGATCATGTCAAAAGGCGGGAGGGAGCTGAAGGAGGGGGGCTTGGTCAAGTCAGTCTTAAAACTTTACCGTCAAAGATGATTACCAGATTTTTAAATAAAATTTTAATTGTAGGCAGTTATGTAAAGGAGATTTTTCTGGTTCGTGATTCTTCCTTCAAAGTGGGTTTTAGGATCTAGAATTTCTGAAACTAGGACATCAAACTCTGTTTAATTTTAGGAATCCAAATTAAAAATGTGATGGGTATTCAAAAAACAGCTCCTCTATCCAATATTTTTAACTTTTTTTCTGATTATCAAAGTAATATTCATTCTTAAAGATTTGAAAAATCTTGAAAAAATGCAGGAAAAAAATGAATTGTATTTCCACCACTTAATTATAATTAATTATTAATACTTTGTGTATCTGTTTCCAATTTTTTGGATGTATATGCAGATTTCCACCCAAAATCATTATAGTAATGTCAGCTATAAATCCAAGTATTTTCTCCATTTTTACACATATTCTGCAACAATTATTTATTATAAAATTAGGGCATGCTTATTGTAAAGTATTCTAACCATACATATGGACATTTATTAAGCACATCCTATGTGCCAGGCTCTTTTATACATGAATGTTCCATGTATATATTAACTGGGTTAGTCTTTACAACCTCTCAATGAAAATAGTACAATTATTATTTCCATTTTGCTTATGAAGAATATGAGAAGTAGAAAAGGTAATTACCTTGCCTAAAGTCAGACAGCATGTAGATAGTGGAGACAAGATCTTAACCCAGGCAGGATGACCTCAGAGCCACTTCTCTTAACCACTACCCCGAACAACCTCATGGACTTTGCTTGTATAAATAATACATTTAATCTATCCTATATCACTTGATCATTTGACTTGCTTCTAATTTTTCAATTTTATAAACAGTGCTCATGTTCAGTAACCTGGTAGGTAATTATCTGGGAACACCTACAATTACTTCCCTAGAATAAATTCCTACAATTATCATTTCTGTATTAAAATGTATGTGAGTTTGCTTCCTCAAAAAGCTAAACAGAATTACCATATGACAGAACATTTCTACTCCTAGATATACCCAAAAGAATTGAAAACAGGGACTCAGATATTTGTATGTTGATGTTCATAGCAGCATTGTTCTCCATAGCCCAAAGAGGGAAATAATGTGTCCATCATCAGATGAGTAAACAAAATGGCATATAGAAATGGTATATACAGACAGAAAAACAAAATGGAATATTAGTCAGCCATGAACAGGAATGAAGTTCTGACACACACTACATGTGGATAAACCCTGAAAACCTTATGGTAAGTGAAATAAGCCAGACACAGAAAGGCAAATACTGTATGTTTTCACTTATATGGGAAATTGGAATACGCAAATTCATAGAGACAGAAAGTAGAATAGAGGTTACCTGGGAAGGGGAAGAGTTGGGGGGCGGGTGGGGAATGAGGAGTTATTGTCTAATAGATACAGAGTCTCCGTTTCAGGTGACGAAAATTGTTGGAAATAGATAGCGGTGGTTGTTGTACAATTGTGTGAATATAATCAATGCCACTGAATTATACACTTAAATGATTAAATTACCAAGTTGTTTTATATATTTACCACAATTTTAAAAATGTATTATAAGTTTGTCAAATTGCCCTGAATCAAGATTTAGCATATCTTCAGCAACATTATTTTTTAAATTGGAAGCAATAAATATATATATACATATATATAAATTATATTTGATTTATTCTGCATGGGTAAATACACATGGTTCAGAATTCAAAAGATGCCAAAGGTATACAATGAAAACTCTACGCACATGACTAGCCACCCAGTTCTCCTCCCCAGAGGTAAGGACTCTTTTCAGCCTCTTGTGTAGCCTTCCCTATGTATATGTGCAGTATATCTTCTCCTTCCTTTTCACATAAATTGTATCTCATAAAACATTCATGTTAAATTTGTATCTATAGAAACCTCTCCCACTTCATTCACTTTTTAAAAGCCTGGTTAAATTTCCCCTCACCATCCATAGTCATACAATTGAACATTGTTATTTAACAGGCTGTATTGAGCTGGGGGTTTGGGCCAAGAGATAGAACCCCGCCTTGTCTGGAGATGTGGTGCATTCTCAGGGTAATCTTTCCAACTCTAGATACGATGACAGCCTGATGGGCACCTCCTGCAAAGAGAAGGCAAACAGGCATTTTCTTTCCTCACTTAAAGAGATGAACGTTATCCTCTCTTGTTTGTTTTCTGAGAATAAACAAGTTCTTTAGGAATTGGTGCTTGATGAACGTTCTCTATTTGGCGGCTGTGGGATGTCCCCCGCCTTTGGCCACTGTTATGTCAGCATAGACAGAGCCTTCCTCAACTGCAAGGGACTTCCCGTCACTCACTGATCTTTGTGCCAAATGGGCTGGTGGCACGAGGTTGCCAAAAGCACACAGGCACATGGGTACCACCTCTTCCTCCGCTAGCCGATCATCTAGCCTTTCTCATAAAAGGAGGGAGATGACAGTAGATTCACTTCTGACAGAGTCTACTAAGTGTAGAGTTGCTTAGCACAGGATCAGTCCAATTAAGAAACTTAAGTCAGGGACTTGATTGTGTATAACTCCCAATGATGTCTATGTTTAACAAATAAAATAAAGTAACAGTTCCTCAGAATGCATAGATGAAGGTGTTAAAACTGCCTTGTGATGCAGAGCTTTTTTTTTGAAATCACAGTTATCAAAACTTGTTTATAGACTCATGCAACTCCAAAGTGGTGTAAGAGGGAAGAAATGGAAGCATCTTTAGAATTTAGGGAAAATATTACATGTTTCTTCTTACAATGGTGATAGATAGCTAGGCTAACCTTTTATTATTGTATCAGTCATGGAAAAAAAGCAAACTGGAAGCTGAGTAAAATGCCCCACTTATAAATTCAGATCATGCTGTATCTTACTACTTAGTAGGGACACCACTCTTCCGATGGTTTGGCAGCCCTCTCCACTGCTCGAATGCCATGGAGAAAGAGAGACCAGCTTCTCAGATACTCCAAATGACACGTGCCAAACACGTGGAAGGTAAATCCCCTAATTCAGTCCGTTCTTCCCGCATTCTCTGGCAGACAGCCAAGCTAAATATTTCTTCTGGATAAAAAATACACTCTTGTGAGCTACACCCTTAACTAGTTGCCTGACTTCAGTGGAAGGGGTTGCCTTAGTGAGGAGGATGGGGAATAAGGAATTGGCTTCCAATGCCCTGTGTATGTTTTTCTCACCTTAAAAATTTTTTCTAAGCTATTTATGAGCTGTGATTGGATTAACTTACGCTTGAAGGAAGGAGGAAAATTGGAAAATAGATTTAATGCAATTCTTCCTTCTCCCCTCCCTCCAACTCCCCCTCAATTTGCTTTTAAAGATTATCTTTTCAGGTTTCCTAGGTGGCTGTCATTTTGTGTCTGTTGCATGTTTCTTAGCTACATAAATTTTCAAAGGCTGTTACATTTGGTCTACTAAGAGGCCCAACATATGGACCAGCGGGTATGTGTCAGATGGGGATTATAGTTAATTGTAATTTATGGCAACACTGCTGACTTCATTAAGACTAATTAGAGGAGTAGAATTGGGAATCAACTTTCATAAATACCCTTCTAATTGTTTTAGATGTTTTTATTTTACATAAAAGATAGGACATTTTTAGTAGCTGTAAAAAGGAATATGAATGGAATCATATCATAGTACAGTTTTGTATCCTCCTTTTTTCATCCAGTGGTATATCATGAGCATTCTCTCATGTTACACTTATTTAAAACCTTTTTTTAATGGCCACATAATACTCATATCATGTGGCTGTATCATAACCTATTTGGCAATTTCTATAAATATGAATATTCAGGCTGTTTCCATTTTGTCATTATTCTAAACAACATTGCAGCTAATATGTTCATATAAATCTGACTCCTCAAATTATTTTCTTGTCGGTATATCTCCATCAGTATAATCATTTGACCAAAGGTTATGAATCTTTGAAGCTCTTGGTATATCCTGCTG
Organism: Physeter macrocephalus; assembly: GCF_002837175.3. NCBI lineage: Eukaryota > Metazoa > Chordata > Mammalia > Artiodactyla > Physeteridae > Physeter > Physeter macrocephalus. Next base: position 54,429,570 of record NC_041223.1, on the reverse strand, counting down.
AATCTCTTTCTGGAAAAGTTATACTATTAAAGTATAGTTTGCAAATATCTGGACATTTAGATTTAACTTAAAATGTCAAGAATCTCCATGTTTTTATATTTTTCTCTATGTAAATATTGGTGGCATTAGTAATATTTGAAAAATTGTCCTATGGCATAGCACTTCTATCATTTGTTCATTTGACAAACATATTGGGCTCTGTGTTCTAGGTACCATGCCATACCCCAAGGAGTAGCTTTGGCTACTTTCAAATATTTCTTCTTTTATTAACCAAAAAATTTATTTATTTATTTATTTAGGCTGTACTGGGTCTTAGTTGAAGCACCCGGAATCTTTAGTCACGGCATGCTGACTTCTTAGTTGCAGCCTGTGAACTCTTAGTTGCGGCATGCACGAGGTATCTCGTTGCCCAACCAGGGATCAAACCCAGGCCCCCTGCATTGGGAGCATGGAGTCTTACCCACTGGACCACCAGGGAAGTCCCTCAAATATTTATTCTTCTTTTTTTCTTTTCTTTTCTTTTTTTCTTTTTAAAATTTTTTTAACATCTTTGTTGGGGTATAATTGCTTTACAATGTTGTGTTAGTTTTTTCTGTATAACGAAGTGAATCAGCTATAAATATACATATATCCCCATATCTCCTCCCTCTTGTGTCTCCCTCCCTCCCACCCTCCCTATTCCACCCCACTAGGTGGTCACAGAGAACCGAGCTGATCTCCCTGTGCTATGCAGCTGCTTTCCACTAGCTATTTTACATTGGGTAGTGTATATATGTCCATGCTACTCTCTCACTTCGCCCCAGCTCACCCTTCCCCCTCCCCGTGTCCTCAAGTCCATTCTCTACATGTGCATCTTTATTCCTGTCCTGCCCCTAGGTTCATCAGAACCTTTTTTTTTTAATTCCATGTATATGTGTTAGCATACGGTGTTTGTTTTTCTCTTTCTGACTTACTTCACTCTGTATGACAGACTCTAGGTCCATCCACCTCACTACAAATAACTCAATTTCGTTTCTTCTTATGGCTGAGTAATATTCCATTGTATATATGTGCCACATCTTCTTTATCCATTCATCTGTCGATGGGCACTTAGGTTGCTTCCGTGTCCTGGCTATTGTAAATAGTGCTGCAATGAACATTGTGGTACATGACTCTTTTTGAATTACGGTTTTCTCAGGGTATGTGCCCAGGAGTGGGATTGCTGGGTCATATGGTAGTTCTATTTTTAGTTTTTGTTTTGTTTTGGTTTGTTTTTTCCTTTTTTTTTGCTGTATGCGGCCTCTCACTGTTGTGGCCTCTCCTGTTGTGGAGCACAGGCTCTGGACGCACAGGCTCGGCGGCCATGGCTCACAGGACCGGCCGCTCCGCGGCACGTGGGATCCTCCCGGACCGGGGCACGAACCCGTATCCCCTGCATCGGCAGGCGGACTCTCAACCACTGCGCCACTAGGGAAGCCCCTATTTTTAGTTTTTAAATTTATTTTTGGCTGCATTGGGTCTTCGTTGCTGCACGCGGGCTTTCTCTAGTTAAGGAACCTCATACTGTTCTCCATAGTGGCTGTATCAATTTACATTCCCACCAACAGTGCAAGAGGGTTCCCTTTTCTCCACACCCTCTCCAGCATTTATTGTTTGTAGATTTTTTGATGATGGCCATTCTAACTGGTATGAGGTGATACCTCACTGTGGGTTTGATTTGCATTTCTCTAATGATTAGTGATGCTGAGCATCCATCCCTTCATGTGTTTGTTGGCAATCTGTATGTCTTCTTTGGAGAAATGTCTATTTAGGTCTTCTGCCCATTTTTGGATTGGGTTGTTTGTTTTTTTGATATTGAGCTGCATGAGCTGCTTGTATATTTTGGAGATTAATCCTTTGTCAGTTGCTTCATTTGCAAATATTTTCTCCTATTCTGAGGGTTGTCTTTTCGCCTTGTTATGGTTTCCTTTGCTATGCAAAAGCTTTTAAGTTTCATTAGGTCCC
>NC_041223.1:54424985-54427571 GCF_002837175.3 Physeter macrocephalus | reverse complement strand
AGCTTTGAAGTTTCATTAGGTCCCATTTGTTTATTTTTGTTTTTATTTCCATTTCTCTCGGAGGTGGGTCAAAAAGGATCTTGCTGTGATTTATGTCATAGAGTGTTCTACCTATGTTTTCCTCTAATAGTTTTCTTCGTTGCTGTGTGCAGGCTTTCTCCAGTTTTGGAGAAGTAGCAGGGGCTACTCTTCATTGCAGTGTACAGGCTTCTCATTGCTGTGGCTTCTCTTGTTGCAGAGTATGGGCTTTAAGTACATGGGCTTCAGTAGTTGTGGCACGCAGGCTCAGCAGTGGTGGCTTGCAGGCTCTGGAGCACAGGCTCAGTAGTTGTGGCTTACAGGCTTAGTTGTCCGTGGCATGTGGATCTTCCCAGACCAGGGATCGAACCCATGTCCCCTGCATTGGCAGGCAGATTCTTATCTGCTGCGCCACCAGGGAAGTCCCAAATATTTATTCTTAAAACAATCTTCCAGGCTGTTTCTTTGAACAATCATGACTTATATCGATAGGTTCAAACCAGCTACATTAAGAATGCATCTTGCCATGACCATCCATTCATCTTTTAATTCAGACTGTGATCAGAATCCAGTTTGGGAAGAGCAATAACATAAAGGCCAACAAAAAATTGATACACAGAGATGACAGTACTGACCCATTTTCCGTAGAATGTAGAATTCTGAGTTGATTTTCTGGTATTGGGTATTGCATTGGCATTTACTCACCCACACTCTTGGTGGTGGTTTCCTTTTCCAGGCACAATACTCCTCCATAACTGGAATTAGGGACACAACCTACAGCCACAGACCCAGGCCAGCCTAAGGGACCCCTGTGGTCCTTGGCCTTGCTGCCCCAGTTCTTTGCTAATCTCAGAGGCAGATTGCCTGTTACCTGGTGATCAACCCAAGCCATATATTCAGATGCCATTCCTGTGAATGTTCCACAGCCATGGTACATTTCCTTAGCCAGGGGACGATGGGGGAAGACAGTATTTCAAGTGCAGATTTAATCTAAAAGGTGGGCATCTAATTAAGTAAATCATTTGCTTCCCAAACTTGGCAGCACATTGGAATCACCTGAAGATCTTTAAAACCTCGCCTGCTGGCTCCCATGCCAGTATTCTGATTTAACTGGTGTGAGGCGCGACCTGGCCATCAGAATTTTTTATTGTTCCCCAGGCCATTCTAATATGCAGAAAAGTTTGAGGACCACTGAGGGAAGGCTTTTGTGGGGCATATTATAATGACCTGATGTCAGTGTGTTCCATTCACTGATGCCCTTGCCTGCGCTTTTGCATTTATGTCCACACCAAGTCATAGACATCCATCTTCTTTACCTACTGTGTGATGAAAAGCTCGCCTTCATTCTTCTTAGTTATTTCTTTGGGGACAGGAGAAGGGGAGAAAAGTGAGGAGTAAATTCATAGTCTAAAAGGAAGCAGAATAATGCAGGCATATTTGGGGGAGTAATATATGAGTCTTAAGCAGAATTGCAGACTATAAAGGAGGTGGTTCTGGGAATTGTGACCTCCTCTGCCCTCTGTACACTAAAGTATAGCACACAATTGGGTGTTCCTTGTCTGCAACTAAGGTATTTCATATTCTCCACGCCCAACTCTCCTCTTCTCTGTTGTAGAGTTTGAGTATTGGTCCAGTGCAGAGGGGAAGAGCAGGGGGGAAGCAGAGAGATGGAATAATTCCCTCTTCTTTCCCACAGTTAGTCCCACAGTGAGTCTTTTCTCTGTAACGCAGTTCTAATGAAACTCAAGACCGGATAACCAGATTTCAGTGTGTCCTATTTGGAAGCCTCTGCCCAGATGTGTGTGCAGCTTCTCCTGCCGTCTGCAGTGCCGTCTGCGCCGGGGAGCCTCGGGACAAACTTCTAACCATTTATGTCATAAGCTCTGAGTAAAACGAGAGCAAAAACGTGGTGGGGCAGATTTAGCTCTTCCCTGGAAAGGGGATGGTTTCAATACTCTCATCCCAGACAGACTTCTGGGGTATGCTTTGAAGGGAACCTTATGCCAGCAGGCCTTTGAGCTTCCCCGGAAGACTGGGCTTGTGTTGTGTGCAGATTTGACTCCAGTGGGCCGGGGAAGGGGAAGCAGGGATGGCACAAGGGCATAGAGGAAGGGAGGAGAGCTGGCTGCTGGCTGTTCTCTTCACCATGAGGCAACCAGGAGTAGGCATGTAGAATCCCAGTGGTCAGTGAATTTGTGCGTCTGTGTGCATGTGTATCATTCTAAACCCACTGTATCTCTCAGTATCCTTTGTATTGCATATATTAAGGGCAGTATTATAGCCTAGCATATGATCTTCTTCAGTCCAAAAAATTGACGAGGCCATTTTATTGTCCCTGTCTTCAAATCAGCTGAACAGTATTAAGGAACTACTGTTTTCATTTATTGTTCTGCCAAGATAACGTGTGGCTACGTATCTTACTATTGTTTAAAAATTATTTGTGACTTTTAAGTTTGTATAAGAAGAGAAGAGATTAAAATTTTGTAACTCATTTCAACCAGTATCTTTGTTTTTTATTTAATTTTAATTTTTTTTTTTTTTTTTTTTTTTGGCTGTGTTGGGTCTTGG
>NC_041223.1:54423393-54424966 GCF_002837175.3 Physeter macrocephalus | reverse complement strand
GGTTGCCGCGCACGGACTTTCTCCAGCTGCGGCGAGCGGGGGCTGCTCTTCGTTGCGGTGCGCGGTCTTCTCATTGCGGTGGCTTCTCTTGTTGCGGAGCACGGGCTCTAGGCGCGTGGGCTCAGTAGTTGTGGCTCAGGTCCTAGAGGGCAGGCTCAGTAGTTGTGGCTCACGGACTTGGTTGCCCCGCGGCATGTGGGATCTTCCCGGATCAGGGATCAAACCCGTGTCCCCTGCATTAGTGGGAGGATTCTTAACCACTGTGCCACCAGGGAAGTCCCTCAACCGGTATCTTTGTTAGGCCACCGTCAGTCATTGTATATGGAGTCGCAGCCCCAGTGACCAATTGAGAAACGTGACCTGGCTCTTGAATTGACCCTGATGCAGGTCCTACTCCTTTGTCTGCATCCCTCAGGGCCAGGTGTGACTTAGACTTTGGAACTTCTGAGAATTTAGGGTAGTAATATTGATGCATATCCACCCAGTGAGGTGTTCTTATTCAAACATTAGTGTTTCTGCAGCAGAAAACAGCATGACGTTTCACTAATTGAGGTAAAGACAAGAGGCTGTCTTGGGTCAGCAGGGGTGGGGGCCATGCAAGGGTTTGGGGGAGGGAAGGGCCATGGGCAGGCTGTGATTCAGAGCGATGATTCCAGTAGCAGTGATGTTGATGAAATCCTGGTGGAACTGGAAATGGAGAAAGCAATTCGAAGACCATTGTAGTATTCTGGTGATGAGAGTGGATGCATGGTGGTAGGAATAAAAAAGTGAAACAACTTTCAATTCTCAGAGCTTTTTGGATTGGGGGCTGGCAGATAAGATACTATAGGCCTTATACCAGTAACTAGACCAAAAGAAAATTACCCTCTCTGTCTGTGTCAGCTTTTTTCCCCTATGAAATTAAAAAGTTAGATAAGATCTCTAGGGATTGTAACTTTTCATGGACCAAATGCTCCTAAACTTCAGACTCAAATTACTAATTGCCTACAGCATTCTGTATAATAGTTTAAAAATATATTAGTGATGTAAGTTTGATGATTAATAAAGCATGGTATGATATATGCACTTTGGAATACTTTATAGCAATTTAAAATGATGCAGACATGGACAGATGTTTGCAGTAATAGGTGAAAAAAGTGGGTTATAAGACTATTTACAATAGGATATTATTTTAAAAAATGATACTTGGATAAACTCAATAATCTACGCCATAATGGTTAACAATAATTGTTTTGTTAGGTTTCACTTGGTAGCAAGGAATAATAAACCCACTTAAACTATCTCGGTTATAAAGCCTTTTGTTGAAGATTTACGAACAGGGCACAGCAGATAATCTCATGGCCATCTATCAAAAGCAAATGCAATAAAGCTGCTGTGATATTGTATAAAATATTCATTTCTTTTTTAAATTTAACCATGAGTTCTGATTCCTTGTGTATTAAAATAAATGGGTAATTTTTTTTTTTTTTTTTTGTGGTATGCGGGCCTCTCACTGTTGTGGCCTCTCACGTTGCGGAGCACAGGCTCCGGACGCGCAGGCTCAGCGGCCATGGCTCACGGGCCCAGCCGCTCC
>NC_041223.1:54385700-54423284 GCF_002837175.3 Physeter macrocephalus | reverse complement strand
CGCTCCGCGGCATGTGGGATCTTCCCGGACCGGGGCACGAACCCGCGTCCCCTGCATCGGCAGGCGGACTCCCAACCACTGCGCCACCAGGGAAGCACGGTAATTTATTTTTAAGTGTAAGTTTTTTAAAATTTCTGAATACTTCCTTTATCAGTATCACTGCTGATTCAATTCTCAAATAGAACCTTAAGAAACATCTTGCTTCTGCTTTGAGTTCTGCTAGTAATGATTTGTTGTCAAATTCAATGAAGGCATCCCATAACTCTACCTCTGCCTATGAAAAAAGGACATATTTTTGTATGATACTCTCTTAACCAAGCATAGGTTTTATAGTTTTGTATTATATAATAAATATCCTTTTACCTTTTAGATCAGAATGTTTATTTTATGGAGTCAATATTTCCAGTTTACTAATTATTAAAAAATTATTTTTCATAGTTCAGAAGAAATGTGGACAATAAGTAAAAAATGAATAATGTTTTTAAATCACAGCATCTTCTTGGTTATACTTTACAGTATCAGCTGCTTCAAAACAATTTATTATCCCAAGTGCGGTGATTTAGAAAGATTCAGTTATTGGCTGATCACCTAGAAATGCTATTAACTCATCTCACTAAATAACTTGCTGGGTGTTCTTATATTCTCTGTGCCCTCTTTAAACACACTGACTTTTTTACTCTCATGCTTCTCTCATCAGACCCTCTCTAACATTCCTTGAGCATTTCTGCTTTGTATTTTCTGATTTGTATGCTTACCAAGAGATGCTTGTATGTGTTCCCAAACTTGATGATGCTAGTTGTAATTATGTAATTTAATTAAATATTATATAAACCAATGAAATATAAGTATTAAGACTTGGTTCCATTAAAACCAAGTAGAAATCTTTGGAAAGACTTGATAAATACTAGTTGAAAAAATTCCTATAATTGAAATAGATGTGGGTGAAACAATTATAAAATATTGGGGAGGGGGGGATAAATCTAGGAGGATTTTTGCCCTCAGGTTTCTTGGACTGAAAGGCATTGAAGTATGAGAGGGTTTATGCAGGAAGGACACTGGGGACTTCAGAAGGAAGAGGTTCATTCTCAGACAGAGGCCTTGGCCCTGCATCAAAGACAGTAAAACTGACATTCATTGAAACATTATCAAATACAACGTTTAAGGTTAGTATTTATTGTTTTTTGTGAGTCTCTGGTTTAACTCTTTATATAATTTTTAAAAATTGGGGAGGCACAAGATAGAGGTAGGAGGTTAAGGGGAACAGACTACTATGTATAAAATAAATAGGCTATAAGGATATATTGTGCAGCACAGGGAGTATAACCAATATTTTATAATAACTATAAATGGAGTATAATCTTTAAAAATTGTGAATCACTATGTTGCACACCTAACACTTATATAATATTGTAAATCAACCATACGTCAATTTTTAAAAATTGATAGAAAAAAATCTGTTGCATTGAATAAGAAACATCAGCTGTATTGACTAGCAACTAAATTGGAAAAAAAAGAGTAATTTTGACCATCATAACAGAACTTGGTTTGAATTATCAGTATCTCTTACTATATCAACAGATCTCATTTGCAAAATTTTTATAAAACAAAATTTTTATAAATTGAGCCATATTTTTAAAGCAAGAACAATTTACTATTTAGAGGAATCCTTCAGTGGCTTCCTTTCTCAAGCAAACTAATTTTCAAAAAATCTTCACTTCCTACACTAAATTAGATTTCTAGAAGCTAAAGTAATATTCTCGCCATTCTTTTAGCTCTAGCTCTTCACCAATTCTGTATATTTTGAGGCAATTGAATTTTTATTTCCAGTGATCTGTTTCTTTCAGAATAAAGACATAATACTTAGCAACAATGACTTCTTGGGAAATCCAAGAGATAAAAAAAGCTTTACAAAGCCTTATATTAACTATTAAATGTCCCTGGTTCTGATAAGTCTCTTCGTTGGCCCTCAGAGGCTATTGTGTTTGTTTTCCTGTAGGATTATCCCCATTTTAACACACTGAGAATTCTATTACTGTCAGATGCTCATGCAGACTTCTAGTGGAAAGAAGACTATACTTTTAATCACGTGTAGGCTTTCCCTTTTCAGGTGTAGTTGCAGAGAACTTCTTTTTCCTTCATCGCCATGCTCCTATTCCAAAAGTCAAGGGAGCTGGTATAAGACTATGATAAAAATCACTGCAGGTAAAATCAAATTAAGGTATATAGAACTCCAAATGTATGCTTGAAATCTTATGTGACACTAGTATTGAATAATAAGCAAAACATTGGAATTGTGCCACATTTTTGGTGTACAGAGAAAAGATTTTACAACGATAGTGACAAAAAAATTAGAAACCATAGTATTTTGTGTAATTTGGAAGTAATATTGACAGGACCTGGTGAGGTTGAGTGGTAAAGGAATGAAAGGTTCTAGGTGATAGTGCTGTTTAGTGGACCTAGCTTGGGTGACTAGGTCGAAGGCAAAATCATAACCACAACTTGAAATAGTCTACCCCTCACTGATCCCTTTTAAATTAAGATGGCACACAAGTATTTTGTGTAGAAGCATTCAGGAAATTGGATGGTGTTGATTATGTTTACATCAATCTTCCTTTTAAAAAACACATAAGATGGGACTTCCCTGGTGGCGCAGTGGTTAAGAATCCGCCTGCCAATGCAGGGGACACGGGTTCGAGCCCTGGTCCGGGAAGATCCCACATGCCACAGAGCAACTAAGCCCGTGTGCCGCAGCTACTGAGCCTGCACTCTAGAGCCTGCAAGCCACAACTACTGAGCCTGCGTGCCACAACTACTGAAGCCCGTGCGCCTAGAGCCCGTGCTCCACAACAGGAGAAGCCACCGCAATGAGAAGCCCGCGCACCTCAACGAAGAGTAGTCCCTGCTCGCTGCAGCTTAAGTCCACACACAGCAAAGACCCAACACAGCCAAAAATTAATTAATTAATTTTAAAAAACCACACACAGAGAAGGGCTATTTACTTACTAGTAGGAAAAAACGAGGCCTTTGTCTCAGAAGCATTTAAAACTCTGTAACACTGGAAAAAATAATCCTAATTAGATTCTTTAGGTCTGAATTATTTGAAGAAGGCATAATGCTTAGTAAACTATAGTTGAAATGTAATGGTAATTTTAGACTGCATGTTTAAGACGTGGAAGTGTGTTTCCTACACACAATGGATTATATGCAAAATGGCTGCATAACTTATTAATCTTTGTTTTAAACTGCTTGCACATCCTAAAACAATTTTGCAATCAGAATTATCAGCCCACTAAGCAGCAAGGAGTTTGTTTTGTTAATTGCTCTTGTTAAACCTAATTACCATGGGGTGGAATGGCTGTGAAGGGGAGGAAGGCCCAAAGACCGGCAGGGGAAGATTTTAGGGAGAGGTCCAGTGCTGTATGAGTGCACCAAAGCAGACCCCACAAGGACGCGGTAAATCACTTAGGCCTGGGAAACTGTTAACATTTGTTTTTAGCCGGTGAAGTTATTTTCAAGCTCTGTTGTCAGAGGTAGGTCCCTCCCTTCTCCCATAAATATGCACATTTGTATGCCTGTGGCTTCTATCCAGAAACATTTTTTAAAGTTCCATGAACAAGGGCTGAACAGCAGTATACACCTTCTCTAGAAAAAGAGAAAGTATCTCCAGAGCCTGTGGCAATGCCTCATTCACACGTGGGACCCGAGAGCCATTTTTTATCCGTTCATGCAGCGCACATTAGTCAACCATCCAACACACGCCAGGCACTGTGGCTGCGTGTTGGGTGCTCAAAGATGCCTGGGATTGCTCGCAGGCCAGTAGGTAGCAGACTGCAGAGACAGGTCCTCACTCAGTGCATGTGTTCATTGGTAAAGCATGAGCAAAAAAGTGGTACACACGAGGAAATGGAGCCTGGAGGCACAGCCCGGCCTGGAAGCCAGGTGTTCTGGCCATGCCTGGCACGGTTACCATCTTCCAGCAACTTTTTAGCAAAGCGTGTGCTTCAGTAACCCAATATCATGTATTGACCGTCGTGCTGGTCTTTGCTGGTTGGGGCTTCTGAAATGAAAAATGTTTCAAAGAATGTCTAAAGTTATATGAATGAATGTGTATGTTTAACATGCATCACAATTTGAAGAATAGAAAAACACTGTGTTTTTATTTCTAATGGTATTTTGGAAAAACTTCTCTCCTAAGGAACAGAGGGACATTATCACTGGAGAAAACTTTAGTCTGGCAGAACCTTTTTATATTAGTGTAAACTAGATGTTAATGAAATAGAGGTCAATAAGGAGATAAACCTTTGATTTGTTTAAATATATTCTGAGTAGAACATCAAGACGAATTGGTGTCACTTGTCTGATGAGTGAAAAGCTTCGGGAGAACATTGAGTTAAGCAGTGAGGTACTTGTGATTAGTCCTTTCTTGCTGGGTAAATGTGTTTACTTTTTCCACTGGTATTTATACTAGTTAATGTGTTGCACCAGATAAATCTACTTCCTGAGTCCATCTTTCAGCTTGTTCTCCTCCCTTTGGAGCTAACAAATGATTTGACTTTGACACAGTTTATCAGTTGAGCCCCTGCTGGGTGCTGCCAGCTGCTGGCTCAAAATACTGCAGAGAAAAAGTGAGTTATCTGCAATATTTTGTTCCTGGTCCCTCTATCTGGAGCAGGGTGCATGACTCAGGGACCGATTCTGATGGCTATGAGTTGTTTTACCTCCTGTAGCATATATGTTTTCAGCCCAAGACGGGCTCTTCCTCATTTCCTAGTGGGGTCACTGTAAAACAGCATCCAGTGAGGCACAATTTTCAATTTTATCAGAAGGGCAAAATTAAACATATTTGGTGACTGTTTTACCTCTGATGCTGAAGGGCACTAAAGATGCCTTACATTTGCCAAACACTAAAAAAAACTTGTCCCCCAAAATGACTGCAATCCCAGAGACTGCTTCTTTTCACAGGGGCAGGATAGCAAGCAGGTGCCTACTTCATTTTGTATCAATGCTTCTCAACGTGCATTCCCACTAACAGAAGGTGATAAACTTGAGTTCAACAGCGTGGGTCAGTCAGGCAGAACTTTAAAAGTTTTATTTTTTCACCTTTTTAATATAAAATTTTGTTTACAATACTGAAGAACATGATATAATGCACCCTATGACCCAGTTCAACAATTATCAACTCAAGCCCTGGATTGTTTCATCTGTACCCCAACCTGAGGGGTTTTGAAGCAAATCCCAGAAAGCATGACTTCACCCATAAGTATTTCAGTATGTATATCTGAAATACAAGGATTTCTTTTTAAAACAACCAAAAACTTATTGTATTTTTTAAGGACTGATCACAACGTACTCTTTAGGATACTGACTGGGGAAGGAATAGATGGCTCTAATAAAGATTTTTCAACTAAAAAATAAACCCTAAGGGCCAAAATTGTATGGCAAAGATAGTTTTGCTCCTTTCCTAAGTTTCTGGAAGGAGAGCACACACATGCAGGCAGGCACCAAACTGGCATTTAAAGCTCTGTTGCTGAGATAGAATTATATGCTTTGGAGCGCCGGGTGAGAAATGAATGCTTTGCTCTGAGTAGCTGGTGGTGGCAGCATAATTAGTGAGATGTCAGCTACAAATAGAATCACCAAGGCATATGCTCAGCACACATGAGCACTTGCAGATTTGGCAGCCAGCAGTGATCTAACAGTTGGATCCTCCGTGTGCCCCGGGCCACTCGTTGAGTCTAATGCGAAGTGCAGTCTAGTCACTGGTGTGTCCCGTGAGCATGATTAGCTGTTACCGATTAGTGAACTGTCTGAGGCCCCAGGGGTATTGACTTGGAGGCAGCCTTCTGTTCCGACACCCCCTCCCCACCAGCACCTTCCTTCTCCTCTCCTCCAGCTATGAGGAAGAGGAGAAAAGTAGAAGAGAAAAAGGGGTCCAGATGGGAAGACAAGAATGCTGAAAAGATCCTGTAGGAAGTAGGTCAGGTACTTTGGAGATTAGAGTAGCGTGCTTCATCCCTGAATGCTGGAACCAGGGACAAGTAGCGTACAATTAGGAGGCATTAGAACAGCAACAAGTAGCTTGGATTTATCAGCTTTAATTGTCTATTGTCGGGACAGAGCTCTCCTCCGAGGATCACGGTGGCGGTCTACATCCTAATACTTTTAATGGACCTCCATTGTGGGATTCTCTCTCCTAAAGACGGTGCCTGTTCTTTTAAAAGGAGCTGTTGGGAAGCCAGCCTGAAAAACACGAAGCCCTGGCTTTCCCTGTGATTGGTCCCATTCTAGGGTAATGCTGGGTTGCCCTTCTGTCCCCAGGGGCACACCTTAAGGGGGAAGATGCCTATTGAACATTAACCCCTCAGCCCCAGCTTCCCCTGTGTATTTGCAGGAAACAATGGGCTGTAGATGGAGATCAGATAAGCCAGCGCTGCCGGCTTCACAATCTCCACACTATCTTCTTGTTGAAAGGTTTCCTGGCATATTCTTAGTATTCTTCTGTCAACATCGGAGAGTTTTTCAAAAGATAAGATGTCTATTAAATTAGGTTTGTCATTGTATTGCCTTCCCTTTCCTCCAGCACCTCTCAACTCAGGTGGAGAAGAAAGCATTTAAAGGACCAGTCACCAGTCTCCAAACCCAGGCACCGAATTAGGCAGGTTTAGTTTTATTCCTGTCACCATCAGTTTAGCATGTAAAAGATTCTACAATAAGTGAGTCTCCTCCCTCCCCCTTTCCTAGCCCACCTGTACTTTAGGCCTCGCAGGTGCTTACGCATCCACGCATCCAGGAGGATGAGCATTGGACACTCAACAAGGAGCCATGTTCTGCTTTTGTTCTGTGCAGGAGCTGAGCCTGCCTGTGGGCTGGCACCTGCCAGGTTCCCAGCTGTCCGTACGATCCAAGTATGGAAGGAGGGCCGGGAGAGATGAGCTTTCTGCTTCCTGACCTCTGGCCCTCAGCTTCCTCAGCAGGAAAATAAGATGTTGGGCTGGGTCTATGGTCCTCACCGCCGTTGGCATATGAAATCCCCTTTGGAGCAGAACTGGGGGATGGGGGACATCTTTCTGTCTTTAAACAAATTACAAAGGTCCTACTCCCCCCTCCCACCGCCCCCGCTCTCTGTTTGGCGGGGAGTTCAAAGGATTTCACTCTTAATTCTGTCTCTTCTCTCCTAACTCACCCGGCCACATAAAAATCAAGCCTCCACAGCCTCGAATCTTTGCTTAGAAAGGATGGGAAGAAACCGTCAGTCCCATTTTGAATAAGAAATCATTCTCCCCCGATCCTTTGTTGAGCACTCCGGGGTCTTAGGGGAGCGGAGCGTGGCAGGCCCCGCCGTGGGGCATTTTTCCTGTCTCGTGGGGACGGCTCCTGCCTGTACGGGCTCTCCTGGCCTCGCGGCTGCTCTCACGGCTCGCCTCTGTGTTGAAGACAGCTCGCCCCTCTTTCATCTCACTCTGCTAAAACATCCTCTCTACAACCGTCCTTTGTATTTCCACCTTGCATCCCTACTCCCCCCACCCCCACCCTGCAGTGTGGTTTCTTCCTCCCACTGGAAGGTGAGAGAAGCAAACTTCTGCCCCGAGGTGTTCCTTCTCCTATGTGGCAGCTGCGCTTCCTCTTCCCTAAATGAAGAGAAGAGGTAAGAGGAAGCCGAGTTTCAGGATGGACGCCTTTCCCGTTGCTCTCTTTCTCCCTTATTTACAGCCCATATTTTGTCTCCTGTTAGTTTTTTTTATTCCTTTGTCCCCCCCAAAGGCAAGACTAGGAAATGTTTTCTGGATTCAGAAATGCTCTTCCTTCCCGTGTCCTTCCCCATAGCCTTTTCAGACTTTTAAATCCCTCTCTTGTCTGACTGTTGGATAACATAGATACATGATTAGGAAGAAACACCGACATTGGAAACCCACCTTGCTTTCCCCACAAATCACATAGAAATGATTATAGTTGCTGCTGCTGTTTACTAAGTGGGTGGATGTCAAACTCAATGAGTAAGTTTAAAATATGTAAATGATTCAATAAGAACACAGGTGTCTGTCTGAAGGGAAGGCTGGCAGGACACTTAGGCATGATGAGACACAGGTGGTTCTGTAAATACTGAGACCTCGGACATTGTGTGGGTTTTATCAAGTCCTTTGGATGGCGCTTACCAGTTCTTTATTCCTAGGGAGGGGAGGGAGCTCGGCTTTGGTTCTTCAATTTACTTAATTTTTGTTTCCCTTATTTAAGAATTCAAAATACTGACCTCATTTCAAAACACCCACAGCCCCCTAGGATCACTGTCCCGAGGTTTAGGCCCCGATTACGTTTGTCCAAAGTGTTGGAGTGGTGAGCTGTGTCACAGGAAGGAAGCCCTGTGCTATTTTTAAACTGATGCAACCCCTCACTGAAACATATCATACACATATCATACCAGTGACACACACGCTGCATTGTAACATGGCATGTGTCATACATACATTCTCTCTCACTCACACACAACCCTGCCCTTCTTGTCCGGCTTTAAAAAAAGGAAGGCAGCCAGCACACCGTGCACAGGGATCTGAGTTGAAAAGCCTGTTAAAGTGTAAAAACCAAGTGCCCCTCTAGTGCTCAGCGTGGCTTTGAGACATGTGGGAGGGCTTCAAAGCCGCAGTGCCCCTCTTTTAGAGCTCAGGCTTGCAGTTGGTCCCCAAATGTTTACCAGCATGAAGATGCCTGACTTACAGGAAGTGGGAAGTGGGTGTTGGGGTGAGGGTGGGGAGTGGGGAGAGGAGGGTGGGGTGTTCTCTTGATGTGGTTAGTCTGTCATTGACCTTGTCTGGGTAGAGCAGGAGTTGAATTAGAAAATGAAAACACGTTTCCTCCTAGGCACATTTCATCCCATTTTTTACTTTCCTTAGGAAAAAAAAATGTTGTGTTTTTTTTTTTTTCCCAAGTGGACTCAGGTCTCCAGATTTGGTACTCAATTTCCCTTCGTTCTGCACCCACACTCATCTGACCACCTACACTGCAAGTCCCGGGCCACCGCGGACTGGGCCGGCCCGGTAGCCGAGACTGAGTATTACAGGCTTGTCCGTTGTGATGACACCATCAAAGGGAGTAGATGGGAGTTTCTGAGAGCTGAGCTGTTGGGATCATTCATGATTTGCTGCCATTGTGAACACTTGTAAGGAGAGAACTCTGCCTGAGAAATGCTGATTAATAAAGGTAACTGAGGTTGGCTTTTTTTTTTTTTTTTTTGGTGTTCTAACGGGGAGGGAAATAATATAGTGACTAAAGATGCACCAAGGTACTACTTAGAAACAAGCATTTTGAGACTTAAGATTCCAGACAGTGGCAGCCTCAGATAGCTCTCTCTGCACAGCTGTACCAGTACTGACATCTGCCTGCTTGTCAGCATTCTAAATGCCAAGCTTTGGCCTTCTAGAAGCGGGGAGTGAAGTTTGGAAGACCCCTTCTTCTTCCCCCTTAACACTTTTGTGCTGGACATAGCTAGATATGACTGTATGAACATGCTTTTCCTTACGATGGGGCCTGCTTCCTTCCTTTACTCCTGCTTACTTTTTTGCAGCTTTCATGTTAAATTATATTACGGCCTACCCTTGACTGCTATGATTGCAATAAAAATGGTTGGGTTTGGCGCTTTTGGTATTATTGGAAGGATCTTCTAGTCCAAGTCTCTGTGTGTCTTTTTTCCTTAAAGCTCCACTCCTGGGCTTCTCCAGCCCAGCTGGAGCACCTGGAACTAATTTTAGGGTTGCCTGGCTAAGTCCCACACTGGTATTTGAAGTTTGCATCCTCCTTAGACTCAAGCCCATTTCACCACCTCTGAAGGTGAGTGCAGGCTGATATCAATTAACAGAGAGTTGATTCACTGGCATCTTCCAGTCATTAAAGTAAATATTTGGTTTAAAATAGCCTCTTCCCACCTCAACTCTCCAACTTTGGGCCCCTTCCCTTACTCCACCGTGGTTGACTCACCAGCGCTTGCAGGGTGTATGTGGCCTAAGAACAGCGTTTGATTCTAAAAGGGAAGTGAAATACTCTTTAACATCTGCAGGCGAGACTGTTTGAACTGCAGGCCAGCCTTCAGTATGACTACATTGTTTTTTTGTCCACTGTGGCGCTGACTCAGCATCGGTTAATAAGCCCTCTCCAGAAGGCTGGATTTCTCGTTTAATTATCATCTTGGAGCTTTCTGAGGACACTTCAAGGAATTGTTCATTCAGTTTTATACCCGTAGCACATCTACCAACTCAAAGTCCTGTTTCCTCTGGTTGCTAGCGTCCCCTCTGGCATAACATGTAACCACAGGTCACCAGGCAGTGAGCGGGGAGTGTGTTACTTATGTCCCCTAGTGGGAATTTAATTGTTCTGTACTACAGAGATTGAGGAAGGATTTTAGACACAAATACCATTTCCTGGCAAGTAATCTTTTACTTCCCACCTACCCCCCCAAAAAAAAAATTCTAGAAAAGTTTCCTAAAAGAGAGAAAAGAAATTCTAAAGATAGACATATTTTTATGATCGAGTTGGGCTTTTTTTTTGCTTTGTTTTGTTTCTTCCTATAAACAAATAGTCACATGTCCACTTCACTATATGACTAAGTTGGTATCATCAGGTGGGGACTGGGTGTGTGTACGTCGGGGTGTGCACGTCTGTCGGGACGTGGGTGTGTAGGTACACGTGTATTTAAAATGTTAGAGAAAACATTGCAGCCTAAGGTTGAAGAAAAGAGATGATTTTAAAAACCACCACGTATAGAAGGCAAGCAGGAATAGTGGGAGACTTGTGTCACAGTGACCTAAACAGTCCTTGTAATGGGGTGTCTGCTCTAAATGGACCCTTTGCATCATTGTTTCTCTGAATTAGACGATTCCTTGCTGAAGGCACAAGACCATTGAAGGAAGTAAAGCATCTGGTTTGTTTTGTAATGAGAAGCAGGAATGCAAGGTCCACGCTCTTAATAATAAACAAACAGGACATTGTATGCCATCATCACAGGATGTCCTTCCTTCAACAGAGGGCTGACTGGGGCTGGAGGAAAAGCCGGGCAGGGCTCCCAGCGTAGAGCCCCACTAATTACTGCCTTCGTCTGCCTTCCACTTGCAGCGATCAGTTCCACATTCCCTTTAACTAGGAAACGAGTAATGCTCTACACTTTGCAAACACACTCCTCGGAAGTCTGCCTGTGGGTTTTGGGGAGGAGAGAAAAGGCAAAGAAATTTTAATCTGTAGGATTATACCTTTTTCCTATTTCCCTATTTACTAAATAATTGAAAGAGGGAAGTCAGTTCTAGCAAATATGAGCTCCCTTTAGTTAGCAGGAGAAATGGAAGCTTTCAAGTTTGCGGGGAGAAAACGTGTATTTCACAGGCAGTAGCTTGGGGACCAGACAGCTACATCTTATTCCATTCCATGCAAAAATAATTTCTCTTTTCACGTGATCTTTTCAAGTAAGTTTTGTATGTTCTGTAACTGGATCTGAGCCGAGGAACCCAAACGATTTTAGGTCATTTTTAGGTTTCCCTGAATTTAAGGAATGTGCGCGCCCTTATAAAGCCGCAGCAGGAAGGAGGGCGGTCTGGTGTCTTTAGAATACAATACAGCCCGAGTAAACGCTGAGGCTAAGTGCCCTCAAAGGGAAGTCAGAAGATTCCAAGTAAATGTTGAAATTCAGATACGGAGGGAGGAAGCGCTGGGCGCTCGCGGGCTGGGGGAAAGCCCTGGGGTGAGCGAGCGCTGCACGGCCCGGCCAGGTGTGGCCACGCCCCCACTTCGGGCGGCTGGTAGGAGTGAATCACGAATGGGAAATCTGCGGCAGGGAGGGGGAAAGGGCCGAGCCGCCGGCCGGGTTAACACAGACTGAGCGTGCTGCCGTGACACTCGGCCCTCCAGTGTTGCGGAGAGGCAGGGCAGCGCGGCACCTGTCCGCGCCGGGAGTCGGGACACGGGCGCCGGCCGCCGGAGGAGAGGGGCACCGCCGCGGTGCGCGCCAGCCCTCGGCCGGGAGGGGACGCGGAACCCATGCGGACTGTGTAGGCATGAGCGACACTTATCTCAGATGTTGGATATTTGCTTGGAGAAACGTGTGGGTACGACCTTGGTAAGGAACTTGATCTTGTTTTTCATTCTGAAATTGATCTGAAAACTTTTTTTTTCTCTCTCTCTCTTGGCTAACGTAGTCGTAGTAGAAACCAGAAGGGCTTCTGCTTTAGGGCGCTTAGTACTGTCAAACATTTATAAGACTTTTTCCTTATGAATCATTAACCCTTTCAGTTCTAGGCATAATTGTCAGTTCATTGAAATTTCGGTAGTGGCTCCCGCCCACCCGTCCAGCAAAGTAACTATTCCGCGTTGGCTTAAGTTTAAATTTTGGTTTTATTTTAACACTTATTTGGCATCGTGACTGTACATGTTGCAGCTACGTATAAATAAGCACGTTTGTTTAAATCGTGGCTGAGGGAAAGACAACTTCGCATCCGACTTTTTTTTTTAAGAGCATCATATTTAGGGAAGAAATAAAAGAATGGAAAAGCCACCCTGAAGGACTTGGACAGTGTTATGTTTACATTCTAACAAGGACATGTTCTTACATGGAAATGATACCCACGTTCCTACTTCTTCCCCAACCCGTCTGTATGCGAAAACACTGCAGACGTTGTTTACCTTTTTTTTTTTTTCCTCTCTCTCTTTGGAAAGCACTTTTCCTGCGTGTGAGGAGGGATTTGCGGGAATACCCTTATCCGTTTATAAGTGGAAGCAGAGCTTGTCTTCTGAGTCTCCTATATTTTTTATAACTTTAGTTACAGTAACTGTAGCCCATCAGTGACTTCTGGGAATTCGTACACTTTCAGATTTAAATGGAAAGTGCTATTTGTAGCTGAGGGCTCCTAAAGGAATTCTCTCCAGGGAATTATATTGAACAGTTTTATGTTTTGTTTTTAACTTTTTCAGTTTGGCGTGAGATGCCCACAGTCAAAAGAAACTGCGGGGAATTGCCCCCCCCTTCCGCCCCCATCTTTCCTTCTCTTTTCCTATGGTCCAAACGATCTCGGAAAAGCTGCAGCTCAGTGATGCTGGCAGGATGCAGCCCTTTTCAGCCTTCCCTGTGAGAGGATGAAAGAGATCGCGCTGCAGAGGGGCGGGGGGGGGGGAGCGAGTTGTTTTGAAAGTTGTTTTGAGTTGGGAGCTGGTGGGAAAGTTCAGTCTTCCCCATTTGGAAAAGGCAGGCTGGGTTCCGCTCCTGCACCACACGCGCTTTCCATTTTTAGCTTCATTCAGAGGCAGACAGAGCTCCTTCCTCTTCCTCTCCTTGTTTGTGACACTTTTCTGAGGCAGCTTTTCCACAGCGCTGAGGGTCTGGCGGCCATGACCCCAGGCGTCCTGGGACAGAGGACTAGGCGCCCCCAACGTTTTTCTGCCGTGAGAGGTAAAGCCAGGGAATTTTTGGAGGTGGTTCATTTCTTTTCCTTTTTTCTTTTTTTAACTTTGTCCCCCAATGTGGTTGCCACACTTTTTTTTTTTTGGACTAAGGATAGCATTTAAAAACCTTGCTTCTCCAAGGCAATCTTTATACGGCTTTCTGGCTCTTACTCAACTGTACCAAGCACTCTGCATCTGCTTTTAAAGTCTTCAGACGACTGTATTAGTCATAGCCTCTCTCGCAGGAGCCACAGGACAATGGGGATTAAAGGCCTTTCCTTTCTTTTCCAGGCTGCCCCTAAGTGTAACTCCAGTGCTGTGAAGGTTCCAGGGTTGGCAGAGGGGACTGAGGGGACCATGAAAATGGACATGGAGGACGCGGACATGACTCTGTGGACAGAGGCTGAGTTTGAGGAGAAGTGTACATACATTGTGAACGACCACCCCTGGGATTCTGGCACCGAAGGAGGCACTTCAGTTCAGGCAGAGGCATCCTTACCGAGGAATCTGCTTTTCAAATATGCCACAAACAGCAAAGAGGTAAGCCTCTGGTTTCTTGCTGAAGAAGATTGGCACCTGACGCCAAATCTCCCTACTTGCCCCTGAGGCCTCGTATGTCTGTGAGAATCTGTAAGTATCAGTAAATAACTGATCACTTAATTCACTTCTTTCATTGCTTTCTCTTGCCCTAAGTCCATCCCTTCTTATTCCTCCACCTCTCGACTGTTCCATACGAATTAGTAAACACTGAAATCTTTTGGCAAGTTGACATGTCTTGGAAAAGCCTGGGGTGGGTGAAATTGTCAGCAGGTTTGAGAAAGTTTTCTGGCTATTCTGGCCCTCGTCCCCCAGTATACTAGCTTTTGAGGGAGAGAAACTTTTTCTTAGAAAAAATGTTTGACATGTTTCTTTTGTCTCTTTTTGATCATGAGATGGCTTTATTTATTTACTTTTTTAATGAGGTAGCTTTATTAGCTGGGTTTCTAAAATTATTCTCAAAACCTTGACGTGTTTATGAACTGAAGTGATGGTATAAACGGAGAAGAGTTTCATGTAAAAGTGCCCTCTGTCCAGATGACTTCAGAGCTAGCCCCTGTTTATCTGCGGCAGCTCCTTTGCTCTGACCGGGCTGGCAGGCCAATTTCTTCTTGGCCTCTGAAGTGGGTACACCCTTTGTTGTTTCAAAGGGGCTGAAAACCCAAACTTGGAATGAGCAAAGGATTTGTGTTTACCCTTTTCTATAATGATTGTAGCTAGGCGTGATGTTTGGCTGTGAAATAACTTGCAGAACCACCTCTTATTTTGAGAATTCAGCTACTGCAGCTGCTTTCATTGGTCTACTGCCTGCCGGGCTGAGCTGGAGGAATCCACGATCCGTCCACAGCCCTGCCATCACAACCATTCCCATAGGTCACTGTCCGTCCTATCACTGCCTTCAGAAAGTCACGAAAAGGGGGTCATTTGCTGTAGGAGCCCAGAATTCTATACTGGGACTATTCATTACAGCCATGTCAAATCACTTTCCTCCTTCCCTAAGGAACAGCATTTGAAGGAGTTGAGAGCCGGTTTGGGAAATACTTTGTCTCTTTCCTGTTTGTGTATCTGAGTTCAGTATTTTTGGTGAGGGGGTGACACAGCTGTCTAAAATTAAATAGAGCAACTCTGCTTTGGGTTTCATTAAAGATCGACTTTTTTTTTTTTTTTTTTTTTTCCTGCTGGGAGAGAGGAGGCTGATTTCATAAAAAGCAAAATTTAAATTGTATTTTTATGTGAACATTACCCCAAATTTCACGCCAGAGATCGGCCTTAATTACACCTCTTTCTAAAAGTAACACCGTTTTCTATAGAAGTTCTCCTAATATGTGGCCCGTGGAATCAGTGTAGGATTTGTTTGGGTATTTAAGGTTTGGCTGTGGCTTTACAAGGTGTAGCATTTTTTCCCATATCAAATTTGACCAAATATTCATCTGTTCCCAGGTTTCAATTGTGCTGTGTTGCCCCATCCAGCCCCTTGGGATTGAAATCAAGACCTCCATTCTGTGGGTCCTCCTTGCCTTTTAGTTCTGTAGTGTTCTTATCCTCAGTTCAGCTCTTAGCTTAAGTTTTTCAATTTTCATCATTCTGTGTAAAATCATAGCTAAATAGAATGATGCCCTTAGTCCAAGGTTCAGAAAGATAGTCACTTACTTAAAGTATATACTTAGAGCCAGAGCCAGGACTTGGAGCAAAGTTCTTCAGACTTCCCCAACCAATGCTACTTGATTGTGCTACACTGGCCCCTCTTGGTGTCACTGTGGTTTTATTTATCATCTTAACATAACTTCAGGACGATCATTTATTAAGCTTGTTTGGTGTTTTTTTTCTCTGAATGTGTAACTCCCTATTTCATATATTCAGCACCCAAAAAGCATACAGTGCCTGTATTCCTAAGGAGGATCCTTCAAAACGAACCTAATAAGAGATCAGGTTTCTCTTATTCTATTTTCCCCTAGAAATGCTTGAAGAGAGCGGTATATCTGTAGTCCCTCGTCATAAAAGCAACCAGGAAACCAACTTAAATGTAATACTGTCTTAAGCTCTCTCTGGAACGTGTACCTGTTATTCTGTTTCTCCCTCCTTCCTTTTTGCACTTTGGGGAAGGAGAGCTCCCTCCAGGTGGTGAAAGAGAACCGTGGAATTGAGCCATTGAGAGTATGAGAGCTGCGCACCAGTTCTAGAACAGAAATCTTCAGGATGGGTGAAATGTTTACATTGTCATTATTCAGTTAGTTCTTTCAGTCCCACAAGCCAGTGGAAAGAGGAAAAAAGCCTTTGTACTTGTAGTATTCATCTGACTGATTTTTCTTGTCCTTCTTTAAATGTTTCATTTAAGTAGCGAAGATGTTACATTATGTTCTGATGTTCTGACATCCTGGGGATTTTTTTTTAGCAAGACCATTTTTCATTATGAATTTGTGCTATGTGTCAGCACCTTTTTTTTTTTTTTTTGGTTTAAAAACAAAACATACAAACCATATTTCTGATCTTGACCCTCATTTTTAGATTTGGTTTAGAATCATTCTGCAGCTTTAATGAGGCTGTTCTTACTTCCTATTTCCAGAACTCAAACCAAATATAGACATACTATTCAAAAAACTTTAAAAACTTTTTAAACTGCTGGGTTATTCTTTTAGGGGGATTTTCCCCTTGACCTCCTGAAATAATCTTCTGTGAATACTTGAATACAGAAAGATCGATTTAAACACTTCTGTTCTAGAAGCAGTAGCCTGTACTGAGGTTGCTTGCATTGAATTCAGAGGCTCTGTGGCTCTGAGCCTGACCTCCAGAGTTGTGTGGCAGTGAAACATCAGGCCAAAGATGGGGACTCAGTGTCCATTTTGATTGAAGTCCATTATTAAGCCATCTCTAAAGAGCATCTTGCCATAAGTGCAATTCCCTCTTCATACTGCCTTTTATTGTAGAGACCACGTACCCAGGCATTGCCACATTTCCTTTAATATGAAGATAATTAAGAAGGAAACTTTCCAAAAACATCGCTATCCACTCCACCCCGTTTTTTAAAAAATGGGGTGAAGTACAGGCTGAATGAAGTCTTGATCCACTACAGAGCTCTCGTCATCTCAATGCAACTATCCTTGTATTCAAAATAGAATTTTAATCGAATGAGTCATTTTTATGGAGGGAGAGGGGAAGAGGTAGCTAGTAATTTAAATGATTTTAATATAATTTGGGGTGAGGATGCTTATACCACATTTAGACCTGAATGATGTTTCTGCTTGAAACTCACTGCGATGCATGTGTATTCATATACTCTAAAGAGGGAATTTGCTTTCAAAAAAAAAAAAAAAAAAAGCAAATTTATTCTCCTTACTATCAGACTTCCATTCAGCACCCCCAGTCCACCTATACTAAGTTGTGACATCTTCATTTTGTAAAATGGAAAACAAGCCCTGTTTTTTGTCTGCAAGCCTTGGACTTCAGGGTATGTTCTGTAACTGAGGCCACTGACAGATCTGAAGGGGTCAGCCCCACACATAACACACAGTGGGGAAGAGTGGGCAGGCGGGGAAGTGTTGAGGCCAGTGTCCTCTCGCTGGTAGGTTTATCGGAGGCACACAGCAGTCCGTGCCCAGCAGGGATGCTTTAGGACCCTGGTCAGTTCCAGTGAAGTTTCCTTCCTGAACTAGGTGAACACATTTTTAGTCTTTTTAGCTCTGGGAAATTCAAGGCACATACCAGGTTCCCCTGTATCATAGGCCAGCTCCAAGGACAGAACTTTGTTGGCTAAGATTCACATCTGGATCTTTCCAGGGCCAGAGGGAGAAGTATGACTTGGTCTCCTACTTCCCACGGAAAACTACCCTGGTTCCGATCCCCAGTCCGGTTACCTGGCTGAGCCCTGGAATCTTAGAATTGGAATCTTAGAGTTGCAGCTCTTGTGTGCTCTTTGAATAATGTCTCAGACATGGATTTGAGGTGAAGTTGCTGATTGTGAGATAGGGTGCTGGACTGGGAATGGATAGAGATGGTATATAAGCTACACCGTTCCTTCCAACCTTGAAATTCTGTGATTTTGTGTCTCTGTTTATTCATATGTGTGAGTTTATATGTACCCAAAGCTCTGTGCATCACACAGCTTAAAATATTAAGGTTCTGTCTCACTTGCAAAGATAATCTAATATTGAGGCTCTTTTTATTTGTTTGGGACTTGAGGATTTTCACAGACCTCCCTTTCCTAACAAATTATTCTCCTGTCTGGCCCGCTGAGTTTCATTTGTAAGGTTATCGATGACAAGAGCTATTTCCAGTGCTGTCACACAGCTTCCCCAGTGACTGCCCTATAGCTGTGCTCA
The DNA here is from genome assembly GCF_002837175.3 of Physeter macrocephalus. NCBI lineage: Eukaryota > Metazoa > Chordata > Mammalia > Artiodactyla > Physeteridae > Physeter > Physeter macrocephalus. The sequence continues at coordinate 54,405,021 of NC_041223.1, read as the reverse complement.
GAGGTGTCAGGTGGCTTATGTCTACTGCAGATTCCTTGGTGGGAACAAAATGCTAGTTGACTTTTTCTGGACCATAAGAAAATGGTGTATGTTTCTTAGTGTAAGATTGATAGCTGAATACCACAAAGCTCATTGGTTAAAAGAATGGCAATTCAGAAGAAAAACCCTGGCCTCAATGTCATGCTACTTGTTGTAGAGCTTGTAATCAAGCTCTGACCCCCAAGACACTGTCTGCGAGAGACTATAATTTAAAACAAGGTTGATAAACCAGTTGAGTACCTGTTTTAAAATTACTGCTTTAAAGTGGATATGTTGAAAATATCAACTGCTAATTATTGGCTCACCAACAAATGACATTATTTGTTTTTCCTGTTTGTCATTTTAATATTATGGAATAATCAGATACGAATGCCAAATGATTTGTGTCATAGGAGCCAATTCCATGTGTTTTTCAAATTAATTACTTTCAATAATATATCATAAACAATGAGCCTCTGAATAAGTAAGTCTACTTAAGCTTTAGGATGTATTTTTATCTCAAGACTGTTCTGAAGTACTCCCGTCCCCCAGAGCTATACTGCCAACATACACCAATAATGATGAACTGTTATTGAAAGGGCAGATAGATGTAAATGAGGCAGAAGAGGAGGATGAAATGAACATCTGCTTTTTTCAGCTCTTGCCAGAAATTCATAACGGGCCAAAAATAACACTAGCGCACCAACCTTGTTTCAACTTGTGTTAGGTACAGGAAATTTTCTTTTTTTCTGTCTTTCCAGTCTGGGTATGCTCCATTGGCTTGTATATTGAATACTAAATTTTTTAAAATTAATTCTTTAAGTCACGTACATGAGAAAGCCTGGTCTGTCACAAGCATGTAGGTATGCTTATTCCATATTCATTTAAACAAATTATTGATGAGATTAGTGAGGTGTCAGTGTATATCATAACCAGAATCTTAGATTCCACTGCAGATATTTATTGCTTCATGTATTGGGGCCTACCATTTCAGGTACACAATTATAAAGGAGCCACCAGGGGTAATAAAAACTGGAAACAAATATGTTTTACCTCCCTTCTTGGTCCATATCAGTAAGGTATTCAGTAAGTGATTTGTAGGCTGTTTGGAGCAAAAAGAAAATGAAAAGAGGAAAGTGAGTGAATAAAAACCAAAACAAAGTGTACTGCAAAATGTCAGTAAGGGACTATTACAGAGGAGAAGGAGTTCTTTTGAATAGTAATGAATTGCTTCCTGATTCCTGGTTGGTGACTTTTTTTTCCACCCCCACCCCCCCACCCAAAGAAATTTACGATCCAGGAGGAACTGGTATAGTTAACATGTTTCTTTAGCAAGGCCCTACAAAGTCAAAATGTGTGATACATCCAAGTCTGAGAAGGTCATTTCCTCAGATCTTAGAACCCACAGCTCTCCTCCGTATAAATTCCACTTCAAAGGAAGACTTTTGACCACTGTTGAGCAGAAGATGCTAGAGAAGAACAAAGTTACTTGAAAGAATTCCCTTCTATTAAAGAGAACTTACAAGTTATAAGAAGAAAAAAAAACTCCTCATCTGGAATGAAAAAAAATATAATATGTTTTGTTTCTGGTTCCTTAGGCCTTTGTGGAACAACCAAAGAACATTATTTTGGTTTCTGAGGTTAAAACTATTTTATTCCCCTCAAGCACACTGTGTTTATGGCTTGAGGGAGAAGAAGAAATAGGAAACTAGGAGCGGGGCTGAAGTGGCCTAACCTTGACGGTCTAGTTCTTCAGTATCTGAAACTCGTTCTAAAATGGAATGGTTACCCTCTCCGTTCTCGCATAAAAAGTATTAATAAAAAATAGAGGACCCTCAGTCACCGGAGAATTAGACAGTTTTATACTTGGTTGTGTATTTGCTTATGATCTGCGAGTTTAAAAGATGGTCTTCCCCAAAAGTTGAGCTCGTTGTTAATTATGTAGGCACCATTAATATCTGCTCTCCAAAGTACAGTTTCATCATTGTTGGTTATATTACCATTTGACAGTTCAATTCATTGAAATGAAAAGATTGATTAATATTTTACAGTTGAACTCATTGTTTCATATGTTTTACCCCCTTTAGGTTATTGGAGTGGTGAGTAAAGAATACATACCAAAGGGGACACGTTTTGGACCTCTAATAGGTGAAATCTACACCAATGATACAGTTCCCAAGAACGCCAACAGGAAATATTTTTGGCGGGTAAGTAGGGAAATTTTTCCAGATTCATTAAGTATTAGGGGAAAAAAATGAAACTAAAATTGCTGGGTCACTTCCTTTTTCAACCTGTCCTGGGGCTCCCCACAAGTATTCAGGGTCCCCATGGTCACAGGGAATTCTAAGCAATAGTGATGAACCTGGTTAAATGTTTGGCCTGGGAAGCACAGCCTGTAGGTGGTTAGGGAAGGAGAGATGGTCTATATGTGAATCTTAATTTTTGCAATTCATTAGAGCTTTGTGATGAAAGGAAACAGTTTGCTGCTTGCTTCAAGGGTAAGTTCATTTGCATTTCTGTGCAAGGAAGTAGTAATGAGTCACCGAGCCTTAGATTTCACCCCTTGTTGATTTCTTGCTGACTTAACTTTAATTGAATGGACAAGTAATCATAAATGAATGACCTCAAAAATAAATGCCTTTAAGGAAGGATGGGTAGAAGATGGTACTAGGGGAATGGAGATGGACCACAAGATGCGTCCTGTTTCAACGCACCTGTACCATGAAACTATTGGGTTTGACAGTACATAAGTTACTCCCGTAGCGTAAGGGAAATGCTTATAATCATTCGGGATGATAAACTTTCCTTTAACATCCAAAGAGTCTGGCCAATCTAATTTCCTTTGGAATATCAGAGTTAGAAAGGATCTCACAGGACTTCCCTGGTGGCGCAGTGGTTAAGAACCCGCCTGCCAATGCAGGAGACAGGGGTTCGAGCCCTGATCCGGGAAGATCCCACGTGCTGCGGGGCAACTAAGCCTGCACCACAATTACTGAGCCTGCGCTCTATAGAGCCCGTGTGCCACGACTACTGAAGCCCGCGCGCCTAGAGCCCGTGCTCCGCAACAAAGAGAAGCCACTGCAATGAGAATCCCGCACACCGCAATGAAGAGTAGCCCCCGCTCGCCGCAACTAGAGAAAGCGCACGCAAGGAAGACCCAACACAGCCAAAAATAAAAAATTAATTAATTAATTTAAAAAATAAAAAAGGACCTCACAGGTGAACTAATTAGATGGAATCTTTGAGTAAAAGACCCTGGATTAGGATGAACAGAGAAAAAATTGGACTGCTTTCCATTTTCCCATAGATCTCTCTGGGATACTTGGTTTCCTCAATTAGAAAATAAAGCTATGTTTACTAAATTTAAAAGCAATTTTTTATATACGTACTTGCATGAAATGTACATGATTACTGGGAAACTGTTACTAAAATTCTTTTAAGAAACAGCTGCATGGTAGCAACAAAAATTGTATTATACTTACTCCGGCCAGATTTACCTAGAGTGCTTATATCATTTGGACAAGTATATTTATAAAAGACTTCTATTTGGGGATCACTCAGAAGCTGTTCCTAAGAAACAAGCTTTTTTTTTTTTTTTTTTTTAATCTGGGAAGTTTTGTGTTTTAAGAAATGTATTTGACTATTTTCCAAACAAAAGAGATCGCTGAGAGTTTTTCACTCTGAGTTGTGTGCTCACAATTTTTATTTAATAATTAGTCATGCTTAAAATATATTTAATACCTGACTAATAATGGGCAAAATGTAAGCGAGTTCATTTTTCCCTTTACTGCCAATAAGGTCTTCTCAGAAATGAGCCATAGACACGTGTAATTCTTGGAGCTGAAGGTCAGAATTAAGAAAATCCAGCATAAATCTCGTTAATTCATGATCTTTTTGAAAAAAATGACAAGAAATATTTAAGAACCTCCTATCTCTGTCCCAGTTCCCTGGTTCATTGAAGATTCACTCTAAGTAGCTGAAATGCTTTCCTTGGGAGGATTTCTTGAAATCGGTCCTTCACATGCAAAGGATATTGTAGGAGATAACTTCCCACATGTTGTTAAAAGCATCCTGATTTTGCTGGCAGGAATATGAACATCTGTTGTGAGGAAAGAAAAAGTTTCATGCAAATTACACAGTCAAAGAAGAGAAGGGATGTTCAAGTTGAGAAACCAGTGACATTTCTTGTAACTGTGCTATGAGTCAGCACGTTTTTAATCTTCTTGATATGGAAATGTAGTAAGGGTGATAGGGAGCAGTGTTCATCTGACGTATCATTATTTTATTTTCTCTCTGTGTGTGTGTGTGTGTGTGTGTGACTTCATGGCATTGACATTTCTGTTTTTAAATGAGGATACAGTAAATTGTAGTCCGTGGAAGGCTGACTGGAATCAACATACCCGTAGCTTTAGAAAGCAGTTTCCGCCCAGCGAAGAGTGCAAGAGCGATGGAACCCCATGTTCCTGGAAGTTTGCACATCAGAGTAAACAAACTTGAAAACCCCTCTTGATAGCAGAATTCACCCGGCCTTGTTCCATTTTCTCTTAACAAAACACACCGCAAAAGCTCTCACAAGCTGCTTTGATGAAGCCACATGTATTTCCCCCTTCACAATTTACAGGAAGTTACTCTTAAAAGAAAGTGATTCTGGTGTTTACTGCCTGTGTTAAAGGGACAGAGTTCCTTTTTGTCTGATAACATTTGAGCGAAATACAGAAACACTTTAGAGACTAACATAGCATATGACTAAGAAGAGAGCAATAACCTGCTGTCCGGTTAGAGCAAAACTTCTGCTATGAACCAGGCCCTATGACTTGGAACCTCTAAGTTGCAGGTAACCAGGTATTTCTTATATATGCGTTAAGGATCTCTTAAGTCTGAAGACGAGTTGGGTACATCTTAAAAAGAGGGAAAGAGAGAAACTTACTGTGGAAGGGCAAGGAGTTTGTTTATAAAGTTGTTTATAAAGTTTCAGTAAGAATGTGTACTTTAATTTTTCCTATGCTTACCTCTACCTTTGTACTGAGTGGTCTGAGGGTATCTGTTAACCAAAAGCAGTATTACTCTAGGGCAGACTTTGAATTCTTCATTTTGCATTGCCTTTAAAGAACAACATGGTTTATTTCTGTTCTTTTACCAAAAGCAAGAACCCTATGGCTCTGTGAGTGGTGTTTTAGCCCAGCCTCCTCACGGATAAGAGGGTTCCCTCTCCCCTCCTCTGCCTTGAAAGAAAAGTGCAAGGCCGAACACGTTTATCAAGAGGAAAAGTGACTTCTCAGGAGACTGTCTGATGCTGGCTTCTGTCCCAGTGTTCACTTTGTTATGGCAGGTGAAGTTCACCTTGGCCTCACCCAGCATTTCCACAAAAAGGCAAGCTTCCAAGTATTCATATGAACAAGTGTTACTGCTGGACTTGGAGGCTTGGGGGTGGAGGATGTTTGCATAGTTTAAGCCTTGGGCGGGGGTGTAGGAAACGGCAAGTACAGAGGCCATAGAAAAAGTTGAGAGACTCAGTTTGACGTACTCAGTCGGGTTGGTCTAATACCCAGTGACTCAAAGCATTAAAAGTCTGCATGATCGGAACTCAAGTTAGTAGCATTGCCTGTGTGCCATTCACTGTGGTAGCAGAAACAGTACTCGGTGGTTGTTTAGTCCTACTGAGGCAGCTTCTTAAATGAAATCTTGTGTTTCACTCTTCTGTTACTTTTCCCCAAAAGTGAAAAGACACTAATACTGAAATGGAAAAGGTAACTGACAAAGTGTGCCTTCCCTGTTTCTGCCCTTATTTCTGCTGATTCAAGACAACTCCGGCTAAACTGATTTCCTTTTCTAACCAGGCAATAAGGGACGAGAAATCAAACCCGGTATTTGCTGGGTTTATTCTCAGAGGTGCCAGGGAAGCTTTTCGTTGCTTTGGGGCTTTCTTTTCCATGTCTGTCTTCTCTTTTGGGCAGATCTATTCCCGAGGGGAGCTTCACCACTTCATCGATGGCTTTAATGAGGAGAAGAGCAACTGGCTGCGCTACGTGAACCCAGCACACTCTGCCCGGGAGCAGAACCTGGCCGCCTGTCAGAACGGCATGAACATCTACTTCTACACCATTAAGCCCATCCCCGCCAACCAGGAGCTTCTTGTGTGGTATTGCCGGGACTTTGCGGAAAGGCTTCACTACCCTTATCCTGGAGAGCTGACAATGATGAATCTCAGTAAGTGGATTACAGAACAAAAAAATTAAGAAATGCCAGTAATGTCAGTTCTGCCCCTTTGCGCTAATAACATGTTGTTTAATTACATGGCTTCATTTGATGGGCCAAGTAGGTGGCTTAAACTAGGGACTGGGAACAGGAAAACAGCTTTTTTTAGTCTCTAGTCCCTATTATGAAACTTGATCATTTAAAAAACACTAAGAGCTACTTTGAATGTTCAGAAAGTTACAGGAAGAAATATATGTTCAATGCTAATCTATCCAAAAGGGGGGCAGGTAGGATTATAGTATAATAGAGATTGGTTCTGACATGCCAAGGATGCAAGGCATATAGTTCCTTGTTTGTGGTAATTGGTCAGTGCTTAACATGTACATTGAAATATTGTAGAGGTGCATATTTTGTTATCAAGTTATGGTCTGATGGGAAACATAAAAGGTTGTTTCTAGAAAAACTCGGAGCTATAATTTTTCAAATCTTATTTGAATATGGATAACCCTAAAGATTTTATATCTTATCTTCCTTCCTAATGGTAAAAACCTAATTATCTGATCTCCTGATGAGTATTACAGTAACCACCTATCGCTTTATCTTAACAAATTCTCAGTTCCTTACGTTTGCAAGCTTTTACCTTTTTATTTGGTTAAAGTTGGCTATCACGACGTCTCTGCAAAACCCTACTTCATTTTAGTCATTCTCAAGTGATGTCTATGAATGATTTAAGATTTACCATAAAATGCCAACCTGTTGTAACTATGGTTGTATATTCTCAGACTGCTAAGTTTCAAAGCAGTTTTTTAAATCAGCTCCTTCTGGTTTAAAAGTTTTGGCCTCTAAATGCTGAAATTTTTCCACCTTTTGTTTTGATCTCATTTCCAACCTAAGAAGAACAGTACAAAGAATTCCCAGAGACCCTTTAACCAGATTCATCAATAGTCCATATGCTGTCCCACTTGCTTTATCTGGAGGCTAAATTGTTTTAGTTCACACTTTGTCCATTGAGATGAATGTTAATATTAACATAAATTAGAATTTGACTTAAACTTTAGGACCAATTGTTTATCCTAGTCAGGTATAATCCAGCTGTACAGCTATTTGGTGCTCATCCCACACTGTAGTTTACTTTTGCTCTCCCTGTGATCCCAAGACTATATTTGCAGTTTTCTGAAAAGCTGGGGCTATAAAAGCTTAAGGACCCCCACCATAAGATCATGTTTAAATTTGTGTTTGTGGTCCTTACATACACACGTATAAGTGCACCTTGAGCTTCAGGAAGAAGTCTTAGAATAGTTGGAAACAAATTGGCTTTCAGCTTGAGCATGGTGGGTATAATCAGGTCCTGGCCAATGGTGGCGGTTCTTTTCCCTTGTCTCTCTTTAGCGCTTCCAAGAGTCTCCATCATGTCACTAGTGCCAAGCACCCCAGGAGCCCTTCAGCTCTTTTACCACCTTAGGTGCCAGGCCCAGTGGTAAAAGGCAACTTATATTCCGGCAGGACATCTCCCAGGAAGATGTGCTGCTTCCTCCTGACTTTCTCAGCATAGCCGGTCACTTCCTCTTTAGGGTCTCCTCCCATTCCTTGAGCTTCATCATTCACGGATTCAGAAAAAGAGTTTGATTTTTTTTTTTTTTTTTTTTTGTTTGGGATTACCCACCCTGGTTACTTTCCCTGGTGACTTTAGAAGAACCACCAGGACATCTCCCAGGAAGATGTGCTGCTTCCTCCTGACTTTCTCAGCATAGCCGGTCACTTCCTCTTTAGGGTCTCCTCCCATTCCTTGAGCTTCATCATTCACGGATTCAGAAAAAGAGTTTGATTTTTTTTGAACAGTAATTCCATTTGAGATTACCCACCCTGGTGACTTTGCTCCAACCACAAAGAAGTTTTTTCACATAAATCCCTTACCTCCTGCCAGTCAAAGAAAGGCCTTGCATTTATTCAAATGCTTATTCTTTGTGTTCAGAAGCAACTGTCACGTATACTATGAAATGACACCTTTGTTCCCTCAGATATCCCTTTTTGTTTATGCAGAATTTTTTCTAAATGGTGGTTTAACATTTTCAGGTACCCATTCATTGTCCAGTATTCGTAGTAAAGAATGAGAGTTAACAATAGCCAGTCACAATAAGCCAAGACTCCAGTTGCCTTGTGAAACCAGTTGTCTTAGGTGTGGTAAATGATGATTGAGATGCTGATCAGGAAAATTTCCACTGTTTCATCAGGCCTAATAGGTAGATTGCGTCTTCACATGAGTTGTGTTGGGTTCCATGCTTCAAGCACAATAGAGTCTTGTGTCAGAATCTCCGTGAGGGCTTTAAAATGGCAGTGATAGTTCAACTGGTAGAGTTTTGAGAAGAAGAGATTTGAAGAAAACTGAGGTAAAGAAAAATAAGTAGCCAGAAATCATAAATAGGCATTTTTTAAAAACCAAAGAAAAGGAGTAGGAACTATCAGGTTTAAATCTTACCCCTCCCAAGTTTTTTTAGTAGTTTTTTTCAATCTATCTAACTAACCCATCTAGAAAACAGTTGACCAGATTATAGACTTCTAAATGTTAATCTGCTTTCTCAGTTTCAGTTGAAAACAGGCTTTGTTTTGCCTACTGCAGAACTTCTAGGTTCTTTCTTGTAGTCTTGGGGGTTCTTATTATAGATCGAAAATGTGAGTCGGCATAATTAAGCCATTCAGAGCCTTCAGAAGCAGTTCACTCTTGAAATGACTCCGTCCGCCTACAGCCATTTAAGATTTAAGAACAAAAACAGATCTTGATTTTCTTTTTCATGTTAACTCAAGCTGCTGCTGAGTGGGAGAGTCAGAAATGACACCAGCTCCACTGATTACTCAGCTGCTGAAGGATGGTTTTTTTAAATGTACCTTTTCACATAGACTCCATGATCGCCACCTTAGAACACCTGAGGGGGGCTGACGTTGCCCTCCGGATATTGTTTTGTAATAAGAAAGAAATGTATTTTTATGAAGGCATACGAGATATCGAACATATATCATGGATTTACTATATGCTAGGCACGCTGTGCTCAGTATTTTGCACAGAAAATTATAAATTCCGACTTTCTGGTTTGTTGGCCCAATCGTTAGCTTTTTTTAAAAGTTTTTTTTTTCTTTAATTAATTAATTAATTATTATTTTGGCTGCACCGGGTGTTAGTTGCAGCATGCCGACTCTTAGTTGCGGCATGCATGAGGGATCTAGTTCCCCGACCAGGGATCGAACTGGGGCCCTCTGCATTGGGAGGGCGGAGTCTTTCCCGCTGGACCACCAGGGAAGTCCCCAATCGTTAGCTCTGTGGTAGTTCAATAATCGGATTATGGAGGTGCTCAGTAAGAACACCAGACTAAATAAATAGTAAGGGACAGTGCTACAGACGGTCTTAAACTTTTTGCTTATGGCTTTAATTTATTGAATTTTAGGACCAAGACAGTGTTGAAGCCAGTGAAGAAAATTAGGAGACTTAGATGTAATTTGCCACATAAAAATGGCAGAAAGTAATGATGATGGTGAAGTTTCTGTATTTTCATTTTTTTTAGGGTGACGTCTTTCTGTGGCTGCCTCCAGATCATTCTTTTTCACCTCAAAATTCCCTCCTGTGGGTGTGAGATGCCTTGCCTATCAGCTTTCCAACTTAGTTGTCTCTCTTCCTTTACCATTTCAGCTTTAAAAAACAAAAGTGACAATTTGAACTTCCTGCCTGCTGAGCCTCACTGAAAGACTGATATTGGCCTGATAAGGGGCTATTTATTTTGGTTTAGTGGCTTCAGAAATCCCTCTCCCTCAACAAGCTTTCCATCACTGCCCCCATCAGCATCTTCCCTGATAGTGTCTGGGCTGTGTTTATTCTGGGGCTGCTGGCTCACCCAGGAGTAACTGATAACAGCCAGCAGAGATAACATTCTCTGAGGGGCTCTCAAACTGGAATTGAATCCCTCAAGCTTGTCAGTCTAGAGAATGGATTTGAAGAATTCAGACTCTGGAGTTCCACAGAGTTCATTTCTAGACCTACCAGGTATCAAGCCTGGAGTTCCTCCTCCATTAAATCGAACAGGGACTTTTTTAAAGACAGTGAATGATACTTTTACAGAGGCTTCAGCCCAGTCCCCCAAGCCTGTCCTCTTCTGAGGCTAAGGCCACGAGGTCCCTGCCTCTCCTGGCATCTACACACACCAACAGCTGATGCCTACGCCTATGGCAGGTGTGCAGGCTGGAGGAGTTGCCCTCCAACAACCAGAGCTGCGACTAAGCAGCATGTATTTTACTTCTGGTTTCCAGGGAAGGCTGAGCAGCGAGTGTTTGGTTTTCCCTGCTCTGGCTGGTGTCTTCCCGAAGGCATCGTTTGTTCTGTGTGTTTGGAGGGGCAGTGCTGGCGATGGCCTGGAGAGCCTGTCCTCTCATTGCTGCTGTTCCTGAACAGTCTATTTACCAAGTAATAATATGCCGTCTTTTGGAATACATGCTTTCATCTTTGCTGCCTGTTTTCTTTGGTGCTCTAAGTAATTGAACTGGCTCAGGAAGTGCCAGTTGTGGTTTGGCAGAGATGCCTGTCACGCCTTGTGATTCCAGGGGACGGCATTACTGGGAGCCTCGGTGAAATTCTGGTGGTGTCAGCAAACCGAGGGGAAGGGGTGGCATCACATTGCTAATCTGTCTGTTTGGGAGAGGCAGTTTGAACAGGGTTTTATCAAATTTGTATTAAACAAGAATGGAGGCGAGAATTGACGACTGCTTATTACTTGCAATGAGCCTTAGTCTTGCACATCTAGTTTGCAGGGTGTGCTGATTTCCTTCAGGTAAACCGTGAACATGAGAATGACTTTTATTAACCTGTGACACCCCGTCCCGGTATTTTTCCACGCCATTTTCATGGAGGGTCTCCTACTCTAGGTCGAACAGGACTGTCCTATCGTGAGGTTTTTACCATTGGAAACAAAATAACACAAACGGTGCTATTGATTTTATCGATGCCACCAGTGACCTGGTTTGGCTGAGAAGGAACTGGAGTGGCGAGAGCCTTCTAGAATGAGTGGGCGTTGAGATGCCAGGTGTCGCTCTTGGGGCAGCTGGGGCTCAGGTTTGCTCAAGGAGAGAGCAACTTGGGCAACGTCGCTCCGATCTTCTGTCTCCCTCTGAGTAATCACCCTTTCTTTATTTCAGCGCAAACCCAGAGCCATCCAAAGCAGCAGAGCACTGAGAAACACGAACTTTGCCCAAAGAATGTCCCGAAGAGAGAGTACAGCGTGAAAGAAATACTAAAATTGGACTCCCACCCCTCCAAAGGGAAGGACTTGTACCGCTCCAACATTTCACCCCTCACTTCGGAAAAGGACGCGGATGACTTCCGGAAAAATGGGAGCCCCGAGATGCCCTTCTACCCGCGGGTGGTGTACCCAATCCGGGCCCCTCTCCCGGAAGACTTTCTGAAAGCTTCCCTGGCCTACGGGATGGAGCGGCCGCCCTACATCGTGCACTCCCCCATCCCGTCCTCCACGACGCCCAGCCCCTCGGCGCGCAGCAGCCCGGACCGGAGCCTGCACAGCAGCCCCGGGAACACCGTGTCGCCGCGGGCCCCCGGCCCCCAGGAGCACCGGGACCCTTACGCCTACTTGAACGCTCCGTACGCCGCCGCCGCCGCCGCCGCCGAGGGGCTGGGCTCCTACCCCGGCTACGCGCCGCCCCCGCACCTGCCGCCCGCCTTCATCCCTTCCTACAACGCGCACTACCCCAAGTTCCTGCTGCCCCCCTACGGCATGAACTGCAACGGCCTTGGCGCCGTGGGCAACATCAACGGCCTCGGCGGCTTCGGCCTCTTCCCGAGGCTGTACCCCGTGTACGGCGGCCTCCTGGGCGGGGGCGGCCTGCCTCCCCCGATGCTGGCGCCCGCCTCCCTGCCCAGCTCGCTGCCCTCGGAGGGGGCGCGCCGCCTGCTGCAGCCCGAGCACCCCCGGGAGGTGCTGGTGCCCGCGCCGCACAGTGCCTTCTCCCTCCCCGGGGCGGCCGCCAGCCTGAAGGACAAGGCCTGCAGCCCCACCAGCGGGTCCCCGACGGCCGGCACCGCCGCCACGGCCGAGCACGTGGTGCAGCCCAAAGCTACCTCAGCGGCCGCGGCGGCCCCCGGCGGCAGCGATGAGGCCGTGAATCTCATCAAGAACAAAAGGAACATGACCGGCTACAAGACGCTCCCCTACCCACTGAAGAAGCAGAACGGCAAGATCAAGTACGAGTGCAACGTCTGCGCCAAGACTTTCGGCCAGCTCTCAAACCTGAAGGTAGGCCTGGCGTGGGCAGCCCGATGGCACGGGGTCTGTCCCCGGGAGTGCACGAGGCGCGTGGGTATTTAGTTCGCCTCCCGCAGTTTATAAATTGCCATTTCCACAGTGTGAGACCTGGGCTGGGCATGGTCGATGCAGCTTTGCTTTTGCCTTTTGCCTTTGCTGCTCTGGGTGCGCCGCTCGGGACACGTTGCTTCCCCTCTCCTGAGTGTCTTCTGAATGATACACACGTGGGGTTTGCGCTAGAACATCAGTTTCGAGTCCCTGCTTAGCCCATGACTTTTGTTCCTTTAGCCCCAACACCACAGAGTGATGTGAAAATCACATCGGTGTTTGATTTGTTCTAAGAGTTCACCTTGATGCTTTTCTTAAGAGGTTTGCGTCCTAAATGCCCGAGTCCTTGCAGGGGAATGTTCGCTTTTGCAGCCAAGTGACAGCCGAACTAACTAACGTGTGTGGCTTCTTCCCAGGTCCACCTCAGAGTGCACAGCGGAGAACGGCCTTTCAAATGCCAGACTTGCAACAAGGGCTTCACTCAGCTCGCCCACCTGCAGAAACACTACCTGGTACACACGGGAGAGAAGCCACATGAATGCCAGGTGGGCAGTGTTTTCTGGGTAGAACTTTCGACCTTTGTAGACAGTGTCTCAGGAGTCGCCCTCCCATCATCCCATAGCCCACAGTTTAAACCAGCACAAGAATTCTGCCTTCTTTGGGCTGCTGATGAGCTGAGATGATGACACAGCAGCTTCCAGTGGTTGGACAGTGGTCTGCAAGGGAAACACCGCCCCATGGGCAGTGCGTTCCCATCGCTCTATTTGCCTAACGCTGCTGCGAGTTTTTTCACCTCCCAGGTTGCTGGGTGTGGGTGGACAGCGTGCCCCTCCGCTTGGCAGCTCTTAACCTTCTGGTCTCGCACCTCCCTTCCCTGCCCCTTCCCCCACGCTGCAGGTTTGCCACAAGCGATTTAGCAGCACCAGCAATCTCAAGACCCACCTGCGACTCCACTCCGGCGAGAAACCTTACCAGTGCAAGGTGTGCCCCGCCAAGTTCACCCAGTTTGTGCACCTGAAACTCCACAAGCGCCTACACACCCGGGAGCGGCCCCACAAGTGTGCCCACTGCCACAAGAGCTACATCCATCTCTGCAGCCTCAAGGTCCACCTGAAGGGCTATTGTCCTGTGGCCCCAGCCACGGGGCTGCCCCTGGAGGACCTGACCAGAATCAACGAAGAAATCGAGAAGTTTGACATCAGCGACAATGCCGACCGGCTGGAGGACATGGAGGACAGCGTTGACGTGACCTCTGTGGTGGAGAAGGAGATTCTGGCCGTGGTCAGAAAAGAGAAAGAAGAAACTGGCCTGAAAGTGTCTTTGCAAAGAAACATGGGGAATGGACTGCTCTCAGGATGTAGCCTCTACGAGTCAACAGACCCGTCCCTCCTGAAGTTGCCTCACAGCAACCCACTACCTCTGGGACCTGTAAAGGTCAAACAAGAAACAGTAGAACCAATGGATCCTTAAGATTTGCAGAAGACAAAAGGTGTTTTGTCTTTTTTTCTTAACTTACGACTTGGCGAGTCAGGGTGCCTGTAGCAAATGCTTGTACATAATTCCAGTTCTGCAAAGCTCTCCTGACGGCAGATGGTTTCCCCTCACCTCTCTGGAATTAAAGAAGGATCCCCAAAGTTACTGAAATCTCAGGGCATAAATGAGGGAAAGACAATATATATATACATATTATATATACTTATTTACACCCCCATCTATATATTTGAACCTGTGTATTTTGAATATTTGTGTGGATATGTTTGCATAGCCCTCCCGTTGCTAAGACTATTGCCTAGTCATAATTATTTTTTCAATGATAATCCTTCATAATTTATTATACAATTTATCATTCAAAAAGCAATAATTAAAAAAAGTTTACAGTGACTGGAAGAATTCCTTGTAATTTGAGTTAAGTGTTATATTTTTGTCTGGTGGCTGTTCTTTGTAGATAATTTCTGCACATCTGTTTTAAGTACCTAAGATTTAGTAAACAAATAGGTTACGTCAGCCGACCTCCCTCTATAGTAATGGTTTGAAAATGAGGTTTTGGTATTGCCAAAGTTAGGCAGTTGATGTGTTCATTCATAGGATTGTATCATTTGAACAGCACTGTATAACTTGGGGGTATGTGTGCAGAATTACCCAGTAATAACTTTGGTAGAAGAAATAAGAAAGAGAGAATCTTGTATGTTTCTGTAGATAGTTCAGCATTTTCCCCCCTAATCACAGATTGACCAGAAAGGCGACAAGAAGGCTTTGCTAATCTGTCTCCCTCTCCAAAAAAACAGGGTCACCCCATCCCCCAAAGTCATGTGACCATTCGGAGTGGCCACGAGACTTTGGCATCCCAATGTATTATCTGAAAATGTGAAGAAGACAAAAATGCCATGTTTAAAACCACTGCAGAACATTCCCAAAGCACAGGTGGTTTTGTATGGGTGGGGTGAGGGAGCACGAGTCTGGGTGTTTTTGTTGTTGGTCTTTTTTGTTGTTATGTCAAAATTGCACAAATGTGGTGCTCTACCAGGAAGGATTTGAGTTAGATAGGCTCAGGCCACACTTTACAAACCAAAAACCGGAAAACGGGTATTCTCGTTGTCTTAGGGTCAAAGCGGGTAATGAACATTCCTATCCCCAACACATCAATTGTATTTTTTTTTTCTGTACAACTCAGACTTTCCTCAGTATTTGTGTTTTCACATTTTATGGTTAATTTAATTGAAGAAGAAAGGGCATTGCAGAGTTGTTCAACAATTACCTCATTGTGTCCAGTAGTGTAGGAAGTGATGGCTTCTCTAATGATTTGCTACTCCAGAGGAGAGAGCCAGTGTGCACCAGAAAGCTGGAATGCGTCGCATTCTGTCTCCTCTTCTGCTAAACCCAAAGATGACACGTTGGCATTTGAGGTGTAGCGGAGAATGATGTATATTTATAAATCTATTTATACCACTATACCATGTGTATATATAATATATTTATAACCACTTAAATTGTGAGCCAAACCATGTAAAAGATCCTTCTTTTCCTAATGCCATAAAAAAAAAAAAAAACAAAATCAAACCTTTTCTGAGACTTTGCTTAATTAGCACTCGATGACCTCACAGTCATATTGGTGAGCTTGGGCACCCCCTTGCTATTGTAAGTGACCCTAAAACCTTGGTGCAAAGGTGGGGACTGCATAACGACCAGGGAGAAAGAGACATACTTTTTTACTATTAAGGACAATCTGAGATGGGTTTTTTTTTGTTTGTTTTGCCACATTCTGATGATGTGGTCACACCCAAGCCCCAGAAATAAAAATCCCATCGACCACTGCAACTTTTCTCTCTCTTCCTCTCCTTCCTTCCTAAATAACTGATGTATCGCTCCTAAGTCTGGTTTATATATTCAGTATTTTGGTCCATGGCAACTAATGTCAACCTGCAGAAGAGAACAACAAATTTAGGATAATGCAGAGAAACCTAAGAGCCTTACTGATCTGTTCCTTTAAGTAACGAAACTGACAGTTTTTTATGGTATTTTTTAATCAGTGTTTGACAAACACAGTCCTTAATTGTAGGTAAACCAAAGCATCACATTCTGATGTTGACACCAAATACTTTCTATTCCCAATTACTCATTTGTTCTCTTTTTCCCCTTTCATGCTTTCTCATTAATGGGAATTTTTCCTGAGACCTGCACAGTGGCTTGAGAATTCTTGATTCTCTTTACCTTCTGACTTTCCCTGAGGCCTCTTACATGTGAATGTTGAGCCCACAATCAACAGTGGTTTGTTTTTTTTTTTTTCTTCTACTCAAAGTTAAAACCGACCAAAGTTATTGGCTTTTTACTTTGCTAGAACAACAAACTATCTTATGTTTACGTACTGGTTTACATTGTTATTTATGTGCAAATTGTCAAAATGTAAATTAAATATAAATGTTCATGCTTTACCAATGCTTGTCTAGTGTCTTGAGTGAAGGGTGAGTGAACGACACCTTAACCACACTGCAAGGGTGGCCCCAAAACAAATTAACGTGACACACTTTGCCTCTATCCTGCCCACATCCTTCATCCCCGCCAGAGATGATTCCCTAATTTCACCTCCTCTATCGGCGACTGCTCTAACAGGGTTGGTCTCGTGCCTCTCTCATAACTCAAAGATTTTTCTCTTTAATGATGAGCTATAAAAGTGCCCTCTAAGGAAATCATTTCAAGCATTAGCCAGTAAGTAGGGGAAGATTTGTTTGCTTTTGTTGGACTTTTTTGTTTGTTTTACTTTGTTGATGGACGCGGGGTGGTGGTGAGGTGAGGAAGACGAGATCAAGTCCAGAAATGCCTTCCTAGCCTTGATCCAGGGTGTATGTGTGTGGACTCAGCCAGCTGCTGGGTGAGGGGCTCTGGGGAGCCCTGGGAACCTGAGGAGCGTTTTGCCCATTGGTGGTATCATTTTTGCTTTGGTAGCCAGCATTGAGCACCCCACGGGGAGTCGGGGCTTTTGTGCTTCTGCATAGTCTTCCTGCTCTGCATCCCATTGTATCTTTTTCCTTCACATCTTAACTCGGGGAAGTAGATTTGCCACTTGTGCATTTAAAGCAAATTTCAAGAAAGCTGTCTTTTGACCAGCCTCTGGGCATTGTTAGTATGAAGCCCAGGGATCATGGTGGCTTGGCCATGTGGTCCCAAGGGTCATATGTTGGGAGTGAGTCTACTTGCTCATCCACTGATGCTCCAGTAACTAATCTTTCTCCAGTCACAAACAAAAAGGCACAAATTATTTTGAGTCTCACTTGGTAGATGTGAATAAGAGAGATGCCTGTATAAAAGTGCTACTGCCCTCAATGAAACAAAAAAAAAAAATCTAAAAGCCCTTTGCAGATGGTTTTCATGCTTGCCATTTCATCCATTACCAAGTTCATGGTACCATGCCCATGCTAACTGCATGTTAAGAAAATAATGCTCCCTACATTTAGACACTCAAAACTGCCCACTGTTTTTTTTAATGCTGCTTCTTTATATTCACTTAAACATCTGTGCCAAGAATTTGAAATGCTGCCAACATTTAACTATGGAGTTAAGAAAACCAGAACCCTATTGTCATAAATGGGCCAAATGGTGCTGGTGGCACTACAAAATTCTACAGAACTATTGTGGTAATAATTTTTCAAAACAAAGCCCAAAAGGAGTCAGAGTATAACAGTTACTACCATAAATCATAGTTCTTTACTTGGCAAAGCATGCCTTTTTTTCTTGAGAGTTATCTGTCTTGGGAACACTTGTGGACTTAGCTGTTTAATGAAACATTACATGAGAAAATAATACTCACTAGGAGCTCAAGTCTCCCCAGCCGACATCCACCCTGTTGAACTGAGACTTTGGGCAGCTGTTTGTAGAGCAAGGCAAAAATGAAGAAGCCACCTTTTTGAATCTTTCCTTAAACTAAAAGCCCTGTTCAGAAATGATGCATTCGGGCTTCCCTGGTGGCGCAGTGGTTGAGAGTCCGCCTGCCGATGCAGGGGACACGGGTTCGTGCCCCGGTCCGGGAAGATCCCACATGCCGCGGAGCGGCTGGGCCCGTGAGCCATGGCCGCTGAGCCTGCGCATCCGGAGCCTGTGCTCCGCAACGGGAGAGGCCACAACATTGAGAGCCCCGCATACCGGGGAAAAAAAAAAAAAAAAAAAAAAAAAAAGAAATGATGCATTCAATTCTTCACCAGAAGAAAACATATAGAATATACAGTTCCATGGGAGTTTATGGGCACACATCTCAAATTTTTTCTCTTGAGGGACAGGAAACCAATTTAGGACCCATAAGTTTGTATAAGTGAACTTATTTCTCGTGTGTGTGTGTGTGTGTGTGTGTGTGTGAAGCCTTCTTTAAAAGAAGATAATGGGGAAACACCAGAGCAGAGAAATGAAAGTAATTAGAGGCACATGGTGGAGGATTTCTAATGTAAAACCAGGCCTCTGGGATTATCTGGTCTACAAAGGAAGGCTGTACCACAGAGCTTGGCAGCTAAAAACATTAATGCATAGAAGAGAAGTTACATAGAATGGGATCATTGAACCAATTGAAAAGACATTTCTATTTCCTTTATGAGACCATAGAGTTCTTTCTTCATAACATGTCTGTTTCATTATCAATGTCTGGCCAGAAGAAATCAGATCATCCTGAGCACTGGCTACCTCTTTGGAGTCCACTTCTGGGCATACAGCAGCTGCAAGAAATGTCTCAGGACCCAGGAATAAGCCTCCCATCACATCCTTTTTTAAGCTTCAAGTCCTCAGGACGCCCAAGCCCATTTGCTCAAAGTGCTACTGACAGCTGCTCCTTCAATAAGTGAGAAGTGATTTTAATTTCAATATAGCTTTAATCATGTAATTTAGGCCAAAAACAGAGCAAGATTCCAAAAAGTTATTTTTAACCTGATTTATGCAAATACTCCCCATGCCCAGTTTCACAGAATACTATAAACTAACAAACCCTCTCCTGGTTTGCTCTCCCTTCCAGGTTTGATAAATAACAAACCAGAGTTGGTCATGTACACATTCCTTCTCTCTGAATTTAAGATAGAAGCTTTTATTTAGCATATATGTGAACACAGTCACCTTGTAGTTTTCTCCTACTCCCATCAAGAAAGAAAGAGGAGGGGCTTCGCTGGTGACGCAGTGGTTGAGAGTCCGCCTGCTGATGCAGGGGATGCGGGTTCGCGCCCCGGTCCGGGAGGATCCCACATGCCGCGGAGCGGCTGGGCCCGTGAGCCATGGCCGCTGAGCCTGCGCGTCCG